>NC_039364.1:100644096-100994187 GCF_003573695.1 Papaver somniferum
GTGGCTGGAATGGTTGGCATGCCTTTGGCGCAGAGGCGTGGCTGGCATGGCATGCCATTGGCACGGTGGTGCGGCTGGCATGGTTGGCATGTCTTTGGCGTGGATACGTCGCTGGTGTGGCATGCCACTGGCACGGTGGTGTAGCTGGCACGGTTGGCGTTCCTTTGACGCGGAGGCGTGGCTGGCATAGCATGCCAATGGCACGGTGGTGCGGCTGGCATGGTTGGCATGCCTTTGGCGCGGGATGGCATGGCATGCCATTGGCACAGTGGTGCGGCTGGCATGGTTGGCATGCCTTTGGCGCAGAGACGTAGCTGGCATGGCATATCATTGGCGTGGTGGTGCGGATGGCATGGTTGGCACTTTGGCGCGAAGACGTGGCTGACATGGTTGGCATGTGTAGATGCTGGATTTTCGACAAGGGCTAAAATCGTAAACTCATAATTATACGAAGCCCTGATCCAGCAATCAGACGTGAGTATCAAGACACGGGTCTCTCACCGAATTCTCAACGGAGAGTACTTTCTCTCAGAATACATGTAGATATGTAGTCTCACGACTGGACAACGACATATCTCATGAATTCTGAATACTTTCAGTGATTGTTTCTATATAGTATCACGAGATGGACGGCTCCTAGACAGCTTGCTCTGCTAGTATAGAGCGATAACGTCTTCAGGAACAAACAACGAGTTTACCCTGACTATATAAAGGATATTACTTACCGACAAGCTCATATCGGGATAATTAATGCTCCTAGACAGCTTGCTCTGCTAGTATATAGACACAAAGTTAATAATTCCTAATTACAATTGCTCTTATTCCATGGTCGAATCCACGACTGGTCTCATGGAATGGCAATAACAATTGTTCCTATTCCATGGTCGAATCCACGACTGGTCCCATGGAATGGCAATAACAATTGATCCTATTCCATGGTCGAATCCACAACTGGTACCATGGAATGGCAATAACAATTGATCCTATTCCATGGTCGAATCCACGACTGGTCCCATGGAATGGCAATAACAATTGCTCCTATTCCATGGTCGAATCTGCGACTGGTCCCACGGAATGGAAATAAACAATTGTTCTGATTTTATGATCGAATCCACGGCTTGATCTCATAGAATAGCAATAACTATATTATCTCATTACTCCGATTTCATGATCGAATCCACAACTGGTCTCATAAATGGTAATAAATAAATGTTAATTACTCTGATTCTATGATCGAATCTACGATCCCATGGAATGGTAATGCTCACTTTATTCTTTTGAATTCGTAGTCGAATCCTCAGCTGATCCTATGAATTAATAATAAACATCTTATTACTCAGTTTTGTGAATTATTCTCCACTGAATTCCACAATTAGTAATAAATAATCAACAACCGGGCGTCTGAGCTACCTCTAAGTAAGCCCCGATTCAAATGGTGAAAGTGTATTCAACGACGATACACTAACAGTCACCGCACAAACGAGTATTTCAAAATACAACGAAACGATGAACCTATGCAAAATAGGAAAGAAAATAATAAATAATTAAAAATATTGACCAAGGTGCTGGGAACACGGACACACGCCCTACCGACCGTGCCGTGGTCAGTTCTACGCCAGTTTTATATTTTTAATACATTTTTATTATTTTCCATGATTTGATGAAAATTCTCTCATCTGATCAAATCTCCTTCGTCTCGAGGAAGCTCCTCGGTTTCATGGTACTTCCATAAATCCATAACAAATAATATAAAATTAAGGAAAGGAGTGTGGGCGTGACCATTGGCCAACCGGCCATGCCTTGGTTCCAGCCGGCCCCACACCCCATGGTTCCTTATTATTTTATTATTATTATTTCTCTAATTTCATGAAAAAACTCCTTGAGTTCATGGTATTTTTTGCACAAATCATCATATAATAATAAAATAAAATAAAATTATGAAAACTTGTGGGACCGGGCCACTAGCCGGCCGGCCATGCCCTAGCCGGTCCCACACGCCCTTTGCTTTATTATTTTATTATTATTTATCCTATTTTTCCTTGAATTCATCAAATTCCTTGATTTTATGGTATTTCTCTCAAATTAGGAAAAATTCCCTCAAATCATCAAAAATACCTACAAATATTAAAAAATTATGAAAAACTCGTGGGACCGGTCCATAGTCGGCCGGCCATGCCTCCATTATCCCACACGCCCGTTTTTTTATTATTTTAATATTTTGCTTCCATGAACTCATGAAAACTCCTTCAATTCATGGAAACTCCCTAAATTCATCAAATTTCTCAAAATTCATAAATTTTTCATAAAATCATCAAATTATTATAAAATTAAGGAAAAGGCACCACGGGACCGTGGTCACGACCGGCCAACCATGCCTTGACCACGGCGGTCCCACGCCTCCTCGTTCCTTATTTTATAATTATTTTTCATCATCTCATGGTGTTTTCCTCAGTTTCGTCGAAACCCTAATTTTGGCATATTTTCTCGAATGGATGCTCAATTGCACGCCAGGAAATATCAAAATTCTCAGGACTGAGACGCGGACCCCTTGGGGACACGAGCACGCTATCTTGACTGACCAAGATTGGCTCTTAGGCTCACGGAAGCCGGTCCCATCAATTTTCACATTTTTGACCTAATTTGCACAATTGCTCGTATTAGGTCCAAAACTCTTCCAAACACTTTGGATTTTCATGAAGTGATCGTCAGGCGGTCACGTGAAAACCCAGGGACGGTTTCATGACTCCATGGTCGGTCCCTCGCCTCGTCATAATTAATTTGGTTTTCTCACCTAAGGCTGAGACGAGCATTTTTGAATAAATGATTAAGCCAGCATTTAATCATTCTTCCACTAACAAATCGTCAACTCTTCAGGAGTTCTTCGTATTTTCTCACGTGAGCATATGGAAACTACATGGTTGATCCACAATACCATATAGCCGCTCCCTCCTTCGTCCTATGGTTAAACTTCTGACGAACCATGAATTGATCATCAATTGATCGAATTAGGGTTTCTGAATCCAAGGATCATCATTCCAGATTCCAACCTTAATAATTTTACGACGGCATCGTGGTCATTAATTTTATTAATTATGCTCGGTTCAACGACCAGTATTCTAATTAATATATTTTGTGTGCTGCCAATAATCCATCAGATGAGCAACACATGCTCAGACGATCAAATATTCAACAATTCATCACATGAGCAACACTTGCTCAGATGATAAATATTTGCTCAAACCAAGGAATATTGGTTCAACAATCAATATTCAACGATCCATCGAATGAGCAATACTTGCTCACTTCATCGTAAGAATTATACCTCTGTCTCATGACATGTTCAATTCATGAGTTTCGGAACATCATGTTCGACACTCAACAACTACATGGACTCATCGTCCCATCAAACCACGAAGTCATCAATTGACTAACAATCCACGAGACGTCAATCGTGTCACTTGGGGGGATATCAGTTACGGTTTTGGTCTGGCGGTCTACAACACGTGTGTTCAAACACACGATGGAATGTAAGCAAGTCGTGCAGTCAGTTGAAGGAATTCACGAGGTAGTGGGTGGAAAATCGACCAAGTCTCCACATGTTGAGCAACTTGTTTCAAACACGATCTCCACTTTCTCACTCCTTGATTCCATCAACTGTCACACTTCATGGGATCATGGTGTCTAAAATTCCAGCAAGTGTCTGAATCATGATTGAAGCATCATCAGTATCATCAATCTCACGTCAAACTGACAACACGAGATCATAAACTCATAAATTGAGCAACTACTCTCAATTGAGAAATTTCAATCATTCAGAGCTTATCATATTCAGAATTCACACACCCACAATCTTTGATTACCATTGATTCCACGCATTTCTCATCTTCCCTCCTACAGATCAACCCATCCTCTCTTGTAGCCGAATTTACTCTAGAACGATCATTGTCTTGATTTAGGCTGGAGTACTACAGATTGATCTCTCGAATCTAAAGCACCCCCTTTGCAGCGGTGCATCTGTGTGAGGTTTAACATTTCGCTCGGTTTGAGGAGTCTCCTCCGTATGGTCGTCTCCTCAAATCCTTAAAACCAGCAAATATTTTTTCCCTATCCACAGATTGGCGACCATAGTGGGAGATCATTCTCTCGGTTGCAATCTCACAATTTCACAAGATGGTTGATCTCAGGTCAGGTTCAGTTACGAATCCTAACACAAACCGTGCTAGCACTTGCAACAACAACAATCAGAATATCCCGGAGACAATTCCGACCTCCAACACTGATGGTGGTGACATTACTCCTCCTCACGCCGAAGGTCATCTAATGTCCGGACGACACTCTGAAGAAGTTAGAGGAGATCTACCACCTACCATTGCTGATCTTATCAAAGCGCAGGAGACTCTTGCAAAGAATCAGACTGACATGGCTGCTACACAGAAAGAGCTGTGTAATTATCTCAAAACTCTTATTGACAAGATGTCAGAGAAGACTCAAGAGAAGGGAAAGGATAAGGATAAATCCTCATACGACGATCCTGAAGTAATTCCAATCCATACAGTAGAAGACGACGAAGTCCACAAAACTGCTGCAGACAACTCATCAGCGAAGGGATCATCAAATTTCATCACTCGCGAGGATCTGGAGAACCTCTTGCAGAACCGTGGAAAATACAAAACATCGCATGTCCATCGTCATCAACCTCCTTATCCTGCCGCTACGCAGAGGATTCCACTCCCCAAAGGTTACGTTTCTCCAACCTTCACCTTATATGATGGAACTGACAATGCTCGGGAACATGTCTCTCGTTTTCTCGAAGCCCTGGGAGAACATGAACATAATCATGTCGTTCGTCTCAAGGAATTCTCAAAATCTCTGAAAGGCAGAGCATACACCTGGTATAAAAACATCGTGCCAGGGACTATCAACAATTGGGGAGAAATGGTTAACGCATTCTACAAGAAATACTTCTTCGTGTCAGAACAAGTCACCCTCTCCGACCTTGGAAGAATGTTTCAGAGGGTCAGTGAAAATCCCAATGATTATGTGAAAAGGTTCAGAGTCCAAGCCCTGGATTGTCATGACCCAAGCATCACGGAGCAACAATTGGTGGACTTGTGCATCAATGGCATGCTCTCGGTCTACAGGGCCTTACTGGAGAACCTTCGATTCCAGACTTTCTCAGAGCTTCACGAAGCTGTGAAGAGGTCGGAAACCACTTCACCCGCTCTTTTGGAAAGATCAAAGTCTACAAAGACTGAGGATTCAAAAGACACTCGAGGAAGCAGGTGTTTGATCAACAAGAAGTACAACTTGCAACCTTCAACAAATGTTGTCGCAGAAGGGAGTAAGCGAAAAGCAGAACCACAGCACAAGCAGACTTCCTCCACCCCTTCAAAGGCACACAAGAAGGAGAATTCAAAAATCCCTCCTCAGCATACAGAAGATCCAGAAGCACCTGATTTTCCCTGTTCAATGGAAGAAGTTAATGAATTACTCGATTCATGGATCCAAGATGGTGCAATGAAATTACCTTATGTCAAGAAGGAACCAACTGAAGAGGTCATGGAAAATCCTCGGTATTGCCGCTTCCATAGATACATCAGCCATCCCACAAGTGATTGCAAAATTTTGAAGCGCATATTCAAAGAAAAGGTCGAATCAGGAGAGCTCAACCTGGGGACTGAGGGAGTGCACAAAAAACCCCTCCCAGTCAGAACTTTTACCATCTCTGAACCTCCTTTCAAGGAAGCGGTCCAATCTCTGATCGAACATGTCTGCGAGTTGTTGTATCTTTCGAAAGCTCAAAGGAAATACATGTTTGCTGCACTGAACCACATCGTGTCCTGAAAACGTCTGCTGATCCAAGAGACCACCACCGAACCTTCAGCCACCGACAAAGAAATGTATGACTGGGGACTGCTCACCACAATGCATATTAAAGGAAATGAGTTCAAAAGGGCGTTCGTCGATGTTGGTACCGCTGTCAACATCATCCCTTTGAAAACTCTCAGAGCTGTCAGTATTACTCGACAAGAAGCCACCCACGCTCCCATAACAATCAGGGACCACGAAGGAATCTCCAGAGACGCATACGCCTTCATCACTCTCAAAGTTACCAAAAGATTGATCTGCACTGAGGCCAAGTTTTTCATAATCCGGGAAGACCCTGGATACGACATGGTCCTTGGATTCATGGCGGAAGGATAACGATGCCTTCAACACATCCTATCATCGACAAGGATTCCTACAAGGATTCCAAGTCGGAAGACGAAGCAGAGGACGCACCACCGTTTGAGCATCTGGAAGAAGTAAAAACTCTGATGGGATTTACGCAGGAACTTGGAGAAAATACGCACACCTTTTTCAGAAGGTTTCAAGCTCAGGCAAGTCTTATTCCTCCTCATGCTCCAATATTACCAATGTTCAAATACGCTACTATGGTCCAGGGACTTCTCCCCATGAAAAATTTAGCAGTCATCAAAATCTATGAGTGGGAAACTTCACCTCAACATTACACTCAATGGTTGGGTTCAAAACTTCTTCAAATCGGTCACTCCATCGAGAGGTTTATTGCCGAAGACCTGGATAAGCATGATCAACACTATGCTGGATACTCTCTTCCGCGCGAGTGTCCATATGTGCCATAATAGTAGAATTCCGTCAATCAGGGAATTCCGAATCAGAGGAAGATATTCAAGGCACGATCGACCAAGCCTAACAAGTTTCACGAAGGGGACCTGGTACTCAAAGCAGTTCAGCGCGGTCTTCATTCTACAAAGAACTCCAATTGGGAAGGACCATTCATGGTCGCTAAGTCCGTGGCCGGAGGATACTACAAATTGATGAACACAGATGGCAGAACCCTACCAGTAATTCACGAAAATTGGCTCAAGGCGTTTATCTGAAATTATTGGACATTTAAGGTATCGGGCTTTCAAAGCATTAATGACGTTTGGATTTAACATTTAGGATTTTTCTTTCATTTTTATTTCAATTCCTCCAAAACATTTGCAATACTTGCAATCAGTATTTGAATTCAGCAATTTATCAAAATTCAGTTCATATTTCGTAAAACAAAATCTCTATCAAATCTACAAAAAAATCCTTAACCATCAGTCAATCCAAAACCATCTAAATATCAAAACCCAAGTATAAACCTCACATCTCTCAGAAGTTCAGAAGTTCAAGAGATCAGCAAGAAAAGGCTTTCGCTCATCAACATCCTTGAAGATTTGCAAAGCCGCCCTCTCCTTGTTCAACTCCTCGGTCAGCTTGGAAATATTGTCCTCCTTCTCCTTCACATCATCATTGGGAAAGGGTATGTTCTTCTCACATGAATCCTTGATAATGTTTACTTTCTTATGAAGCCATTTCACGTTGAGGCCAAGTCTTTCTGAATTCTCCAAGTTAAACTCCCAATCAAAGAGTATATCTGGAGTCACGGTATTCCTGGGTCTCGTATGCATATCACTCACGACGCGCAAGATAACGCCTACTTGCATGGTTAAAGCATAAACACGCCCTGGGTTCCTGTCGACGATCATGTGGCCAAACTTCTTCCATATCGTCTCGTACAAGTGTGCATACCCAATGGGAACGCTGAATCCACCGACCAATTCATGATATGGGAGTGAAGTATTAAAGGGAGGATCGAAAGAAACCCCTGCATTTGGATATTCATACACTATTATACGGTTCTCAGTCACTGGAGCGGCTTCCACGACCAAAGCGAAAGTTCCTTCGGTATTCTCCGTTGCTGTCTCGGTTTCTTCTATCACTGAGGCAACAACCATCTGGTTTTCCATAATATCAGCAGCAACCTTCTCATGGCCTCGAAGTGCATGGATGGCTGTCTCTTCATCAATAACTTCGGAAGGGTTAGAATTATCATCATTGGCTCCAGTATCCTCAACTTCGGTATTTAGCACCTAATACGAAGATTACATGAGGTTAGAGTCACGAAGCCAAAGGATATTATGAAACACAGTATACCAGCAATGCAATATCATCAAAGTTCATCATACTAAATTCAAGGCACGAGCAAATAACATGAAAGTCATGAAAACACGTTTTACGATGAGTCCGTCTGAAGAAACTGAACTCTGCCCTGTACTAAGAGACTAACTGGGAGAAATCTACAAGGAATCTGAGGATGGGTCATCTTCCATTCCCTTCGTATGGATGTCATCTATGACATGTCAAAATTTCATGACAATCCGATGAACGAGCGAGTAGATGTGGCCAAAATATCAAGTAATGCGCAATCTGAAAAAGTTCTGGAAGTCTCCTGGAAGTTTACTATTTCGCCTTTTTCAGGCTCTGAACGTGCTCAAAACTTAAAAACCTTCTTAACCAAAGCTTGGAAATTTTCCGGTCTTGAATTTGCACATGCAGATCATCAAAATCCGACTCCGGACGAAAATTCTACAGCGTTTCTACTAAAAAGCTGGGTTCTGAATTTTCTGACGACGAAATTCGACTAAGTTTTCATATATTCACATGGTTTCTCATTCATTCATTCACAATTCATCACTTTTATACTTCTATGAAGAATATACATGTTATATACTTACTTGAGGAGCCTCCAAAGTGTCCAAGGGGTTGGAATTGTCCACATCAACGACAAGAGGAACATCACTTCCATCCGGCTCCGAATCTTGGGAATTACCTCCATTCCCATTCCCAGAGGATGATTGAGTTCCAGAATTCTCCATCTCCATGACGACAATCTCCTGTAAACATCCTTTACAATCAACATTTTCATCTATGAAGCACCACATTTGAACATGTGAAGAAATACTTACAGTTTCTTCGTCACTCAAATCAGCGATTGCTTGTTCAGTAGCAGAAAATTGAAGATCTTCAAGACTTGATGGAGTAAAATTCTGCAAAAAAAATTAACAACATTGGCTTCATGATTCTAATGTTAATAGAAATGAAAGTCACGGTGAGAAATATTGGGAACTCACCAAAGAACGAACTGGGGATTCACGGTATTAGGTAACAACTTATAACTTTTGTTCCTTCCTTCTCCGCCGTGAACAACTTCTCCAATATCTGAAAAATCTGCATGGATTCGAGGTCTTACGCTACGACCGTCCTGTAAAGAATTCAATAACATGATCAGAATACAGTTACCATGGTTTCATAAAAGATATGTGGAGAATCTTACTTGAGAACATCCTGGCGATAATTTTCGTTTATCACCAGAAATGTACTTCAGTCTTGGTCGACTAGATATCATCTCAGCAGACGGAGGAATATTCACTAGAGGCTGACTAACTGTCACGAATTCATGCAACCTCTCAAATTGTTGATGCCAGAATTCTATATAACCTGGGGTTACATATACAAATCTATCAGAACCAGGAAACCAGTAACTACTCCCTTCCACGTGAGTGTGATCTAAACGAGACGCAAGATGATCAACTGATGGTTTCCTTCTCCAGGTAGTTGGAACACATTGATCCATACCCATTTGTCGATCCCCCTATCAATGTTGTATTCTTCTACGGCCCACTCTCCATGCATAACGGATAACAGGTGAGCAGGAGTACAGCTCAACATGAAGGATCTCTCACCATCATTCGGGTTCGCACCAGATTTTAGAGCCGTGCTCTCTCCAGTATTGAAAGTCATTGGTTGAGAAACATAATCAGGAACCGACACCCATGGACGAAAGTCGAACTCCGATTATTCATCCAACACATCAATGAGGCGTGCTTTAGACCGAGGCTGCTTTGTAGACCAACGCATGATTCAGGCGTTATCTTTCTTGGCGAAGATATGACGGGCATCAGTATTTAGTCCTCGCAGGATATTACGTGGGATAGGCGCATAATTCTTGAAGTGTTCCCACATTAAAGCTTGAAGAAACATCGTGTTAACATAAAAATCAATCTTCATGAAGCCATTCGACATGCTGGAATCTAACACCAAGGAGTCTAAGTTAGAATACAAGGAACCCAGAAATAAGCTACCTATTGGGAGTTTCTCACCTTGAGCCATATTAATAGCAAAAGGGATTATGAAAGGCCTCAACAAATGTCCACTGTCTTCGAATATGTCTCTGGATAACCATAAGCATAAGAAAGCCGAAATAGGTAACATACCGGTGAGGAGACTATCAGAAACTTCATCTTTTGGCCACCAACGTGTCAACCAATGGGCATAACAACCTTTTCTACCAGACGCCTTGTTCACTTCTTCCGTGTCAAAAACCACTTTTTCCTCATTCGAAAGACCTTCAGAGAAATTACCTGTAATCGGGAGATGCATCAAAGCAGCCACATCTTCTAAGGTAACAGTGAATTCTCCCATCTACATATGAAGGTATGAGTGGGAACACACCAACGAGCCAGCAAATCCACGATACTTTTCACATCATGATTAATAGACAAGTCTCCAGAAGCTTGAATAGATCTCGTCACTTGCGCCTGGTTGATCATAGCCCTGACATGAGGGAAACCCAACATATGCCTCGCCCATCCAGAATATTTTTTCCAAAGGGCGTCGAGAAAGCTTAAACTCTATGGTCGATGCAAGGAAAAGCCCTCGTTCGAGACAAAGCCGTATTACCATCTTCGGGGTCACCAATTTCTTCTGAGTCACAGTCCTAGGGTTGATCAGAAGACGATATACTGGGGACTTGAGATATGCTTCAGCTCCTTTTGGATCCTCCTCAAAGAATGCGTCGTCTATATTCGGAATGTTCTTCACGCCAGTGGCATCCTACTCTTCTTCACCAATGGAGGTCTCGTCCATGCGTGCATCATCCCTGGAAATGTCATCATCAGAATGCGATTCGTCCCTTGAAGTATCGTTGGCTGAGGAATTGGTCATTTTGCTAAAACAACTGCAAAGTCCACATTATATTCTACTTCAGGATGCTGTCCAGACATGAATCAAGGAAATACGACAAAAAAATGGTAACTCTTAACTCTTACCTTTTGTACTCCCACTAACAATAGTGATAGTAACGGTAGAGTTAACACCTCAAAATCGCTCGTCTCCTCGAAAAACTGCAAAAACGAACGAAACTTTATTAATTTCGAAACTGATTTTCATAAAATCACGGACACAATTTTCATAATATGAAAATTCACACAACTGACCTATGAAGTTCATAACAATACAATATTCTATCATAAATATATTGTCTATCTTTGAAGGTTCCTCAAAACCCATGTTTCCGATTTTTCAAAAAAAAAAACAACAACAATTAATGCAACATTGCTTACATAAATTCTCAAGAATTTTATCTAATGAAAACAAATTCATGCAAATAAAATATACCATCATCTTTTACACAATATATGTCACGGCTGCATATATATAAAAAAAATTAATTAAATTATTTTTCCTTCGTATCGTCGTTATTTGTCTTTAAAACGAAGGTTTATTTCAAAAATATTGTGAAAGATCACATCTCATACATATGATAAAGTTTTATATTTACATGAAAGCTCATAATCAAAATTTTATCACTGGACACAAGTTCATCATACATATTTTCCTTCGTGTCGTCGTTATTTGTCTTTAAAACGAAGGATTATTCCGATTTTATGAAAATTCACTTCTTTTATGATGAAACCTTGGTATACATGAAATCTCATACACTAAGTTTTATCACTGGACCTAGGTTCATATTTAAAAAAAAAATCTCTCTCGAAAATCAGGGATTATAGTTAGTTTTCAAAACTAACGATCGAATGAACATACGTTTTCAAAAACGAGGGTTTTTTCATAAAACTCACACTAATATACACACATGTATATAACTTCATCATGGTCAAAGAATGAACAACTCATGAGGATCATAAACATCAAAAAAAAAATACACGTACCTGGTCGGCCAGAATTTGGCCGGCGGCAACGGACGACGACTGGCGGCGGCGCTGGATCCCGGCGGCCTTCTCCTGTTGCTGGCACGTGAAGATGAAGAGGTGATGGAAGCTGGACGTGAAAAAAAAAAGGATTAATCCCTTTTATACAATTTTTATTTCCAAAACCTAATTTTCTAAGGATTTCCTTATTGGGTCCGGCCCGCGAATCCTAACCGACCATGGACTCGTCGTCCAAACCAGTGGATCAACACCAATTTATGCTCATCAAACGATGCTCCAATCATGACATTGAATCCTTCATCAAGTCGTGGTTTGCTCATGCTCTCTAAATCCGGTAACGTCTCAACTTACGACTAAGTTCAATTACTGGTATTATTATTTATGGCCGGAAAATCACCATTTAATGCTGACCGAGGAACACAGCTTTCCTCAGTAAGCAGGGGACTTAATGTAGATGATGGATTTTTGACAAGGGCTAAAATCGTAAACTCATAATTATACTAAGCCCTGATCCAGCAATCAGACGTGAGTATCGAGACACGGGTCTCTCATCGAATTCTCAACGGAGAGTACTTTCTCTCAGAGTACATGTAGATATGTAGTCTCACGACTGGACAACGACATATCTCATGAATACTGAATACTTTCAGTGATTAATTCTATATAGTATCACGAGATGGACGGCTCCTAGACAGCTTGCTCTGCTAGTATAGAGCGATAACGTCTTCAGGAACAAACAACGAGTTTACCCTGACTATATAAAGGATATTACTTACCGACAAGCTCATATCTGGATAATTAATGCTCCTAGACAGCTTGCTCTGCTATTATAGAGCCACAAAGTTAATTATTCCCAATTAAGATTAATTCTGCCGTGACATTCACTACTGAATTCCCAGAATAATCTATTATTGCTCCTATTCCATGGTCGAATCCACGACTGGTCCCATGGAATGGCAATAAAAATTTCTCCTATTCCATGGTCGAATCCACGACTGGTCCCATGGAATGGAAATAAAAAATTGTTCTGATTCTATGATCGAATCCACGACTTGATCTCATAGAATAACAATAACTATATTATCTCATTACTCCGATTTCATGATCGAATCCACAACTGGTCTCATAAATGGTAATAGATAAATCTTAATTACTCCGATTCTATGGTCGAATCTACGATCCCATGGAATGGTAATGCTCATTTTATTATTCTGAATTCGTAGTCGAATCCTCAGCTGATCCTATGAATTAATAATAAACATCTTATTACTCAGTTTTGTGAATTATTCTCCACTGAATTCCACAATTAGTAATAAATAATCAACAACCGGGCGTCTGAGCTACCTCTAAGTAAGTCCCGATTAAAATGGTGAAAGTGTATTCAACGAAGATACACTAACAATCACCGCACGAACGAGTATTTCAAAATACAACGAAACGATGAACTTATGCAAAATAGGGAAGAAAATAATAAATAATTAAAAATATTGACCAGGGTGCTGGGAGCACGGATACACGACCGACCGACCGTGTCGTAGTCAATCCCACGCTAGTTTTATATTTTTAATGCAATTTTATTATTTTCCATGATTTGATGAAAATTCTCTCATTTTATCAAATCTCCTTCGTCTCGAGGAAACTCCTCGGTTTCATGGTATTTTCATAAATTCGTAAAAAATAATATAAAATTAAGGAAAAAAGCGTGGGGCGTGATCGTTGGCCAGCCGTCCCCACACCTCACGGTTCCTCATTATTTTATTATTATTATTATTTCTCTAATTTCATGAAAAAACTCCTTGATTTCATGGTACTTTGCACAAATCACCAAATAATAATAAAATAAAATAAATTATGAAAACTTGTGGGACCGGGCCCTGGCCGGCCGGCCATGCCCTAGCCAGTCCCACAAGCCACTTTGTTTTATTATTATTTTTATTTTCCTTGAATTCATCAAATTCCTTGATTTCATGGTATTTCTCTCAAATTAGGAAAAATTCCCTCAAATCATGAAAAAATACCTAAAAAAATATTAAAAATTATGAAAACTCGTGGGGCCGGACCCTAGCCGGCCAGCCGCGCCTCCACGGTCCCACACGCCCTTTTTTTATTATTTTAATATTTTTTGCTTCCCTGAACTCATGAAAACTCCTTCAATTCATGGAAACTCCCTAAATTCATCAAATTTCTCAAAATTCATGAATTTTTCATGAAATCATCAAAATATTATAAAATTAAGGAAAAGGCACCACAGGACCATGGAAACGACCGGCCGACCATGCCTTGGCCTCGGTGGTCCCACGCCTCATTATTCCTTGTTTTATAATTATTTTCCATCATCTCATGGTGTTTTCCTCAGTTTCGTCGAAACCCTAATTTTGGCATATTTTCTCGAATGGATGCTGAATTGCACGCCAGGAAATATCAAAATTCTCAGGACTGAGACGCGGACCCCTTGGGGACACGAGCACGCTATCTTGACTGACCAAGATTGGCCCTCTTTGGCTCACGGAAGCCGGTCCCATCAATTTTCACATTTTTGACCTAATTTGCACAATTGCTCGTATTAGGTCCAAAACTCTTCCAAACACTTTGGATTTTCATGAAGTGATCATCAGGCGGTCACGTGACTACCCAGGGACGGTTTCATGACCCCATGGTCGGTCCCTCACTCCGTCATAATTAATTAGGTTTTCTCACCTAAGGCTCAGACGAGCATTTTCGAATAAATGATTAAACCAACATTTAATCATTATTTCACCAACAAATCGTCAACTCTTTAGAAGTTCTTCGTATTTGCTCACGTGAGCATATGGACACTACATGGTTGATCCACGGTCCCATGTAGTCGTTCCCTCCTTCGTCCCATGGTTAAACTTCTGACGAACCATGAATTGATCATCAATTGATCAAATTAGGGTTTCTGAATCCAAGGATCATCATTCCAGATTCCAACCTTAATAATTTTACGACGACCTCATGATCATTAATTTTATTAACTATGCTCGGTTCAACGACCAGTATTCTAATTAATATTTTTGGTACTCTGCCAATAATCCGTCAGATGAGCAAGACATGCTCAGACGATCAAATATTCAACAATTCATCACATGAGCAACACTTTCTCAGATGATAAATATTTTCTCAAACCAAGGAATATTGGTTCAACAATCAATATTCAACGGTCCATCGAATGAGCAATACTTGCTCACTTCGTCGTAAGAACTATACCTTTGTCTCATGACATGTTCAATTCATGAGTTTCATAACATCATGTTCAACTCAACAACTACATGGACTCATCGTCACATCGAACCACGAAGTCATCAATTGACTAACAAACCACGAGACGTCAATCGTCTCACTTTGGGGGGATATCACTTAGGGTTTTGGTCTGGCGGTCTACGGCACGTGTGTTCATACATACGTTGGAATGTGAGCAAGTCGTGCAATCATTTGAAGGAGTTCACAAAGTAGTGGATGAAAAATCGACCAAGTCATCACACGATGAGCAACTGGTCTCAAACACGATTTCCATTTCCCCACTCTTTCATCCCATCAACTGTCACATTTCACGGAATCATGGTGTCTAAAATTCCAGCAATATAAATAAGTCTCTGAATCATGATTGAATCATCGGCATCAACAGTATCATCAATCTCACGTCTCATCGACAACACGGGATCATCAACTTATCAATTGAGCAACTACTCTTAATTGAGAAATTTCAATCATTCAGAGCTTATCATATTCAGAATTCACACACCCACAATCTTTGATTACCATTGATTCCACACATTTCCCAGCTTCCCTCCTACAGATCAACCCATCCTTTCTTGTGACCGAATTTACTCTGTAACGGTCATTGTCTTGATTTAGGCCGGAGTACTACAGATTGATCTCTCGAATCTAAAGCACCCCCTTTGCAGCGGTGCATCTGTGTGAGGTTTAACATTTCGCTCGGTTCGAGGAGTCTCCTCCGTACGGTCGTCTCCTCAATTCCTTAAAAACCAACAAATCGTTTTTCCCCATCTAAACTTTGCATACTTTGGAACTTGCTTGATTGCATCTATGAGTGGTATATTCACATGGATCTTCTTGAGAACGTCTAAAATCTCCTTTTCTAGTTCCGCCTTCTTGGAATTTGCAAATCTACGAGGAAAAGGTATAGGAGGAACATAAGTAGAAACCAGAATTTTAGAGTTAGAAATAGGTACCTCAGAAGTTTGGGGAGAATCCTCATTTTTCTGCTCCAAAACAGGTTCCTTTGGTGTTTCCACCTTTCCCGAATCAGTAACTTCGGGTTTCACAAGTTGTGTACCACTTCTCAACGTAATTGCATTGACACCCTCTTTTGGGTTGATAGGTTGAGAAGGGAGTTTCCTACCATTTTTTGCCTTCAACTGATTCAACTCAATAGCCATAGAACCAACTTGAGTTTGCAACTCCTTAACCGCACTCTCCGTTCTTTGCATAAAAGATTTCAGCAACTCTTCCATATTTGAACCCTGATTTTGAGGTTGTTGTTGTTGTTGTGGAAATTGTTGTTGCTGAAATTGTTGTTGTTGTGGTTGAAATCCACTCGGACGGTTGAAAGTAGGTTGCTGAACCGCTCCTTGCTTGTTGGCATAGCTAAAATTGGGGTGATCTCTCCATCCCAGATTGTAAGTGTTGGAGTAGGGATCATACCGTCTTTGTTAATTTGGGAAGACAACATTAGCTTGTTCATTGGGGTCTTCATACCCTTGAAGAGACTTTGGTATCACCGCGGCTGCAACTTGTTGCATCATTTCCGTCATGTTACCCATTTGTTGACGAAGTTCCTCGACCTTGCTCACTTCATTTACTCTCCTAAGAAGCACATCCGAACCACGAATCAAGAATTGTTGGGAGTTTGCTGCCATGTTCTCAATCAACTCTCTAGCTTGTGTCACCGTCTTGTTCACTAGTGCACCACCACCCGCAGCGTCAAGAAGATTCCTATCACTTGTTTGGAGTCATTCATAGAAGTATTGGATTATCATGGCGTCACTAAATTGGTGGTGAGGACAGCTTGCCACCAATCTCTTGTATCGTTCCCAACATTCACATAAAGATTCTCCCACATTTTGCTTCATCCCGCAAATCTCCTTGCGAATTTAATTAGCCTTTGATGCTGGAAAATATCTCTCTAAAAAGAGTTTCTTCAACCCATTCCATGCTGTGACACTTCCGGAAGGCAAATAATACAACCAATCCTTAGCACTATCCGCCAAAGAGAATCAAAAAACTTTCAACATTGCACCATATGCATCAGTATCCGCTGGAAGCATGGCCGTGACAATGGTGTGGAAGTCCATAAGATGCTTGTTTCGGTCTTCATTCACCATGCCATGGAACTTTGGTAATTCTCTAAGCAACCCCGGCTTGATCTCGAAAGTAGAGTTTGTTTGAATACACCATTGTTGTGTATCCAATTGTAAGAAGCCAAGTCCTTGAGTGTACGATTTGCATCACCCATTGCTTCTTCTTCTTCAACTAGTGGTTCTTCTACGAATGGAACCTCTTGTTCTTCTTTTAGTTGTAACTCTTCTTCCACTTCTAACTCTTGTTCTTCCGTCGTGTCTTGACTTGGTTGGAGTATTGTGCCTCTTCGAGTAGCTATCCCGCACCTTGGATAGTTCCAATCTTTAGAAGCAAGGTAATAGGTACCTGAAAAACAATTCTCACAAACAAGTAAGAAAAACGAAACAAGAAACAAAAAGAAAATATGAAAGCAGAAATGATGATAAGAAACTAAAAATTTAATAACTAGATGTATGCCTCCCCGGCAACGGCGCCAAAATTTGATCGCTGTCGTATGCGTCAAAAATTCTCTCATTTTATCAAATCTCCTTCGTCTCGAGGAAGCTCCTCGGTTTCATGGTACTTCCATAAATCCATAACAAATAATATAAAATTAAAGAAAGGAGTGTGGGGCGTGACCATTGGCCAACCGGCCATGCCTTGGTCCCAGCCGGCCCCACACCCCACGGTTCCTTATTATTATTTTATTATTATTATTTCTCTAATTTCATGAAAAACTCCTTGATTTCATGGTATTTTTTTTTACACAAATCATCATATAATAATAAAATAAAATTATGAAAACTTGTGGGACCGGGCCACTAGCCGGTCGGCCATGCCCTAGCCGGTCCCACACGCCCTTTGCTTTATTATTTTATTATTATTTATCCTATTTTTCATTGAATTCATCAAATTCCTTGATTTTATGGTATTTCTCTCAAATTAGGAAAAATTCCCTCAAATCATCAAAAATAAGTAAAAATATTAAAAAATTATGAAAAACTCGTGGGACCGGTCCATAGCCGGCCGGCCATGCCTCCATGGTCCCACACGCCCGTGTTTTATTATTTTAATATTTTTCTTCCATGAACTCATGAAAACTCCTTCAATTCATGGAAACTCCCTAAATTCATCAAATTTCTCAAAATTCATGAATTTTTCATAAAATCATCAAAATATTATAAAATTAAGGAAAAAGCACCACGGGACCGTGGTCACGACCGGACGACCATGCCTTGACCACGGCGGTCCCACGCCTCCTCATTCCTTATTTTATAATTATTTTTCATCATCTCATGGTGTTTTCCTCAGTTTCGTCGAAACCCTAATTTTGGCATATTTTCTCGAATGGATGCTCAATTGCACGCCAGAAAATATCAAATTCTCAGGACTGAGACGCGGACGCCTTGGGGACACGAGTACGCTATCTTGACCGAGCAATATTGGCTCTTTGGCTCGCGGAAGCCGGTCCCATCAATTTTCACAGTTTTGACCTAATTTGCACAATTGCTCGTATTAGGTCCAAAACTCTTCCAAACACTTTGGATTTTCATGAAGTGATCGTAAGGCGGTCACGTGACAACCCAGGGACGGTTTCATGACTCCATGATCGGTCCCTCGCCTCGTCATAATTAATTAGGTTTTCTCACCTAAGGCTCAGACGAGCATTTTTGAATAAATGATTAAGCCAGCATTTAATCATTCTTCCACCAACAAATCGTCAACTCTTCAGGAGTTCTTCGTATTTTCTCACGTGAGAATATGGGCACTACATGGTTGATCCACGGTCCTGTATATTCGTTCCCTCCTTCGTCCCATGGTTAAACTTCTGACGATCCATGAATTGATCATCAATTGATAAAATTAGGGTTTCTGAATCCAAGGATCATCATTCCAGATTTCAACCTTAATAATTTTACGACGGCCTCGTGGTCATTAATTTTATTAATTATGCTCGGTTCAACGACCAGTATTCTAATTAATATTTTTGGTGCGCTGCCAATAATCCATCAGATGAGCAACACATGCTCAGACGATCAAATATTCAACAATTCATCACATGAGAAACACTTGCTCAGATGATAAATATTTGCTCAAACCAAGGAATATTGGTTCAACAATCAATATTCAACGATCCATCGAATGATAAATACTTGCTCGCTTCATCGTAAGAACTATACCTCTGTCTCATGACATGTTCAACCATGAGTTTGAGAACATCATGTTCAACTCAGCAAATACATGGACTCATCGTCCCATCAAACCATGAAGTCATCAATTGACTAACAAACCACGAGACGTCAATCGTGTAACTTGGAGGGATATCACTTAGGGTTTTGGTCTGGCGGTCTACGGCACGTGTGCTCAAACACACGATGGAATGTGAGCAAGTCGTGCAATCAGTTGAAGGAATTCACGAGGTAGTGGGTGGAAAATCGACCAAGTCTCCACATGTTGAGCAACTGGTTTCAAACACGATCTCCACTTTCCAACTCCTTGATTCCATCAACTGTCACACTTCATGGGATCATGGTGTCTAAAATTCCAACAATATAAATAAGTCTCTGAATCATGATTGAATCAGCATCATCAGCATCAACGGTATCATCAATCTCACGTCTCATCGACAACACGAGATCATCAACTCATCAATTGAGCAACTACTCTCAATTGAGCAATTTCAATCATTCAGAGCTTATCATATTCAGAATTCACACACCCACAATCTTTGATTACCATTGATTCCACACATTTCCCAGCTTCCCTCCTACAGGTCAACCCATCCTCTCTTGTGACCAAATTTACTCTGGAACGGTCATTGTCTTGATTTAGGCCGGAGTACTACAGATTGATCTCTCGAATCTAAAGCACCCCCTTTGCAGCGGTGCATCTGTGTAAGGTTTAACATTTCGCTCGGTTAGAGGAGTCTCCTCCGTACGGTCGTCTCCTCAATTCCTTAAAAACCAACAAATCATTTTTTTCGCATCTACAGATTGGCGACCACAGTGGGAGATCATTCTCTCGGTTGCAATCTCAATTCTCACAAGGATGGACGGTCTTAGGTCTGCCAATACGGGTTTAAAACCCGATCCTAATATCACAATCTCTAGTGGTACCGCTAACACCACTTCTCCGACGCAACCTGCTACTACTACTCCGAGCACTGGTGCTCCAGTGATCACCCTGCAAGCGACGAAACTGGCGCCATCAACAATCTACTCTTCGGTTGATCTCCTGAAGAAACCAGAGAAAATTAGCCTACCATTGTTGATCTCATGAAGGTTCAGACTGACATGGCTGCAGCACAAAAAAAGTTGTGTACGTATCTCAAAACTCTCACAGAAAAGCTTGCGTCTGAACGAACTCAGCCTCAGCGCGAGAAAGGAAAAGTTAAAGAAACATCTTCAACTACTGATCCTGAAATCTCTCCCATCCATGTTGTACATGATGAAGAATTCTTCAACGCTGTAAATGACTCTCCAACAATGGAAACTGCAAGTTTCATCACTCGTGAAGACCTGGAGCACTCTTTTGAGGATCGATGAAAACACAAGACATCATCTGTCCATCTTCGCCAACCTCCATATCCTTCTGCCGATACTCAAAAACATATTTCTCGATTTCTGGAATTATTGGACGAACACGAGCACAACCATGTCGTCCGTCTGAAGGAATTTTCAAAGTCTCTGACAGACAAAGCATACACCTGGTACAACAATATCGCACCAGGAAGTATTACCGATTTAGGAGAGATGATTAATGGTTTCTACAGAAAATACTTCTTTGTATCAGAGAAAGTCACTCTCTATGATCTAGGAAGGATGTTTCAGAGGAGCAACGAACATCTTGATGATTATGTGAAAAGGTTCAGAGTTCAAGCCTTCGACTGCCACGACCCAACGTCACATCGCAGCAACTAGTAGACTTGTGCATCAACAGAATGATCCCGGTCTACAGAGCCTTACTGGAAAACCTCCGGTTCCATGCTTTCTCAAAGTTTTATGAAGCAGCCAAACGATCCGCGACTACTGCACCTGCTTTCCTGAAAAACAAAGTCTGCAAGATCGAAGAACCTCGAATCAGCCGACGCCTAGTCAGCAATCAGTGCAATTTCCAGCCTTCGACAAACATTGTTGATGAAAGAAGTGAAAGGAAATCCTAGACACGACATCAGATCGCTTCTCCAACATCCCAGACTCCTCTAAAGGCCCAAAAGATAACCAACCTTGAAATGCACAAACCTCGACCCGACATCAAAGAATGGGGAAATGATCGGGGACTCAAACTGCCATCTTCCAACTGAAGAAGTGATCGAGTTACTGGAATTCTGGGTTTAAGATGATGCAATCTACTACTGTTCATCATAGAGGGCCAACTGAAGGAAAAATGGAGAATCCCAGGTACCGCCGTCTTCATAGACTCATCAATCATCCAACAAGTAACTCCAACATATAAGGTGGATCCACCATGGATTCAACTGGGGACTGAAGGAGTACACAAGAATCCTCTCTCAATCGGAACCTTTACACTCTCCGAACAACCAGTCGAAGAAGCAGTTCAATCGTTGATCGAGCATATGTGTGAATTTCTATATTCATCAAAGGCACAAAGAAAAGACATGTTCACAACACCGAATCATATTGTGTCAGACGTCTTTCCATCCTGGAAAACTCTTTGAAACCTTCATCCACAGAAAAGGAGATGCACGACCGGGGACTGCTTACCACAGTCAATCTTAGAAGAAACGAATTTGCAAGAACGTTGATCGATGCTGGCACCGCCATCAACAACATTCCACTGAAAACCATCAGATCCGCAGGCAATACTCGACAAGAAGCCGCTCATGCTCCCATCTCAGAGACCTTGAAGAAGCGCTCGGAAATACTTCTGGATACATCACTCTCAAAATGAACATAAATCCAAACTGGGCAGAAACCATGTTTCACATAACCAGGAAGATCCAGGACATGACATGTCATTCAGAAGAATGTGGATCCACGCTGAAAAGATGGGTACCTACAAAGCGCCTTTGGTTACACATCTCTCCAACGAAGAAATTTCTGATCCAGAAGATTTTACGGACATACCATCATCAGAGCACTAGGAGGAATTTCGAACTTTGACGAGATTGAAGCAAGAACCTGCAAAAGCTGCATAGACATTCATCAAGAGGTTCCACACTCAGGCAAGTCTCATTTCTTCCGTGTTTATGTCATTTATTTCTTCACATACTATCCTAGCATGGGGACTCAATTCTGCTAGAAACTCTGCAAGACGTTGTGAATGGTAGCCTCTCCAAATCGAGCACCGAACATTCATTACCGAGATGATGTCCAAGCATGGCAAAGAATAATTTGGGCGTTTCTCCATAGCTTTGCAGGAGCGTCCATGTGTGCCACAAAATCAGAAAACTCTGATGGTTGCACAAGTGTTGCATCTTACTACCGCAACGAGAAAAATGCTGCATCAACAGAAGATACTCAGGGCCGAGATGATCAAAGCTACGACATTTGATGCTTAAGGGATATGATGCTTCAACAATCAAGCATCTAAGAAGCCTTCAGATTGTACTCCCAATCAAAGAGTACACCTTCGATAATGGCGCCTCTGGCTTCAACACAAATATCTCTATACTGATTCAACACCAGCACGATCAAAGTATTACTAAACTACAATCGAGTAAGTCTTCATTATCCCATGATAATACTTCTGAAGCAGATGCAACATCATTCATACATGGATGTCATTAACTCCTTCAACATACACTGGACAACCTGAGGTGATTCCGTGAAACTTCAACAACGGGAGAAACATCTTCATGACATGGCTTCATCAACTAACCGTTCTCTGAAGTGTTACACATGAAGCGGGCTTCTCCAAGAACTAATGATTCATATCAAGGTATCTAGACGTGAAAACACGTTAGCATGAGCATCTTCCGAAAGCTTGCATGGTGGACGGTCACAAGCCAAAGTCTTCTACAAGATGTTCTACAGATAAAATACAACATACTTCAGCCTCATGGGTTTACAAAAACGTACCAATGAGTGAGTAATAGGACAATACTTCCTCAACAAAAGATGTTCTTCTATGTCTCTTCTAAAACATACCAAAAGGGCGCATCAATCGGACATACGAGCTAAAAGATATGACCTTTACTGTCAGGTCTACGAGATCTGAAAAATCTGTACGGGATTACAAATTACAAATGTGCACGCCTAGTTGGCCGACTTCTACAACTCTAAATTGAGTGATTCTTTTCTCATATGATAACTCAATCTCTTAGCTTCAAAAGTTGTGGTCAAGCATCGAATTCCGACGTCGTATGAGGTTTCTACAGCTTCCAGAGCATACAACGCGCAACTAGAGATTCGTGGACGGGATTCATAACTTCCACAGTCAATCGGTGTCCACCAGGTATTTTCTCTAAGTCCTTCATCAAGGTACCTCCAACTTCGACCACCTAGGTCTTTACATCGATTTTTCTACCCGGGTCCTCTATCTAGGTCTTGACAGAAGAAGGGAAAACGAAAGAGGGAGATTCAACAATATACTGGGGACTGTCGGTCCACCGATCATGACGATCAATTTCACAGCCCAAAACTCGTGGTGACGGGCTCTCCAGTGCTAATCATTCATCATAAAGGAATGCTACCACCGGGACATGAAACCATGGTCATTACATCATCCCCTCTTGAGAGCAACCTCAGTTATGGTCCCATGACCAGGGTTTCAGAAGTAATGTTTCTACGACTGACAGAAACAAGGTGGTAATCAAGCACCATGCTCATGTGCCAATCAAGGAGTCCTGATCTCAATTGAACCAATGGAATCAATCCTTCACCAACCGTTCAAGACACAAGCGAATGGTCTAAAGACGCAACATGAGTGTTTTACAACAAGCCCGTTTGAAATAAATTTATGCTATCCTGTACAAACCGACGATCAGGGAGCAATTGGTGAAGAATCTAGGTATAGGTAATATACCATTTTCTTAGTATGGATGTCCTCTACAACATATCCAAAATTCACAACAATTGGAGAAACGAGCGAAGAGTTGTGGCCAAAACATTGGACCCCATGCCAGCTGTAAATTTTCTGAAGGTTTCCTGGAAGTTTACTGTTTCGTCGATTTCGGATCCTAAACAAGCTCTAAACTCAAAAAGCTTCTTTGATAAAGCTTGGAAATTTCCTGGGCTTGAGGATACATATGCAGATGTCTAAAATACGACCCCAAACGAAGATTCTACAACATTTTTACTAAAGGCTGAAGACTGAAATTTCTTGAGGTCACATGAGATATACTTACTAGGGGAGTCTCTAAACCATTTGAGGGTTCGGAAATATTGGAATATCCCTTGGCAACTCCATTATCTTCATCCGGTTCGGGATTTTGGGAACTCTCCATATTCTCATACCCAAAGAAGAGCACGCTTCATCAACATAATGCTTATATGCCATGATTTCTTCCTGGGTTCGTCAACAACAATTATTATTATGTCATTCAAGGAGATGCCACGATCACGTGCACGAAAAAGGGTACTTACATCGACTTCTTCATCAGTGCTGGATTCATGAATTGTTTACCCGTGAACAAGTTGAAGATCGTCAATCGATGGAGCAAAAGTCTGAAAAGAAGTAACAAACCTTGATCCCATGATCCTAATTACACGGGTAAATTCATGACACAAGGAGCGGCTGGGGACTTCACGTCATTTGCTAACACCCTATATTCTTTACTTCTGGGTTCTCCGTTCCCGTAGATTTTCCTCCATTTCCATGGAGTCTACATTGATCCGGGATCTCACTACACGATCATCCTGTGGTATAGTTGATGAAATAACCAGAAGTACAACTCAGTATGAAGGATCTCTCACCATCACTCAGAGGTCCCAGAAGTACCATTTCTTGAAGTTACACCCGCGGAGATGTCATCCCTGGAAACATCGTCTTTGGAAGTGTCATCATGGGAGTCAGTCATTCTTGCAAAGTGGCTGCGACAGATGCATAACATTCAGCGCAGGACTCAACAAAACAACGAATCATGGAATAAAGATGCTCACATCAGCGTCTGCAAAAATGGTAACTTTCAACTCTTACCTGTTTACGATTCCACTAACAGTACATGAGTTAATACTTCAAATCTTGCTCGTTCCTTCAAACCTGCTAAGACGAGCAAAATTTTGACATGATTTTCAAAAAACCGTGGACAACCCACGTAAATTTTTACTATGTGAACACTCACTGATCTTCAAAAAATTGTACAGACATCCATTCTACAATTGTAAAAACTCACATATAGACATTATTTCACCATGTATAATTGTCTACTTTCAACTGTTGTTCAAAATCAAAACATTGATTTTACAAAATATATATATTCAATGTGAAACTCACGTAAATTTGAAAAATATATCTATATATTTTTGCTCCCTCGCACGAGCATCTGTGTTTGAAGCGAGAGTATATTTTCAAAGATTTCCGGAAGCTCGAAGATAAAAATTTTCATGAAGGCTCATAAACAAAATTTTATTACTAACAGACGCACGTCTATCAAAAAAAAACAAACTTTTCTCTCATACGAGCATCCACCTTTGAAACGAGAGTTTATTCCACTTTGTGAAATCTCACATATTTAAAATATAAAATTCCGGTTTTCATGAAAGCTCATAGACGAATTTTATATCATTAGACTCGGGTCTATTTTGTTTGTTCCTTAAACTAACGAACGAACAAGCGTCTATTCATAAAACAAGGATTTTTTTTCATGGGCCATCCCGCGAATCCTAAAATGACCAAGGTCCTGTCGTCCAAATTAGCGGTTCAACACCAATTTATGCTCATCAAACGACGCTCCAATCATGACATTGAAGCCTTCATCAAGTCGTGGTTTGCTTATGCTCTCTAAATCCGGTAACGTCTCAACAAGAGCTAAAATCGACAAGGGATAAAATCGTAAACTCATAATTATACGAAGCTCTAATCCAGCAATCAGACGTGAGTATCGAGACACGGGTCTCTCATCGAATTCTCAACGGAGAGTACTTTCTCTCAGAGTACATGTAGATATGTAGTCTCACGACTGGACAACGACATATCTCATGAATACTGAATACTTTCAGTGATTAATTCTATATATTATCACGAGATGGACGGCTCATAGACAGCTTGCTCTGCTAGTATAGAGCGATAACGTCTTCAGGAACAAACAACGAGTTTACCCTGACTATATAAAGGATATGACTTACCGACAAGCTCATATCGGGATAATTAATGCTCCTAGACAGCTTTCTCTGCTAGTATAGAGCCACAAAGTTAATTATTCCTAATTACAATTGCTCATATTCCATGGTCGAATCCACGAATGGTCCCATGGAATGGCAATAACAATTGCTCCTATTCCATGGTCGAATCTGCGACTGGTCCCACGGAATGGTAATAAACAATTTTTCTGATTCTATGATCGAATCCACGGCTTGATCTCATGGAATAGCAATAACTATATTATCTCATTACTCCGATTTCATGATCGAATCCACAACTGGTCTCATAAATGGTAATAGATAAATCTTAATTACTCCGATTCTATGGTCGAATCTACGATCCCATGGAATGGTAATGCTCACTTTATTATTCTGAATTCATAGTCAAATCCTCAGCTGATCCTATGAATTAATAATAAACATCTTATTACTCAGTTTTGTGAATTATTCTCCACTGGATTCCACAATTAGTAATAAATAATCAACACGGGAGTCTGAACTACCTCTAAGTAAGCCCCGTTTCAAATGGTGAAAGTGTATTCAACGACGGTACACTTACAGTCACCGAACGAGTATTTCAAAATACAACGAAACGATGAACCTATGCAAAATAGGAAAGAAAATAATAAATAATTAAAAATATTGACCAAGGTGCTGGGAACACGGACAAATGACCTACCGCCCGTGTCGTGGTCAGTTCCACGCCAGTTTTATATTTTTAATACATTTTTATTATTTTCCATGATTTGATGAAAATTCTCTCATCTGATCAAATCTCCTTCGTCTCGAGGAAGCTCCTCGGTTTCATGGTACTTCCATAAATCCATAACAAATAATATAAAATTAAGGAAAGGAGTGTGGGGCGTGACCATTGGCCAACCGGCCATGCCTTGGTCCCAGCCGGCCCCACACCCCACGGTTCCTTATTATTTTATTATTATTATTATTTCTCTAATTTCATGAAAAAACTCCTTGATTTCATGGTATTTTTTTTTTTGCACAAATCATCATATAATAATAAAATAAAATAAAATAATGAAAACTTGTGGGACCGGGCCACTAGCTGGCCGGCCATGACCTAGCCGGTCCCACACGCCCTTTGCTTTATTATTTTATTATTATTTATCCTATTTTTCCTTGAATTCATCAAATTCCTTGATTTTATGGTATTTCTCTCAAATTAGGAAAAATTCCCTCAAATCATCAAAAATAAGTAAAAATATTAAAAAATTATGAAAAACTCGTGAGACCGGTCCATAGCCGGCCGGCCATGCCTCCATGGTCCCACACGCCCGTGTTTTATTATTTTAATATTTTTCTTTCATGAACTCATGAAAACTCCTTCAATTCATGGAAACTCCCTAAATTCATTAAATTTCTCAAAATTTATGAATTTTTCATAAAATCATCAAAATATTATAAAATTAAGGAAAAGGCACCACGGGACCGTGGTCACGACCGGACGACCATGCCTTGAACACGGCGGTCCCACGCCTCCTCATTCCTTATTTTATAATTATTTTTCATCATCTCATGGTGTTTTCCTCAGTTTCGTCGAAACCCTAATTTTGGCATATTTTCTCGAATGGATGCTCAATTGCACGCCAGAAAATATCAAAATTCTCAGGACTGAGACGCGGATGCCTTGGGGACACGAGCACACTACCTTGACCGACCAAGATTGGCTCTTTGGCTCACGGAATCCGGTCCCATCAATTTTTACAATTTTGACCTAATTTGCACAATTGCTCGTATTAGGTCCAAAACTCTTCCAAACACTTTGGATTTTCATGAAGTGATCTTCACGCGGTCACGTGACAACCCAGGGCCGGTTTCATGACTCCATGGTCGGTCCCTCGCCTCGTCATAATTAATTAGGTTTTCTCACTTAAGGCTCAGACGAGCATTTTTCAATAAATGATTAAGCCAGCATTTAATCATTCTTCCACCAACAAATCGTCAACTCTTTAGGAGTTATTCGTATTTGCTCACGTGAGCATATGGACACTACATGGTTGATCCACGGTCCCGTATAGTCACTCCCTCCTTCATCCCATGGTTAAACTTCTGACGATCCATGAATTGATCATCAATTGATCAAATTAGGGTTTCTGAATCCAAGGATCATCATTCCAGATTCCAACCTTAATAATTTTACGACGACCTGATGGTCATTAATTTTATTTAATTATGCTCGGTTCAACGACTAGTATTCTAATTAATATTTTTGGTACGCTGCCAATAATCCATCAGATGAGCAACACATGCTCAGACGATCAAATATTCAAAAATTCATCACATGAGCAACACTTGCTCAGATGATAAATATTTTCTCAAACCAAGGAATATTGGTTCAACAATCAATATTCAACAATCCATCGAATGAGCAATACTTGCTCGCTTCATTGTAAGAATTATACCTCTGTCTCATGACATGTTCAATTCATGAGTTTCAGAACATCATGTTCGATACTCAGCAACTACATGGACTCATCGTCCCATCAAACTACGAAGTCATCAATTGACTAACAAACCACGAGACGTCAATCGTGTCACTTGGGGGGATATCACTTAGGGTTTTTTTCTGGCGGTCTACGACACGTGTGTTCAAACACACGATGGAATGTGAGCAAGTCGTGCAATCAGTTGAAGGAATTCACGAGGTAGTGGGTGGAAAATCGACCAAGTCTCCACATGTTGAGCAACTGGTTTCAAACACGATCTCCACTTTCACACTCCTTGATTCCATCAACTGTCACACTTCATGGGATCATGGTGTCTAAAATTCCAACAATATAAATAAGTCTCTGAATCATGATTGAATCAGCATCATCAGCATCAACGGTATCATCAATATCACGTCTCATCGACAACACGAGATCATCAACTCATCAATTGAGCAACTACTCTCAATTGAGCAATTTCAATCATTCAGAGCTTATCATATTCAGAATTCACACACCCACAATCTTTGATTACCATTGATTCCACACATTTCCCAGCTTCCCTCCTACAGGTCAACCCATCCTCTCTTGTGACCGAATTTACTCTGGAACGGTCATGGTCTTGATTTAGGCCGGAGTACTACAGATTGATCTCTCGCATCTAAAGCACCCCCTTTGCAGCAGTGCATCTGTGTGAGGTTTAACATTTTGCTCGGTTCGAGGAGTCTCCTCCGTACGGTCGTCTCCTCAATTCCTTAAAAACCAGCAAATCGTTTTTTTCTCATCTACAAGCTCCTTAGCCAGCCATCTTGCCTGTGGACAACTATGTTATTTTGCTCAAATCGGGTGAACGCTCTTTTCTTCTCTTGAATTCTTCCACCAACAGCAGCCGTCTCTTACTTCTCATATCACTTCTTCTCTACAATTTCTCTTCATCACTAAAGCAATCGTGCTTTTCAGACATAAATTTGCATCACTAAATCCGACATGCTTGTCAGACAAAAATTAAGAAATAGAAGCAAATAATGAGAAATAGTTTGTCTCCAACAACATTTGCATCTTTTTGCCTTGTTCTTCTTCCTTTGTTCCAAATGACTCCAAAGTACCTAAATACTCAAAAACAACCATAAGATACATAATTTACAAGAAAACTTAGCAAAGAAAGCATAAACAATAGATAAATATTAAGGTGTTTTAGACACATATCACCAACGTCCACGCCCAGCCAGCGCCCGCGCCAAGCTTACGCTAACGGATCCATTCCGAGCCAATACAACGCCTGCGGCTCCATTCCAAGCCGCACAATACCTGCGGCTCCCATTCCAAGCCGAGCAACGCCAGCGGCTCACTTCGCGCCAAGCAATGCAAGCGGGTCCCCACTGAGCCAGATTCGCGTAAAACCGCCAACATGGGAATCGCAGATGTTCCTTGCCTCTGAAAAAGGTTAGCCGGATCTTCCCGACCATCTTTTCATGACTTGCCGCTTCGATTTTTTCCTTGTCTGTTACCATCTTATCCTTACCTCGCAACAATGCTCCTGTTCCGAGCTAAGCATGGGACTTAATGTTGATGGTGGTTTTTAGCTTAGGGTTAAAATTGTAAAAACTTAGTCTAATATGACGTCACTCTACAAAGAAACGGATCTATGAGTATCAAACACTCCACTAGCGCATTTATTGAGCCTTTCAATACATCTAGGAGAAAATTACCAGGGCACCTTTTTTTTATATATACTATGCTCCACGCCAGAGCCCTCAGTGCTGACTAGCATCATCTCCGCGCCAAAGGCATGCCAACCATGCCAGCCGCACCACCGTGCCAATGGCATGCCATGCCAGCCACGTCTCCGCGCCAAAGGCATGTTGTGGATGGGGAAAAACGATTTGCTGGTTTTTAAGGAATTGAGGAGACGACCGTACGGAGGAGACTCCTCGAACTGAGCGAAATTTTAAACCTCACACAGATGCACCACTGCAAAGGGGGTGCTTTAGATTCGAGAGATCAATCTAAAGTACTCCGACCTAAATCAAGACAATGACCGTTCCAGAGTAAATTCGGTCACAAGAGAGGATGGGTTGATCTGTAGGAGGGAAGATGAGAAATGCGTGGAATCAATGGTAATCAAAGATTGTGGGTGTGTGAATTCTGAATATGATAAGTTCTGAATGATTGAAATTGCTCAATTGAGAGTAGTTGCTCAATTGATGAGTTGATGATCTCGTGTTGTCAGTTTGACGTGAGATTGATGATGCTTCAATCATGATTCAGAGACTTATTTATATTGCTGGAATTTTAGACACCATGATCCCATGAAGTGTGACAGTTGATGGAATCAAAGAGTGAGAAAGTGGAGATCGTGTTTGAAACCAGTTGCTCAACATGTGGAGACTTGATCGATTTTCCACCCACTACCTCGTGAATTCCTTCAACTGACTGCACGACTTGCTCACATTCCATCGTATGTTTGAACACACGTGCTGTAGACCGCCAGACCAAAACCCTAAGTGACATCCCCCCAAGTGACACGATTGACGTCTCGTGGTTTGTTAGTCAATTGATGACTTCGTAGTTTGATGGGACGATGAGTCCATGTAGTTGCTGAGTATCGAACATGATGTTCTGAAACTCATGAATTGAACATGTCATGAGACAGAGGTATAATTCTTACAATGAAGCGAGCAAGTATTGCTCATTCGATGGATTTTTGAATATTGATTGTTGAACCAATATTCCTTGGTTTGAGAAAATATTTATCATCTGAGCAAGTGTTGCTCATGTGATGAATTTTTGAATATTTGATCGTCTGAGCATGTGTTGCTCATCTGATGGATTATTGGCAGCGTACCAAAAATATTAATTAGAATACTGGTCGTTGAACCGAGCATAATTAAATAAAATTAATGACCATCAGGTCGTCATAAAATTATTAAGGTTGGAATCTGGAATGATGATCCTTGGATTCAGAAACCCTAATTTGATCAATTGATGATCAATTCATGGATCGTCAGAAGTTTAACCATGGGATGAAGGAGGGAGCGACTATACGGGACCGTGGATCAACCATGTAGTGTCCATATGCTCACGTGAGCAAATACGAATAACTCCTAAAGAGTTGACGATTTGTTGGTGGAAGAATGATTAAATGCTGGCTTAATCATTTATTGAAAAATGCTCGTCTGAGCCTTAAGTGAGAAAACCTAATTAATTATGACGAGGCGAGGGACCGACCATGGAGTCATGAAACCGGCCCTGGGTTGTCACGTGACCGCGTGAAGATTACTTCATGAAAATCCAAAGTGTTTGGAAGAGTTTTGGACCTAATACGAGCAATTGTGCAAATTAGGTCAAAACTGTAAAAATTGATGGGACCGGATTCCGTGAGCCAAAGAGCCAATCTTGGTCGGTCAAGGTAGTGTGCTCGTGTCCCCAAGGCATCCGCGTCTCAGTCCTGAGAATTTTGATATTTTCTGGCGTGCAATTGAGCATCCATTCGAGAAAATATACCAAAATTAGGGTTTCGACGAAACTGAGGAAAACACCATGAGATGATGAAAAATAATTATAAAATAAGGAATGAGGAGGCGTGGGACCGCCGTGGTCAAGGCATGGTCGGCTGGTCGTGACCACGGTCCCGTGGTGCCTTTTCCTTAATTTTATAATATTTTGATGATTTTATGAAAAATTCATGAATTTTGATAAATTTGATGAATTTAGGGAGTTTCCATGAATTGAAGGAGTTTTCATGAGTTCATGGAAGCAAAATATTAAAATAATAAAAACACGGGCGTGTGGGACCATGGAGGCATGGCCGGCCGGTTATGGACCGGTCCCACGAGTTTTTTATAATTTTTTAATATTTTTAGGTATTTTTGATGATTTGAGGGATTTTTTCCTAATTTGAGAGAAATACCATAAAATCAAGGAATTTGATGAATTCAAGGAAAAATAGGATAAATAATAATAAAATAATAAAGCAAAGGGCGTGTGGGACTGGCTAGGGCATGGCCGGACGGCTAGTGGCCCGGTCCCACAAGTTTTCATAATTTTATTTTATTATTATATGATGATTTGTGCAAAAAATACCATCAAATCAAGGAGTTTTTCATGAAATTAGAGAAATAATAATAATAATAATAATAATAAAATAATAAGGAACCGTGGGGTGTGGGGCCGGCTGGGACCAAGGCATGGCCGGTTGGCCAATGGTCACGCCCCACACTCCTTTCCTTAATTTTATATTATTTGTTATGGATGTACCATGAAACCGAGGAGCTTCCTCGAGACGAAGGAGATTTGATCAGATGAGAGAATTTTCATCAAATCATGGAAAATAATAAAAATGTATTAAAAATATAAAACTAGCGTGGAACTGACCACGGCACGGTCGGTAGGTCGTGTGTCTGTGTTCCCAGCACCTTGGTCAATATTTTTAATTATTTATTATTTTCTTCCCTATTTTGCATAGGTTCATCGTTTCGTTGTATTTTGAAATACTCGTTCGTGCGGTGACTGTTAGTGTATCGTCGTTGAATATACTTTCACCATTTGAATCGGGGCTTACTTAGAGGTAGCTCATACGCCCGGTTGTTGATTATTTATTACTAATTGTGGAATTCAGTGGAGAATAATTCACAAAACTGAGTAATAAGATGTTTATTATTAATTCATAGGATCAACTGAGGATTCGACTACGAATTCAGAATAATAAAGTGAGCATTACCATTACATGGGATCATAGATTCGACCATAGAATCGAAGTAATTAAGATTTATCTATTACCATTTATGAGACCAGTTATGGATTCAATCATGAAATCGGAGTAATGAGATAATATAGTTATTGCTATTCTATGAGATCAAGCCGTGGATTCGATCATAGAATCAGAACAATTGTTTATTGCCATTCCATGGGACCAGCCGCAGATTCGACCATGGAATAGGAGCAATTGTTATTGCCATTCCATGGGACCAGTCGTGGATTCGACCATGGAATAGGATAAATTGTTATTGCCATTCCATGGGACCAGTCGTGGATTCGACCATGGAATATTAGCAATTGTTATTGCCATTCCATGGGACCAGTCATGGATTCGACCATGGAATAGGAGCAATCGTAATTAGGAATAATTAACTTTGTGGCTTTATACTAGCAGAGGAAGCTGTCTAGGAGCATTAATTATCCCGATATGAGCTTGTCGGTAAGTCATATTATTTATATAGTCAGGATAAACTCTTTGTTTGTTCCTGAAGACGTTATCGCTCTATACTAGCAGAGCAAGCTGTCTATGAGCCGTCCATCTCGTGATATTATATAGAAATAATCACTGAAAGTGTTCAGTATTTATGAGATATGCCGTTGTCCAGTCGTGAGAATACATATCTACATGTACTCTGAGAGAAAGTACTCTCCGTTGAGAATTCGATGAGAGACCCGTGTCTCGATACTCACGTCTGATTGCTGGATCAGGGCCCACGACTTGATGAAGGCTTCAATGTCATGATTGGAGCATCGTTTGATGAGCATAAATTGGTGTTGAACCGCTGATTCGATGATGGAATCTTGGTTGGTTCAGGATTCACGGGCCCGACCCAAAAAATAAATCCTTGTTTTAGGAATAGACGCTTGTTCGTTCGTTAGTTTAAGGAACGAACAAAATAGACCTGAGTCTAATGATATAAAATTCTGTCTATGAGCTTTCACGAAAACCAAAATTTTATTTTATATGTTAGATTTCACAAAGTGGAATAAACTCTCGTTTCAAAGGTGGATGCTCGTACGAGAGAAAAGTTTTTTTTTTGAAAATTTTGTTTATGAGCTTTCATGAAAATTTTATCTTCGAGCTTTCGGAAATCTTTGAAAATATACTCTCACTTAAAAGACAGATGCTCGTGCGAGGGAGCAAAAATATATAGATATATTTTTCAAATTTACGTGAGTTTCACGTTAAATATATATATTTTGTAAAATCAATGTTTTGATTTTGAACAACAGTTGAAAGTAGACAATTATAAATGGTGAAATAATGTCTGTATGTGAGTTTTCAAAATTGTAGAATGGACGTCTGTCCAATTTTTGAAAAACCAGTGGATGTTAAATTCACGTGAGTTGTTCACGGTTCTATGAACATCAAGTCATGATTTTGAATAATGAATTTTGGTCGTCTTTGCAGGTTTGACGGAATGAGCAAGTTTTCGAAATTCTGACCTTATAATCACAACAACTAGTGAAATTTGTAAATAGGTAAGAGTTGGATTGTTACCATTTTTGCAGACGCTGATGTGAGCACCTTTTTTATGCTTTAATTTCACTGCTTTGATGAAATTTGCACCTTTGAATGATATTCTGAAGTAAAAATATCACATGGATGTCGCAACTACTTTGCAGAGATGTCAAACGGCGGTTATGAGACTCCTTCAGTTGATGAAGAGGAAGAAGCGGTGACTAAGAGTTCTCCAAATGCGAATAACGAATTCTTCTTGGTCAAATATAAACCCGAAAAACGGCATCCAGGTTCGAGCATTGTAAAGTCCCATGTCTCTTTGGTGAGTTGTTAGCGCTCCTCACATCATGACTTTTTCTTGTCCGTGCAATTAGGATCACGAGACCAAGGTTTTTTATTCCTTTGCAGAACTTTGCTCTGTCAAGTATTGACGGTCTTCAATTCTGTGCTGCTGGGCAGACGGTTTCAGACTCGAGTGTTGAAGAAGAGGCCGAAGTAAGTATTTCTTCGTATAACTTCGTAGATAAGATGCTCATTGTTGAGAATATGTCCAGGAGGATGTATCCATGGAAGTAGAGAGTACTGGTGATGCTCGTTCGGAGAATGACCATAAAGAAAACTCCTAAAGCTCAAAACCGAATGAAAGTAATGTTGTTGTTGATGTTGAGGCAAGCAATTCTGGTTCTTTGAACGCCTCAGAGCCCACCCAAGTAAGTATTTATCTTGCATTTTATCCATAGAAGTATAAACTTGTTGATTCATGAATGCATGAATGAGAATACATGTGAATATATGAAAAGCTTTGCCGAAATACGTCACCAGAAAATTCAGAACTTAGCTGTTTAGCAAAAATGCTGTAGAATCTTCGTCCGATGTCAGATTTTCGCGATTCACCCATGTATCCTTATCCCAGGAAATGTCCAAGCTTTAGAAAAGAAGCTTTTTACGTTTTGAGCACGTCCAGGACCTAAAAAAGGCAAAACAGTAAACTTCCAGGAGACTTTCAGAACTTTTTCAGACTGTACGTTGTCTAATGTTTTGACCGCATCTCCTTGATCGTTCATCGGATTGTTATGAAATTTTGACATGTGGTAGAGGAAATCCATGCGAAGAGAATGGTATATAACTCATCCTCAGATTCCTTGTATATTTCTCCCAGTTAATCATTTTGCACAGGGCAGAGTAAAGTCTGTTCAGACGAGCTTGCCGCAAAACGTATTTTCATGACTTTCATGCTATTTGCTCGTGCCTCGAGTGTATAATGATGAACCCTGATGATGTTGGACTGCTTGTATAATGTATTTTTATGATCTCATTTGGTCTCATGTTTAGATTGCTCTAACCTCATGTAATCTTCGTATTAGGTGTGAAATACCGAAGTTGAGGATATTGAAACCAATAAGGATAACTCGAGCTGTTCTGGAGTTGTTGATGAAGATACAACCATCCTTGAACTTCAAGGCCATGAGAAGGTTGTCACTGAAGTTATGGAAACTTCGATTGTTGCTGCTTCAGTGATAGAAGAAAACCGAGCCACCAGCAGAGAATACTGAAGAAACTGTTGCCCTGATTGTAGAGGCTGCCCCAGTAACTGAGAATCGTGTAGTGGTGTATTAACACCCAAGTGCAGGGGTTGTTTTGGTCCTCCATTCGATGCATCACTCCCATACCACGAACTGGTTGGTGGAGGATTTCTATGCTATTGATTCATTTGAGATCATAACCCTTTGATTGGTACATGAGCATGGTGCTTGCAGCCATCTTGTCTTTCTCAACCGTAAAACATCACGTCTGAAACCCTGGTCACGGGACCATAGCTGAGGTTGCTTTCGAGAGGGGATGATGTAATGACCATGGTTTCATGTCCCGGCGGTAGCATCACTTTTACGATGAATGATTAGCACAAGAGAGTCTGGCGTCACAAGTTTTGGACTATAAAACTGATCGTCATGATCAGTGGATCGTCAGTCCCCAGTATTTTGTTAAATCTCTCCTTTTCGTTTCTTCTTCTTCTGGCAAGACTTGGATAGAGGACCCAGGTAGAAAATTGATATAAAGACCCAAGTGTTCGAAGTTGGAGGTACCTTGATGAAGGACTTAGCGAAAAGACCTGGTGGACACCGATCGATTGTGGAAGTTATGAATCCCGTCTAAGAATTGCTGCATGCATGTTGTACGCTCTGGAAGCTGTAGGAACCTCATACGACGTCGAAATTTGATGCTTGACCCCAACTTTTGAAGCTAAGAGACTGAGTTGTCTAATGAGACAAGAATCACTCAATTTGGATTTCTAGAGGTCATCCAGCGAAGCGTGCACATTTGTAATTTGTAATCCCGTACAAATTTTTCAGATTTCGTAGACCTGACGGTAAAGGCCATATCTTTCATCTCGTATGTCCGATTGATGCACCCTTTTGGTATGTTGTACAAGAGACATAGACGAACATCTTTCGTTGAGGAAACATTTTCCCATTACTCACCCATTGGTACGTTTTTGCAAACCCATGGCCTGAAGTGTGTTGTATCTCATTTGTAGAGGTGATGAGAACATCTTGTAGAAGACTCTGGATTATGCCCACCAGTCGTGCCATCTTCGGGAAGAATTTCATGTTATTAGGTCTACACATATTTATATGAATCATTGGTTCTTAGAGAAGTCCGCCTCATATGTAACACTTCAGAGAATGATTAGTTGATGAAGCCCTGAGGATGTTGCTCATGAGACCGTCGTTGGTGCTGAAACCATGAATGATTACACTCCAGAGATCTTTGTCGATGCTGAGATCATGGATTGTGTTCCTATAGAGATTATTGTTGATGCTGATACCATGGTTGAAGTTGCTCCAAAGACCGAAAAGACTAGTATCTTTGCTCCTCCATCTAGTGAGCCTTTTACTGAGCGTCCCTAAGATGAAGGTGTACTGAGAGTTCAAATTGAATGCTCCTGAAAGCATAACTTCACCATGAACTGGCTTTGTCAGTAAGTCGACGTTATTTCAGTAGATAGAAGCGGCAGTTTTCATACTGGATGTGTTTGGTGAAGAAAGGAAGTTCCTCAATCGTGCAGGGGCTTGTGATGTAGAGAAATCCTGTTGATGAAGTTTCGTGGAATCACCTCAGGTTGCCCAGTGTATGTTGAAGGAGTTAGCTCCATCCACGTATGAATGATGATTCATCTGCTTCGGAAGTCTTATCCTGGGATAATGAAGACTTATCGATTGTAGTTTAGTTACACTTTGATCGTGCTGGTGTTGAATCAGTGTATCATCCTCGAGATATTGGTGCTGAAGCAGATGCGAAGGTGTACTCTTTGATTGGGAGTACAATTTGAAGACTTCTTAGGTGCTTGAGCGTTGAAGCGCATATTACTTAAGCATCGAATGTCTTAGATTTGATCGTCTCGACCCTGGAGTATCTTTTGTTGATTCAACATACCTTTCGTTGCAGTAGTGGGATTCGACACTTGTGCAGACATCAGAGCTTTCTGATTTTGTGGAATACATGGAATAACAAGAGAAACACCCAAAGTGTTCTTTTCCATGTTTGGACGCCAGTAATGAATGTTTCAGTGCTTGATTCGGAGAAACGTCAGATTCAACCACTTGGTAAAATACTAATGCGGTGAAGCTACCATTGATAACGTCTTGTAGAGTTGCTAGCATATTTAAGTCCCCATTCTAGGATAACATGTGAGGAAATAAATGACATAGACATGGAATGTGACTTGCCTGAGTGCGGAAACTATTGATGAATGTCTATGCATCTTTTGCATGTTCTTGCTTCAACCTCGTCAAAGTTTGAAATTCCTCAAAGTACTCTGATGATGGAATGTCCGTCAAATCTTCTGGATCAGAACTTTATTCGTTGGAGAGATGTGTAACCAAAGGCGCTTTGTAAGTACCCATATTTTTAGCGTGGATCCACGCTCGTCTGAAGGATATGTCATATCCTGGATCTTCCTGATTATGTGAAACTTGGTTTCTGTTCAGGTTGAACTTATGTTCACTTTGAGAGTGATGCAGCCATAAGTATTTCCGAGCGCTCCTTCAAGGCCTCTGATTGAGATGGGAGCATGAGTAGCTTCTTGTCGAGTGATGCCCTTGGATCCAATGGTTTCAGTGGAATGTTGTTGACGACGGTGCTAGCATCGATCAACGTTCTTCCAAATTCGTTTCTTCTTAGATTGACGGTGGTAAGCAGTCCCCAGTCGTACATCTCTTGATATGCAGATGGAGGTTCAAGAAGTATTTCCGGAATATACTTCTTGACACGATGTGGTTTTGTGAAAATGTCTCTCCTTTGTGCCTTCGACAGATAAAGCAATTCACATTCGACTGATTGAACTTCCACTTTGATAGGTTGTTCAAAGAGTGTAAAGGTTCTGACTGGGAGAGGATTCTTGTGTACTCCTTGAGTCCCCAGTTGAAGCTATTATGGATTAACCTTCTCTTTGAAAATGTGCTTCGAAACTCCGCAGTCGCTTGTGGGATTATTGACGAACCTGTGGAAGCGGCAGTAACGAGGACTTTCCATGTCTTCTTCAGTTGTTTATTTCTTGACATATGGCATCTTGATTGCACCATCTTGGACCCAGACATCCAGGAGTTTGATCACCTATTTAATTAAAAAAGGAAAGTCAGGTGCTTCTTGATCAGGAACTCTTGTGCGTTGGTCAGAGGCTTGTGCATCTTGCTCATCCTTCCTTTGTGCTTTTGAAGGAGCTGGGGTATGCTTGCGCAGCGGTTTGGCTTTCCATTTGCTCCCTTATCCAACAGTGTTTGTGGAAGTCTGGAGGATTTACTGGTTCTTGATCAGACGTCCGCCATCTCGAGTGTCTCGCGGTTCTTCAGACTTTGTAGCTTTTGTTCTTTCCAGTAAAGCGGGCACAGTAGTTGCCGATCGCTTCGCCGCTTCATGAAGCTCTGAGAAGGTCTGGAAACGAAGATTTTCCAATAAAGCTCTGTAGACCGGGATCATGCCGTTGATACACAAGTCTACCAGTTGCTGCTCCGTGACGTTTGGACAATGACAGTCCAAGGCTTGAACTCTGAACCCTTTCACATAATCATCGGGATGTTCACTGCTCCTTTGAATCATCCTTCCTAGATCAGAGAGAGCGACTTGCTCTGACACGAAGAAATATTTTCTGTAGAAAGCATTAATCATCTCTCCCCAATCGGTGATACTTCCTAGTGCGATGTTGTTGTACCAGGTGTATGCCCTTCCTTTCAAGGATTTTGAAAATTCCTCCAGACGGACGACATGGTTGTGCTCGTGTTCGCCCAATAATTCCAGAAACCGAGAAATATGTTTTTGAGTATTGCATGTTCCATCATAAAGAATGAATGTTGGAGCGGTATAACCTTTTGAAAGAGGAATCCTCTGTATGGCAGTATGGGAGGTTGGTGACGATGGACGGATGATGTCTTGTCTTTTCATCGATCCTCAAAAAGCACTCCATATCTTCACGAGTGATGAAACTTGCATGTTCCGTTGCTGGAGAGTCATATGCAGCTTTGCGGAATTCTTCATCATGTACAACATGGATTGGAGAGATTTCAGGATCAGCGGTTGAAGATGTTTCTTTAGATTTTCCTTTCTCGCGCTGAGGCTGAGTTCGTTCAGACGCAAGCTTGTCTGTGAGAGTTTTAATATAAACACACAATTGCTTCTGTGTTGCAGCCACGTCAGTCTGAACCTTCATGAGATCAACTATGGTAGGCTGATTTCCTCTGGTTTCTTCAGGAGACCGACCGAAGAGTGGATTGTTGATGGCGCCAGTGCCGTCACTTGCAAGGGTGATCACTGGAGCACCAGTGCTTGGAGGAGTAGTAGTAACATGTGGCATGGCATTGCTGGCTGGAGGAGTGGTATTAGCGGTACCACTGAAGCCTGCAATGTTGAGAGGAGTAGTACTTGCGATTGCAGTATCACTAGAAAATGCGATGTGAGAGTCGGGTGTTGAACCCGGATTGGTAACTGAACCGGACCTAAGATCAATCATCTTTGTGAGATTGTGAGATTGCAACCGAGAGAATGATCTCCCACTGTGGTCGCCAATCTGTGAATGAGGAAAACGATTTGCTGGTTTTTAAGGAATTGAGGAGACGACCGTACGGAGGAGACTCCTCGAACCGAGCGAAATTTTAAACCTCACACAGATGCACCGCTGCAAAGGGGGTGCTTTAGATTCGAGATATCAATCTGTAGTACTCCGGCCTAAATCAAGACAATGACCGTTCCAGAGTAAATTCGGTCACAAGAAATTATGGGTTGATTTGTAGGAGGGAAGCTGGGAAATGTGTGGAATCAATGGTAATCAAAGATTGTGGGTATGTGAATTCTGAATATGATAAGCTCTGAATGATTGAAATTGCTCAATTGAGAGTAGTTGCTCAATTGATGAGTTGATGATCTCGTGTTGTCGATGAGACGTGAGATTGATGATAATGTTGATGTTGATGATTTAATCATGATTCAGAGACTTATTTATATTGCTAGAATTTTAGACACCATGATTCCGTGAAGTGTGACAGTTGATGGGATGAAAGAGTGGGGAAATGGAAATCGTGTTTGAGACCAGTTGCTCATTGTGTGATGACTTGGTCGATTTTCCATCCACTACTTTGTGAACTCCTTCAACTGATTGCACGACTTGCTCACATTCCAACGTGTGTATGAACACACGTGCCGTAGACCGCCATACCAAAACCCTAAGTGATATCCCCCCAAAGTGACACGATTGACGTCTCGTGGTTTGTTAGTCAATTGATGACTTCGTGATTTGATGGGACGATGAGTCCATGTAGTTGCTGAGTTGAACATGATGTTCTGAAACTCATGAATTGAACATGTCATGAGATAGAGGTATAGTTCTTACGATGAAGTGAGCAAGTATTGCTCATTCGATGGACCGTTGAATATTGATTGTTGAACCAATATTCCTTGGTTTGAGCAAATATTTATCATCTGAGCAAGTGTTGCTCATGTGATGAATTGTTGAATATTTAATCGTCTGAGCATTGTTGCTCATCTAATGGATTATTGGCAGCATACCAAAAATATTAATTAGAATTGGTCATTGAACCGAGCATAATTAATAAAATTAATAACCATGAGGTCGTCGTAAAATTATTAAGGTTGGAATCTGGAATTATGATCCTTGGATTCAGAAACCCTAATTTGATCAATTGATGATCAATTCATGGTTCGTCAAAAGTTTAACCATGGGACGAAGGAGGGAACAACTACATGGGACCGTGGATCAACCATGTAGTGTCCATATTCTCACGTAAGCAAAAAATACGAAGAACTCCTGAAGAGTTGACGATTTGTTGGTGAAAGAATGATTAAATGCTGGTTTAATCATTTATTCGAAAATGCTCGTCTGAGCCTTAGGTGAGAAAACCTAATTAATTATGACGTAGTGAGGGACCGCCATGGGGTCATGAAAATGGCCCTGGGTAGTCACATGACCGCCTGATGATCACTTCATGAAAATCCAAAGTGTTTGGAAGAGTCTTGGACCTAATACGTCCAATTGTGCAAATTAGGTCAAAACTGTGAAACTTGATGGGACCGGCTTCTGTAAGCCAAAGAGCCAATCTTGGTTGGTCAAGATAGCGCGCTCGTGTCCCCAAGGCGTTCGCGTCTCATTCCTGAGAATTTTGATATTTTCTGGCGTGCGATTGAGCATCCATTCGAGAAAATATGCCAAAATTAGGGTTTCGACGAAACTGAAGAAAACACCATGAGATGATGGAAAATAATTATAAAATAAGGAATAAGGAGGCGTGGGACCGCCGAGGCCAAGGAATGGTCGGCTGGTCATGGCCACGGTCCCGTGGTGCCTTTTCCTTAATTTTATAATATTTTGATGATTTTATGAAATATTCATGAATTTTGAGAAATTTGATGAATTTAAGGAGTTTCCATGAATTGAAGGAGTTTTCATGAGTTCAGGGAAGCAAAAAACATTAAAATAATAAAAACAAGGGCGTGTGGGACCGTGGAGGCACGCCCGGCCGGCTAGGGTCTGGTCCCACGAGTTTTCATAATTTTTAATATTTTTTTAGGTATTTTTTCATGATTTGAGGGAATTTTTCCTAATTTGAGAGAAATACCATGAAATCAAGGAATTTGATGAATTCAAGGAAAATAAAAATAATAATAAAACAAAGGGGCGTGTGGGACCGGCTAGGGCATGGCCGGCCGACCAGGGCCCGGTCCCACAAGTTTTCATAATTTATTTTATTTTATTATTATTTGGTGATTTGTGCAAAATACCATGAAATCAAGGAGTTTTTTTCATGAAATTGGAGAAATAATAATAATAATAAAATAATGAGGAACCGTGAGGTGTGGGGCCGGCTGGGACCAAGGGATGGCCGGTTGGCCAACGGTCACTCCCCACACTTCTTTCCTTAATTTTATATTATTTTTTACGAATTTATGAAAATACCATGAAACCGAGGAGTTTCCTCGAGACGACGGAGATTTGATAAAATGAGAGAATTTTCATCAAATCATGGAAAATAATAAAAATGCATTAAAAATATAAAACTAGCGAGGGATTGACCAAGACACGGTCGGTCGGTCGTGTATCCGTGCTCCCAGAACTCTGGTCAATATTTTTAATTATTTATTATTTTCTTCCCTATTTTGCATAGGTTCATCGTTTCGTTGTATTTTGAAATACTCGTTCGTGCGGTGACTGTTAGTGTATCGTCATTGAATACACTTTCACCATTTGAATCGGGACTTACTTAGAGGTAGCTCAGACTCCCGGTTGTTGATTATTTATTACTAATTGTGGAATTCAGTGGAGAATAATTCACAAAACTGAGTAATAAGATGTTTATTATTAATTCATAGGATCAGCTGAGGATTCGACTACGAATTCAGAATAATAAAGTGAGCATTACCATTCCATGGGATCGTAGATTCGACCATAGAATCGGAGTAATTAAGATTTATCTATTACCATTTATGAGACCAGTTGTGGATTCGATCATGAAATCGGAGTAATGAGAAAATATAGTTATTGTTATTCTATGAGATCAAGCCGTGGATTCGATCATAGAATCAGAACAATTGTTTATTGCCATTCCATGGGACCAGTCGTAGATTCGACCATAGAATAGGAGTAACTGTTATTGTCATTCCATCGGACCAGTCGTGGATTCGACCATGGAATAGGAGCAATAAGAGATTATTCTGGGAATTCAGTAGTGAATGTCACGGCAGAATTAATCTTAATTAGGAATAATTAACTTTGTGGCTCTATACTAGCAGAGCAAGCTGTCTAGGAGCATTAATTATCCCGATATGAGCTTGTCGGCAAGTCATATCCTTTATATAGTCAGGGTAAACTCGTTGTTTGTTCCTGAAGATGTTATCGCTCTATACTAGCAGAGCAAGCTGTCTAGGAGCCGTCCATCTCGTGATACTATATAGAAATAATCACTGAAAGTGTTCAGTATTCATGAGATATGCCGTTGTCCAGTCGTGAGACTACATATCTACATGTACTCTGACAGAAAGTACTCTCCGTTGAGAATTCGACAAGAGACCCGTGTCTCAATACTCACGTCTGATTGCTGGATCAGAGCTTCGTATAATTATGAGTTTACGATTTTAGCCCTTGTCGAAAATCCACCATCTACACAAAGGTGTTGAAGGACTTGTGTACCAACAAGCAAAGGCTCAAAGGTAATGAAGTGCTAAGTGTGGGGGAGAATGCTTCGGCAATCTTACAACACAAACTCCCACTTAAGTGCAAGGATCCCGATATCTTTGACATTCCCGTCACAATTGGTAACACCATATTTAACAAATCTATGTTGGACTTAGGTGCATCCGTAAATGTTATGCCTGCATCTATGTATAACTCACTCGATCTTGGTCCTTTTAAAAAGGCTGGAATTGTATTGCAATTAGCCGATTGCTCTAATGTTTACCCAATGGGTATTGTTGAGGATGTTCTTGTGCAGGTTAATCAACTAGTATTTCCAGCTGAATTTTGTGTGTTAGAGATGGATGAAGGTTCACCGGACTCATCTATTCCTTTGCTACTTGGGCGTCCTTTCATGAAAACGGCGAAAACCATAATCGATGTTGACAAGGGAACGCTAACTATGGAGTTTGATGGAGAAATAATACGTTTCAACATTTTCGAGACGATGAGATATCCTAGTGATGTCCACTCTTGTTTCTCCATTGATGTGATGGATACATTGGCGCAACAAATGTTTGAGTTGAATGGTGTTGAAACTTTGGAAACCGTGCTCACTACACCCATTGATGATGGTTTGGAGTATGGTGATGAGATTAAAGAAACCATTGGTTCTCTTGACTCATTACCGGAAAAATCAGCAATTAAGAATATTTCATATGCTTTCTTACCTTGCAATGATGAGATACTTGTGCCTTCTATTGTTAAATCTCCAAAGTTAGAATTGAAACCTCTTCCAAGTCACTTAAAGTACTTGTACTTGGGCGACAACGAAGACTTACCCGTGATTGTTTCTAATGAGCTTAGTGAATTAGAGGAACAAAAACTTCTAAGGGTGCTAAGGATGTACAAGACGGCCATATGATGGACAATTGTCGATATCAAGGGTATAAGCCCTGCTGTTTGTATGCACAAGATCCGATTGGAAGACGATGCAAAGCCTACAAGGGAAGCGCAACGTCGTTTGAACCCTCCCATGATGGAAGTTGTGAAAAAGGAGATACTCAAGCTTTTGGATGTGGGTGTTATCTACCCCATATCCGATAGCAAGTGGGTAAGCCCGGTACAAGTGGTACCAAAGAAATCAGGTGTGACGGTGGTGGAGAATGATAAGAATGAACTTGTCCCAACTCGTGTGCAAACTGGTTGGAGGGTTTGTATTGACTATAGAAAATTGAATGCCACCACTAGGAAGGATCACTCTCCATTACTTTTTATTTATCAAATGCTTGAACGTTTAGCTGGACACTCTTACTATTGCTTCCTTGATGGCTATTCAGGTCACAATCAGATTGTGATAGCACCGGAGGATCAACAGAAAACCACTTTCACTTGTCCTTTCGGTACTTTTTCTTATAGAAGGATGCCTTTTGGCTTGTTCAATGCTCCAGCTACCTTTCAAAGGTGTATGGTAAGTATTTTCTCAGAATATGTTGAAAACATAATCGAAGTCTTCATGGATGACTTTAGTGTCTTTGGTGATTCATTTGACCTTTCCTTGCACAATTTATCATTAATCCTTGAACGATATGTTGAAACAAATCTTGTGCTGAATTGGGAGAAGTGCCATTTCATGGTAACTCATGGCATAGTTTTAGGCCATATAATATTTTCTAAAGGCTTGGAAGTCGATAAATCTAAGATAGACCTTATTCGTGCTCTAAACCCTCCCACTACGGTGAGAGGGATACGCTCTTTTCTTGGTCATGCAAGTTTTTATCGTAGATTCATCAAGGACTTTTCCAAGATAACATCACCACTTTGCAATTTATTGCAAAAAGTTGTGGTTTTTAACTTTGATGATAAGTGTATGGCGGAATTCAACCTTTTGAAAGAACTTTTGATTTCAGTCCCTATCATTAAACCACCGGATTGGAGCAAGCCTTTTGAGCTCATATGTGATGCAAGTGATTATGCGGTTGGTGCGGTGCTTGGGAAGCGTGTGGGGAAGATACCCCATGCCATTTATTATGCTTCTAGGACACTCAATGAAGCCCAAAAAAACTACACAACCACTGAAAAAGAGTTATTAGCTATTGTTTTTGCTTTAGAAAAGTTTCGCTCTTATCTAATCGGTACAAAAGTTGTTGTGTTTTCTGATCATGCAGCACTTAGGTACTTGCTTACAAAGAAAGAGGCGAAACCGAGGCTCATACGATGGATTTTTCTCTTGCAAGAATTTGATATAGAGATCAAAGACAAGAAAGGAATTGAGAACACCGTTGCGGATCACTTGAGCCGTCTTGTTGTGGACAAGGAAGTTATCCCATTGCGTCAAAAGTTTCCCGGATGAGCAACTATTCTCAATTGCCTTTGGAGAACCATGGTACGTTGATATTGTTAATTACTTAGTTTCTAAAAAAATCCCAAAGAACTTGTCTCGTGCTGAGAGGGACAAACTTAAGAAGTTAGGAAACCAATACATATGGGATGATCCATACTTATGGAAACATTGTAGTGACCAAGTAATAAGAAGGTGCGTTCCCGAACCAGAATTTAATTCTATCTTGTCTTGTTGCCACTCATATGCTTGTGGAGGACACTTTGGGAGCAAGAGAACCGCTCTCAAGGTACTAGAATGTGGTTTCTATTGGCTAACTTTGTTTAAGGATGCGCATGCATTATGTATCACATGTGATAGGTGCCAAAGAACAGGCAATCTAGGTGCTCGAAATCAAATGCCACAAACTATTATTCAATTTGTTGAGGTTTTTGATATATGGGGAATTGATTTTATGGGCCCTTTTGTCAATTCTAGTGGGAATTATTATATCTTGCTTGTTGTGGATTATGTCTCGAAATGGGTGGAAGCTAAGGCCACCCCAACTAATGATTCTAAAGTTGTTTCAGATTTTGTGCAAGCAAATATATTCGTAAGGTTTGGTATTCCAACGGCTATAATTAGCGATGGAGGTTCGCACTTCAAAACAGGTTCTTGCAAAACTTGTTAAGGAAGTACAATGTGTCGCATAGGATTGCAACATCCTACCATCCACAAACAAATGGACAAGTCGAGGTTTCTAACCGAGAGGTGAAATCCATTCTTGTGTATGGTAAACCTTGCCACCTACCCGTGGAAATTGAGCATAAGGCGTTTTGGGCTATTAAGCAATGCAATATAGAGTTGGATGGTGCTGGAAAGCAAAGGAAGTTGCAACTCCAAGAGTTAGAGGAGATTCTCAATGATGCATTTGAAAGTTCACGGATTTACAAGGAAAAGACTAAAGCATTTCATGATAGTATGATTACAAAGAAACAATTTTGCATTGGGCAGAAAGTGCTTTTGTTTAATTCTCGTTTGCAATCATTTCCGGTTAAATTAAGGTCACATTGGATTGGACCTTTTATTGTGACTAATGTGTTTTCTCATGGTGGAGTGGAAATTCGTAGTTTAGCTACATGAAATGAGCTTAAAGTGAATGGGCACCGGCTGAAACCATATTATGAGAACTTCTCTTCGGAAGTCGTGGAAGGAGTTAACCTTGTAGAAGTACTCCCTATGGAGGAGTGATTGGAGTTGCAAGTGGGGATGACGACTTCAAACCAAGCGCTAAGTGGGAGGCAACCCACCGGTTTTGTATCTTTATCTTTATCTTTTTATTTTTAAGCATTTTATCTTTGTTTTTGCATATCATTTGCGAAATTTCCCACCTTGAACTTTACTTTGAATGACTTAATTTACATTGAGGACAATGTAAAGTTTAAGTGTGGGGAAGCATTTATATGTTTGTATAGTTAGTTGATTTGATGCCTTTAGTGAAAAATTAGAAAAAAAAACAAAAAACAAAAAGTATAGAAAAATAGAAGAAAAAAAGAAACAAAGAAGATGATAACCTCCTAAGTCTAGCAACTTGTGCCTTACACTAATGGAAACATCGTGGTTGTAGGAGTTGAGGAACCCATTAGTAGAGTCTATTCATATGAAAACGAACAAAATATAAGAATACATAATATGTTAGTTGTCACCATATCTCGGAGTCGTCACCATATCACGTTCTATTTTTATTATTCCATATTTATCTATTGTTTCTCTAAGTGAATTGGTGGGGCACGAACATCGAATCGTTATCACTGCTAGGATGAAATAAAGTGATTGAGTTACTACGAAAAAAAGAAAAAAAAGAGACCGACCAATTGACCAAAAGGAATAAATATGACACTTGGATAAAGCATTATGTGTGTGTTCTCCCTATCTCCGTCGCCTAAGCAAGCGTGGAGTGCAGGATCCAAGGGAATTATCATGTAATCTGCTGACAAGAAACATGCGCTTGGATCCACAAGATCCAATCATGATGTCATTGGAAAAAAAAATTGAAAAAAGGAAAAGAAAAGAAAAAATATTATTATTGTGTTGAATAAAATCAATCATTGGTTCCCTTGTATATGCCAGTGAATTGATTTAGAATTAAGTTTGTCGACCGCTGGTTCCCTTGTATATGCCAGCTGTGTTGATATTAGTATTCGGACCAGTAGCTCAATCCAATAGGATTTTTAGGTTTGTTTTGGCAGTGACCTTCAGACAGATATGGGAAACACCGTTCACCTTAGTCAACAGTCCGCCACCATCTACTTTCTATATCCATATTCTTAATCTTTTCATGTGATTGTGGTTGATTAGTTCCGAGTATTGTGGTTGTGTTCAACTTTCTGATAAAGCTACATTACTAATTTATGAACGAATTGGATTTGAAAGTGGGTACTTCCTCCTGTAATCATTGATAGTATGCTAAGTACAAAATGTTTAGTGTCATTCATAGATTTTTCACAGGTAGCTGGAATTTGGAAGATAAGGTTTTGTAGGTACACCTCTTGTAAACCTTCACGAGACTATAACTCGTCCACTAGGGACACCTAGGGGTTCAAAGACCTGTTATTCATGCTAAGAGTAACCGTATCCTCAGCGACACAGAGTTGTTTGTATGTTTCATAATTATTTTGTTTGATTTGCTCGAGGACTAGCAAAGTCTAAGTGTGGGGGAACTTGATAGGTGTCTAAAACACCTTAATATTTATCTATTGTTTATGCTTTCTTTGCTAAGTTTTCTTGTAAGTTATGTATCTTATGTTTGTTTTTGAGTATTTTGGTACTTTGGAGTCATTTGGAACAAAGGAAGAAGAACAAGGCAAAAAGATGCAAATGTTGTTGGAGACAAACTATTTCTCATTATTTGCTTCTATTTCTTAATTTTTGTCTGAAAAGCATGTCGGCTTTAGTGATGCAAATTTATGTCTAAAAAGCACGACTGCTTTAGTGATGAAGAGAAATTGTAGAGAAGAAGTGGATATGAGAAGTAAGAGACGGCTGCTGTTGGTGGAAGAATTCAAGAGAAGAAAAGAGCGTTCACCCGATTTGAGCAAAAGAGCATAGTTGTCCACAGCTAAAATGGTTGGCTAAGGAGCTATTATGCACAATGATTGTGCAGCAGAAGATATGGCCAGTGCAAGACTATGGCCTGACAAGTCAGACCAGTTAGACTCTGACTCAGTTGAGTTGTTTGACTCAGCCTTTGACTCGGTCTGACTGTGACCGAGTTGACCCGTTTGACCGGTGACCGGGCAGACTTTGCCGGTCACCTGAGACACTTTTCCGGCCAACTTTCGGCCATTTCCGGCGACGATTTGGCAGAGTTTTTACATGGGTTTTTCTCACTTTTGGGCCACGTGGATTTTCATCTAATGGACTTTGAAGACTTAGACCTAGTTTTGGAACAAGAGGAGCTATAAAAGAGAAGACTTCTACAACTTTTAACATCAAGTATTTTACTTGGAGCTAAGGAGAGAGCCGCTTTTGTTTACGCTACTAGGGTTTGCTTTGCTTTCATCTTCTTTATTTGATTATTGATTATGATGAACTCCATAGCTATGAGTATCTAAATCTTATATTATTGGTTAAGGATGTAGTCATATATCTACAACTTGTGCTTGATTAATGCATTAGTTTTCTCTCTTGATTATCGTTCAAATCATTATTGTTTTAATAATCACATGATTGATGTATTTTGATAGGACTTAGATGTTTGGTTAGTTAAGTGGCCAATTAATTGAACTTGCATCCTTGTCCATAGTTATCTTAGGGTTTTTCATCAAGTGATAACCCCGAATACAAGAGCATGATATGATTACGGTTTGTAGTGATACACTCTTGTAATCATATGTAGAGTTTGACCATTGTCCGAATTGTCATGCGCAATGTATGATAATTGCATTGATTAACCTATTTCCAAAACTTAATGCTCCTGGGAATTGAAATTAATTAGCGCAACGCGTTAGGTTATTCTTTAGGTAGAATTCACATACGCGGCTCTAATGTGTATGTTGATGAACTTAGAAAATTAATAGATTATCTTGCTCTCTTGATTCTCTAGGCTTTTGATAATAAAAGAGATTAAATTATAATTCTAATCATGAATGCAAGCACTTGTTTAAGATAGAAGATGAATTCCTTGACCAATATCTTTCTCTCATTGATTACATTCTACTATTTACTTTGCCTTTAATTTAATTCATATTGCTCTATAAAATCAGAAATCCCCCTAATTGGTTACTTAGGAAATTGAATACGTAATAACTACAATTGCCTCTCTGTGGAAACGAACTCTTTCTTATCATATACTTTAGGAAAGTGAAATTATTTTTGACGCATACGACAGCGATCAGTTGGATGGGCGTGGACGTTGGCTCGCATGGCATGTGCTTTTGGCGCTGCTTAGCTTAGACGTGGATTGTTTGCACCATGCGACTTGCCATTGCGTGCCCGGTTGCCCCTTTTCATTCGTAGATAAAACAGGAAGTCATTTCCTTGTTCAAATTCCAAAAGTGTCACGCCTATAAAAGGGTTTGCTCTCCTTTTTATTTCGTATCTTTGTTCTCACGTCCTTGTGTTAGCGGTAGATCGATAACAATTGAAGTAGACGAGCATATTCCGGGTATGTACTCCAGCGTTTCTCTTTTAGCTTGTTCTTCTTGTGTTGATACAAAACCTAGCCTTAGGTACACGTTTCCAAAAAAATTGTAGAAATATTGTTCCTCTGTATTGGTGTAAACCCTAGCCGTAGGTATGTCTTCCGTAAATTTGTAGAAAAACTTCATCATAAACAATTCCTCTTCGAATATCACAACATCGGTCACCTCATGAATAGTGTTGGAAGCAATTGTTGCGTAAAGTAGGCATGCACGGGTAGGCGACTTCCATTGATTCCATGAAAAGTTGGCGTTAGGGTTTTCCTTTTTTTCTTCTTTTTTTGTGTGTGTGTGTGGCCGTGAGCATAGTTCCCGCGGTGAGAGGCGCCCTTTCTTGGCCGAGAGCGTATTTCCGCTGCAATGCGCGGTTTCGGTGAGGGGTGTGTCTCGTGGCAGCGTAGAACTTGGTCTTGCGTGAGTATCAACCCCCACTTCTCTGGCTATGCGTGTTAGGACTTGTGGCTGAAAATAGAGTCGCTTGCAACCGAAATGAATTCTTCATTGCTGATAAAGTAATCTTCATGTACCTTCTTTCCGGTAGTAACTTTCTTCATACCTCTTTCTTTTGTTGTAGTTATTTGAAAGTGAAAGCATCTTAAGAAAGTTTTGTTAGGATGTCACCTGAGAAAAACCCTGCCGCGGCTTCGAAAAACGTTGGCAGCACTAAGCCAAATACAAATTATGAATTGTTTACAACGTCCTCCACAACTAGGAGAAATTATCTCAAGTTTTTTCCCGTCCTTATGACCGGTTCAGAGGGTGAAGGAGATGTCCGGTCGGTTCGACCAGGTTGTGTAATACGGTTTTGCCTCCAAAGGAAAGAGTATCATGCTTCTTCCATTGACTTCAGAATCTGTCAGAGTCCGCTGCGCTCTTTTGACAAATGGATGCAATTCATGATAAGTCAGAACTGCGTAAGATCCAATTTGACTAAGGCGCAAATCATTGGCGTTGTCACAGCTTCTGCGGTACTTCAAATCAGGAAAGACATCCCAAGCTTAGTTGCTTTTATCTCCCGATGGTGTCCAGATACTCACACGGCTATATGCAGGTGGGGTGAAATGACTATCTCTTTAGAGAGTGTGTCCGCCTTGTTGAACCTTCCCATAACAGGGAATCTGGATATCACCTTGTTTGAAGATGAAGAACAAATGCGCGTCGCTCTTGTTGCGAAGTCGAAAGGCTTTGTCCGGAAGGAATACGAGACGAGGTGCTTCTACAGCTGGTGGGTGTCTCAATGGTTTCCAGATGGGTCGGAGCCGGATCAAAAGAATAGTACGCTTCATGTCGCAACGTTCTTGGTTATTTGGTTATCCAGTGATATTTTTGACGACGCCTCGGGTAAGAAAGAGATAAGGCAGGGGCTCATTAAGTTTTCCATCAGATTAGCGTGTTGCTCTCCCTATTGGCTGATTGTTTCTCGGTTCTCTGTATACACATTTGGATCATCTGGTTGCAGACATGCGTGCTTCAAATGGTTACATGAAAGTGGACTCCTACGTTAATGTCTCTTTCCTCCAAGCGTGGTTGTGGGAGCATTTCGATAAGTACGCTCCCAAACCGTTGGCTTCACTTCCCGAGTCTTGGGGTGGTTCCAGGATGCTTCGCTGGGTGAACAAGCTTCCAAAATTAGGCTCGAATTTGGTTGAATTCCTCGACAACTCCTACACAATCAACTTTCGTCCATGGGCCCCGGTACATGCCTCCATAGTTCAAATGGACACTTTTGCTTCTGTTCCGAACACATATTTTCTTTCTGAAAAGAATACGGGCGTTGGGGAGGTTGTGTTCATGCGAAGTTGCACGCCTGGTTATGTACCGTCTTTCTTTCGAAGATCTTGCCAGGCAGTTTCTTACAACATTGACAGGGCGGCTCGGCATATGGGATTTGACCAAGGGGTCTCTATCTCTCGTCATTCGGTTTTTCTAGAAAACTTGTTGCCAGCTGCTCTTGACGTTAGTGCTCTTGCACCGGGTATAAGTCTTCCCTTCTTGCTCTCAGGACGAAATCCGACAACAACTTCCAACTATAACATATTCTGGCAGGACGAGTTCCTTGCCATTCATGGATTCGTGAATGATGTAGTGAAGAATACATGTGGTAAGCCTTCTGCTGCAATTTTATCAAAACATCCATTGTTAAGGGATCCCTCCTCTCCCAAACGGAAATCTCTTAACACGGACACGGACGCGGACATTCCCCAAAAGAAGGAGCGAAGGTCGAAAAGTCGTGCAGGTGGCTTTCAGTCGGATCCGACGGCTCACGTGACCTTCAGTTCTTCCAATGTTCGGGTATGTATTCTTTCTCTTTCCCACTCAGTCGGATTGCACAATTCTTTCGTTATTGAAGATCTTTCCTTATTTCTTAATCAGGGTGTGAACGCCTTTGCCCGGCTTGCACATAGTCAGAAGACGGCGGCTCTCGCAGCAGAGGGTGGCAATGCTGAGCCTTATTGCAGTGAAGAAGAGCCTGAAAAGGAGGAAAGCTCGGAATCTAGTGATGATGAAAATAGCTCTTCCAACAGCAATGCTGAGTCTTCTTTTAGTCGGCTTGAAAGTGAATCAGTGAGTCTTCCATGCATTTTTCTTCTTCCCTTCTTTCTCTTCTTTTGGAAAATATCTAATCCGTGATATCGTAGGGGGAAACCGTTTCTGAAGATGGCCCTGAGACGGAGACTTGTGGAGATACAGCTTTGTCTCCAACCGTGGCAGCCGCACTTGGTGACCTTGAACCGGGGGTTGATCGAGATGAAGGTGTTGTTGCGACTCAAACAATGGAGAGTACTCCAGTGAATGCTGGCACAATTGTAGTTAGGAATACTTTTCCGGTTGTTGATTCAATTGCGGGCGTCGTCTTTACTCCTCCATACCTGGTTCCTTATCCAGATCATGTGTTGATCGGGGGCTTCAGCGTGCCAGCCAAATACAAGACGTTATATGCCTAGATATGGGAAAGGTATGGACACATCGCCACAACCAAAAAGGTCACTAGTCGGTTTGCGCTGGTCAAGCATGTGGAGTAAGCTTTATCTTCGATTGACGACATGTGCAAAGTGACTGGCCATACCGTTTCTGAGGACGTGGTCTCAAACTGGAAGTTCCACCGTGATGTGTGCGTAGACCACAGGTTCAACATTCCCTGGTTTGTTGAAGGTTTCTCTAAGATCGAAAAGTTGCAGACTACGGTGGTTGAAGGCCCTTCCGTGGATGAGGTCGCACGGCAGGAGGCGGAGATCAAGAGGTTGTCCAGGGAGCTGAAGCCAAACGGCAGCTTTCGAAAGCACGAAGGAGGATTTCTCCAAGAATAGCAAGCCATTACAGATGATTTTCCTTGAATGTACTCATGTCTTCTGAACTTCTTTATTTAGGTTTTTTTTTTCCGAAAGGCAAAAATGCCTAGTTTATGGTTTGATTTTTGAAAGGCCAACAAAACGTATGGTTTATGGTTTGATTTTTCTAGTTTTTGAATTGGTAGGTAATTTTTACCCATGAGGGTTTTAGATTATTCTTTTGGAGTGAATTGTTTTAGAATAATGATGTCTTGGTTATGACTGTAAGTAGCATAAATACCCCAGGAAAGTCATGGAACTGTGAACGTTGTGCGACAGTAGAAAGCATGGAATGAAACATGAGAATAATATGGCTATCGGTTTCTGTCATCTATGTGAAAATTCGAAGTAGTGGAATATACACCTCGTCTGACAAGACTTACTTTCTTTTAGAGTCTCTTAAAAAAATGGATCTCCAGGATGTAAGTCTGAGTTTTGTGGGCGGCGCTGCCGTGACTGTGGAAAGTCCCCAGTTGTTTTTAAGTCTCAGATATTCCAGAGTCGTCTGATAACCGAGTCGTTGATCTCCGAGCGGCTAGTCTGCTTCTACCATCTTGAGATCGGAATTGAAAGATGAAACTGGAAATTGGAAATCGATATTGCAACCGAGAGATTGACCTCCCATTGTGGCCGCCAATTGTTTAGGGGTGAAAACAGTTTCTGCTGATTTTGGTAATTTCGGGTGTATAAGTGAGAAACGAGTCTAAACCCTAAACAATATACTGCAAGGGAGTACTTTGATTAGAGAGATCAATTTGTACAAATCCGGCCTAAACCAAGAAATGGTCATTCCAGACTTTCTTCGGTCACAAAGGGAAGGAGAAGGGTTGGTCTTAGGGAGGGAAGCGAAGAGAGTGTTGAGACCAGAATAGTTGATTCGGGAAGAGTAGTTGTTTGACGACTTGTATCAGAAAGTGAAACGCTAGCAGATTGGAAAGATAACAAGTGATTTCTGAGTGTTGTATTCTCCTGACCAGAAACTTGTTCTTTGGTGGAAATAGGTGAGACCTATTTATACAAGTCACAATCAAAACGTACCCTGGCCTCTTAAGAAGTGAAACGGTTGAGTAATGGAAGAGAATGGTAACGGGTAACGCCTAGCATTGATGTTTCCATAATGAAGGATACGTTTCACCATTATTTCTTGTCGTTATTAACCGCCTTACTCTTATGACACTTTCTTGTAACGGGCGCATTGCATGCCGCACGTTGTAAACCGCCAGACCAATACCCTGATGAGCATCCCCCAGTTTATGACATGTTTTGATGTCTCGAGTGTTTTCGTGGAAAACGTGTAGCATGTTTCTACGTGTGGCAAGTTGAAATTGAGAGGCTTGCCGATTCTGTGGCGACCTTCAACGGCCGAGATTTGCATCCCAGGAGGAAGGGAAGCCGTCGATTATGGATACCTTCCGTTGGCGGCTAGCGGCATGGTTGCATGGCCGGTATAGCCTTGGCGTGGACAAATTAGGGTTTGGCACCGTGACCAAAGAGTTGGAATCATGCGGCTTGGAAAGGAGATGCTGGCATCGTGCGGCTTGGACGGAGCCGTTAGCATGATGCAGCTTGGAGTCGTTGGCGTGATGCGGTTTGGATGGAGCCTTCGGCATGGTGCGGCTTGGAGCTGTTGGCATGATACGTCTTGGAGTCGTTGGTGGGAAGCGGCTTGGATGGAGCCGTCGGCATGGTGCGGCTTGGAGCCATTGGCATGATGCGGCTTGGAGCCGTTGGCATGGTGCGGCTTGGGCGGAGCCGTTTAGCAGTATTTTTGGCTAAGTGACGTGGCAGGGTTGGCACGCCTCTGGCACAGTGGCACGGCTGGCATGGTTAGCATGCCATTGGCACGTTTTAGGCGCGACCAAATTAGGGTTTTGGCATTGGGCCAGAAGTTTCCACGCGTTTGGCGGCGATCTTGTACGGCTGAGATTTGCATCTCAGAAGGAAGGGTGGCCGTTGATTGTTGCAACCCTCCGTTTCGGCAGCTAGTGGCATGGCCGGCCTGGCTTTGGCATTGTTTAGGCGCGGTCCAAATAGGGTTTGGCATAAATCGTGGGATTTTGGCCTTGGGCCAGAATTTGCCACACGTTTGGTGGCGAACTTGTACGGCTGAGATTTGCATCTCAGAAGGAAGGGTAGTCGTTGATTGTTGTAACCCTCCCTTTTGGCAGCCATCGACATGGAGGCATGGCCGACATGGTTTTGGCGTGGCTGGCATGGCTGGTAGGGATGACATGCCATTAGCATGGTTGGCATGCCTTTGGCGCGGAGACGTGGCTGGCATGGCATGCCATTGGCACGGTGATGCGGCTGGCATGGTTGGCATGCCTTTGGCGCGGAGACGTGGCTGGCATGGCATGCCGTTGGCACGGTGGTGCGGATGGCATGGCTGGCATGCCTTTGGCGCGGAAACGTGTCTGGCATGGCATGCCATTGGCACGGTAGTGCGGCTGGCATGGTTGGCATGCCTTTGGCGTGGAAACGTGGCTGGTGTGGCATGCCACTGGCACAGTGGTGCGGCTGGCATGGTTGGCATGCCTTTGGCGTGGAGGCGTGGCTGGCATGGCATGCCATTGGCACGGTGGTGTGGTTGGCATGGTTGGCATGCCTTTGGCGCGGAGCCATGGCTGGCATGGCATGCCATTGGCACGGTGGTGCGGCTGGCATGGTTGGCATGCCTTTGGCGCGAAGACGTGGCTGGCATGGCATGTCATTGGCACGGTGGTGCGGCTGGCATGGTTGGCATGCCTTTGGCACGGAGACGTGGATGGCATGGCATGCCATTGGCACGGTGGTGCGGCTGGCATGGTTGGCATGCCTTTGGCACGGAGACGTGGCTGGCATGGCATGCCATTGGCACGGTGGTGCGGCTGGCATGGCATGCCATTGGCACGGTGGTGCGGCTGGCATGGTTGGCATGCCTTTGGCGCGGAGACGTGGCTGGCATGGCATGCCGTTGGCACGGTGGTGCGGCTGGCATGGTTGGCATGCCTTTGGCGCGGAGACGTGGCTGGCATGGCATGCCATTGGCGCAGTGGTGCGGCTGGAATGCATTTGGCACGGAGACGTGGCTGGCATGGCATGCCATTGGCGCGGTGGTGCGGATGGCATGGTTGGCATGCCTTTGGCGCGGAGACGTGGCTGGCATGGCATGCCATTGGCACGGTGGTGCGGCTGACATGGTTGGCATGCTTTTGGCGCGGAGATGATGCTAGTCAGCACTGAGGGCTCTGTCGTGGAGCATAGTATATAAAAAAAGGTGCCCTGGTAATTTTCTCCTAGATGTATTGAAAGGCTCAATAAATGCGCTAGTGGAATGTTTTATACTCATGAATCCGTTTCTTTGTAGAGTGACGTGATATTATACTAAGATTTTACAATTTTAACCCTAATCTAAAAACCACCATCAACAGTAGGCTTGAAGACATTAGGAGAGGACAAAGCTTGAAGGGATTGGATGATACAAAGCTTGAAGAGATTACATGAGGATAAGATTTTAGGGGGAAAAGCCAGTACTCATGTAAAGCGAACCCTAGTCGCGTGTTTTTGCTACCTTAGTGTACTTGTTATAATTCCTATGTCCTTCGTAGAGTACTTATCATAGTGAGAACGAGTTCGACCTTGGTAGTGCGGGCTTCAACAATTTCAGAGGATCTTCAAAAAGAGATTCCGGATACAGAGAGACAACTGGACGACTTGGGGGGATTTCACGGGACCCACATATCTTCTTTAACTTCATATGATACACTTTTAGCTTCATGAGAATGATAACTCTAAACGACCTTGCTTCTGAGGATCTTGTAGATATGTGAAACTTGATGACAACCCGTGAAAATCTTTGCTTTTAATGTGAGGTAGTCGCGCTGGATTCTGTTGGAGCTGACTGGAACAAGCTAAACTGCAGTTTTCGTTTCTCAAGCCCTTATGTAAGAGAGAGTGGTAGATGAGGATACGTGGATGAAAGGATATAAAGGCCTTGGGGAAGAAGAGAGAATTTTCTTCCCGAGAGGTAAAGGCCACCGCTGCCAGATGATTTCCTTAAATGTTGATAATTTTCTGTCTAAACCTTTTCTATATGCATTTGGTAAAGAAAGGGGACCCTCGTGAGATTTTAATTTGTGCAAAACCTATCTTGATTTGTTTCGTATGTGAGTAGGTGAAAACCCGAAGCTAAATTCGTAATAAAAAGTCCTTCCCTGCGCGATCTTCACTACGGAGGCTATAAAAACTTCGTTTGACACCCGATTTCAGTGGTTGACCCCAGCTATAAAACATAAGAAACTCAACTTTCATCTAGTAGTGTAAAATTCAGATATGGAGTTTGTTTTTCTGGTGATAATTCCACATGAAATTGAATCCAGAGATTTTCAGCAGCAATTCTTTCAAGTGTTTTGGTGATATATCTTGGATAGTATTTTGAAACATTATGCCCATTTAAAACGTGGTTGGTGTGAATACCAATATTTCGTGGAGCACATGTCGCGGTTTCAGTGGCCGCATACAAGATAATTGTATATCCCTCGCTGTATAGAGAAAACTGAGTAGCAGAAGATACCTTCGCAGATCTACTTTATCTTATCCCAAGAAGGGATACCTCGACGGCCAAGATAAAAAAGTAAAATCCTAGTCTAGAAAGAGGCAGCTGGCGAAGGGACAAAGGTAGATGACATATCTAATTAGTATTAAATGCACAAATCTCTTATCTACACGCTTAATCAAAGCACTTTGAGAGAGATGATGTGGCGAAGGTTAGCGGTGAACGAAGGTACAATCTGTATTGAGGCTGGGAAGTTCCCGAAGGAACGTGGGTCAGCTGAGGTGGCAGAGTCCGACTTGAGAAAGCATGCGGTGAACGAAGTTACCATTTGTATGAAAGGTATATCAGGGAACGATGGATCCAAAGACATCAAAGATATACCTGGAGCAGAAGGGGCTATAAATACCAAGCTTCACCAACAAACCAGGGGCATTCAATATCTAGGAGAAGAAGATCTAGTCTTAAGCTTATACCTCTTTAATGTTTAGAACTTAAGTATTTACTTCAACTTGAGTTCTCTATATTATTTTGGGAAGCATTTAAGATCTTTGTAACCACCAAAACTTAATACGAACAATCACTCATTAGCCCGTGGACGTAGACGAAAGTCGAACCACGTAATCTCTTGTGTATCATGATAACTTAGTTTCATTTATATTATATTTGTGTTCTTCGTTATTATTGTGATCTTAGATATCTTTTATAACTTAGCATTATCACTTCAACAGAGGTATCAATACTACATAGTATCCGATTCTCTGAGCTGTATACATTACGTAGACTATGGGAAAATTAGTAGTCACAGTTTGGTGCTAGAAGGTTTTGCTCACCAACTTGAGTTTTTATGTTCCTTTACTTTTTAACTTACGTATCTTCTTTAACGAAGAGATTTGAGTTCTGCAACGATGAATCTCACTCTCTAGTGATTTGTTCATCCGTTCTCTACGCAAGTTCTTTGAGTTCATAGCCTCTAAAGACTTGCAATCTTACAGATATACAAAGTTTTTGGTAAAACACGCATTCACAAAATGTTTAAACTTTTGTTTTATACTAAAACGACCTTTTTCCGACAAGGCCATCCTCTAGATCTGAGTACCTCTGATCGCAGAGGAATCTCAGTGAGAATTTAAGGAAAAAAGATCCCCCAAAGCATTTAATAACCTCTTTTCGTGAAAGATCTGACACCCTTTCTAATTTGTTTTCAATATTTAAGGTAGTTTTCTCAAGGAGTGTCATAAAAAATTAAATACCCATCTTTTCAGACGTCATTCATGTTCTATTTCTGAAAAAGCTGCTTAGCCGTCTTCTGTGTCAGAACATTAATTACTACTTTTAGCGAAGGCACCCTAGAAGCATTTTTTGTCGTTTTCTCTGTGACCACATGATAACAAAAAGCCGAAGGTATGGAGAAACCAAGTGATGTACCAACAAGTTCACGACATGCTGTTACAAGAGGCAGATCTCAAAACCCGTCTCGAACAAACCAAAGGAATGAAGCGGAGGACGGACAAAGCGAGATAGCAAGAAGAACAAATGCTAATAAACCTCCTACTCCTACTGAGGTGATGGGACAAACATCGGGAGCACAACCACAGTACGACATGCCGTTATTGGAGCGTCCCAATGTTACGAAGCCACCTGCGGCTAACACAGGGTTACCCAGAACCTTAGATCTTACAGGACGAGGGTTGGGAAACCTGACTCCAATCCATCTATATCCCGACGCTCCGGTCGTAGAAGAAGGAGTGAATGACTCTGAGGATCCGGCCGACAACACTCCTCGGGGTGGTGGAATCCAATGAAGAACAAATGGCAGCACAAGTAACAGCTTTGCTACTACGCAACAAGGAGCATAAGTATGCAATGCACGAGATGGCACAGGAGAACCAGAACCTAAAAGACATGCTGGATGTACAGATCGAAGGTTCCCAAACTCACCCTCCGTTAAAGAGGCGTGAGAACGGAGCTATCTCAGGAAGACGAAGGGTGGATCCTAACCCACCATGGGGAGCCAGGAACACCCGACATGATCCAGACGAGATGGATCCATCTTACAAGCCTTCTCAGTCTTACTATGATTAAGCATTTTCCAGAGATGCTCACAATGTGAACATGGTCATGGAGCAAATGGAGAAGATTCAGAAAGAAATACAAGGACTGAAAACCGGCCACGCAAGCGCAAGGCTGGAAGAAGTACTCCAAGAAGCGAAAACATCTTCGTTGTCTTTTCGCATTTTGAGGGAGCCCATCCCAAGGAAATGCCCAGTACCTACGTTTCAGGCATACAATGATACCTCAAATCCCACAGCCCACCTACGATACTACACTCGTGTCCTTTCCCATTAGGAAAGAGATGAGGTAGTACTTTGTAGGTACTTTCCTGCAAGCTTGACGGGATCAACATTGGCGTGGTATGATAATTTGCCAGCAAACTCAATTGACTCTTTTGAGCAATTGTCTACGGTGTTCTTGGAGACATACATGTACAACAAGTCAACAAAGGCAGGGTTAGATAGGCTATTTTCTTTAGCTATCGGACCCCGAGAAATATTGATGCAATACACAGACAGGTGGCAGAATACATGCCAAGCAATCAGGAAAGTCAATCCAGAAATTAACATTAATTTCTATAAGTACGGACTTGATAGAACCTCGGCTATCGTCGTGGAGCTTCACAACCGAGCCCTTGATTCCGAAGGAGAGCTTAGGGTTGTCCAAGATCGCTACATCAGATTTGAAGAAATCCAGAAGGACAACCCCAGGGCGCAAACAAAGATAACGACAGCTCCGCAGCGAACCAACTCTCTTGAACCAATTCCGGAGATACCTTTGAGGCAAAATGAAGCTGGGGGAAGAACCAGCTCTCGAGACAAAAGATTGAAATACGGAGATGGCAAAGGCAGAGGAAAAGGAAGAGAAGAATTTGTAGATAAATTCTACACAAAGCTAAACACGACGTTCTTCCACATTCTAAGCAAAAAAGGAGCAAAGCCGGGCTTTCCTTACCCTAACACTAGGGGAAAGTAACCAGATAAAACAAATGAGGCTAAGGAGTACTTTGAGTACCACCAGTACTACAGGCATACAACTGACACATGCCATCACCTAAGGAACACGATTCAAAAATTCATAGACGAAGGCAAGTTCATGGAATATGTGCAAATTCAACCGGCGGATGCTGAGGTAACCCCCAAGAAAAAAGGTATAACTACCTTATGACAACAAATACATCAACATGGTCACCTTCTCCGGTGGAGTCCAGGAGGAGATATGTACTCGAAGACATCCTCGAGTTGGCTCGGAACAGAAGAAAGCTAGAAGCTCACGAGGTGTTCAATCTAAGGGGACCACCTACTAGCACTTGGGAAGAATGGATGGCTACGCCATTAACATTCTCAAAAAGAGACGTCAACCACGAAGTCGAGATGCACAACGATCCTCTTGTGATCACTCTTCCAATACATGGGTGGAATGTTACGAAGGTCCTCATTGATGGGGGAAGCTCGTTGAATGTATTTTTCTACGAACCCTACTTACGTATGGGTTTAACAGCTGAGAAAATGGATTCATCCACTTGCACAATATGCGGTTTCAATAGAGCAGTCTCTAAACCAAAGGGAGAAATTGTCTTGCAGGTACGCGCAGTACCCTTAGTAATCAACACAAGGTTCTGTGTCGTGGAAGCACCTTCGCCATACAACGTCATTATGGGATGACTCTGGGTCCATCGATTAAGAGGAACAACTTCCATCTATCATCAGTATCTTCGATTCCCTACACCCATGGGTGAAATGGAAATCAAAGGTGATCATCAAGACGCAAGGCTATGCAATCTAGCAGAGGTTAGGATCAACGAAGAAAGGGTTGCTGCACAACAACAAGAAAGAAAAATACAAAGGGCAAATACTAATGAAGTAAAAGATGGAAGCTTCAAAGTCCCCGAAGCCCCCTAAGCTCATGAAGCAAGCACCTCTGCCACTCCGGTAGTGGACGTCTCTGCTAAATGAAAATTACGGAAATGCACTCATCTACAACCTCAGAATCCAACCTTTTCACCGTTAGAACCAAAAAAGAAAATCAACATCGGAATGGAGGCAGATCCAAAGATGATCAACATCGGCACTCTACTGGAAAAGGACGAGGAGACGCAACTACAAAGGCTACTATGAGATTACACAGATGTCTTTGCATGGTCAATGGAAGACATGCCCGGAATTGGCCCGAATTTGGTCTCCCACCACCTTCATCTCAAACCAGAAATGCCACCATTCAAGCAACGAAACCGCAAAGTAGCAGATATCTACCAAGAAACAGCGGAGAAGGAGTTACAAAAACTCCTAGCAGCAGGATTCATACGAGAAGTCAAGTATCCCACATGGATATCCAACATGGTCATTGTACCTAAGAAGAACGGAGGCGTGCGCATTTGCATCGACTTTCGCAATCTCAACAAAGCATGGCCCAAGGACAGCTACCCGCTGCCAAATATTGACCAACTGATCAATGCAACCAAAGGTCACCAGAGACTATGCCTCATGGATGGTTACCCCGGTTACAACCAAATCTCCCTTGCAGAAGAAGACCAAGAGCATACTGCGTTCTTTACCCCACGAGGCTGATAAGTGCATAATTCTTATGATTTTAGTGTCCATTCCATACTTGTTTTAGTTATTATTCTTGCATGTATTTGTGTTATTACTATTGTTTTCTCTTATTTTGCCTCTAATAGGTGAATCATCCAAAAAAGAGCTACAAAGTGCTGAAAATAGCTAAGAAGATAAGTATCCCAAGTATCCAAGCGCCAAAGTCCAAGAGAAGTGGAAGAAGTGCGACGAAAAGGAGCAAAACGCTAAAAATCAAGAGAAGGGCCAAAGACCGATCTTAACTCATTCAAATTAAGGATTTCTCATCACCATCTTGAAGATAATTGAAATATAAAAATAATGCAAAAAGAATGAGGTCATTCCGAGTTCGTATGAAGAAGTTGTGGCCAAAAACGCTTCTATTGAATACCGAAGACAACAAAGTTCGCGGACGGGTTTCATACTTTAATTCCGAAAATTTCTGCTGGGATTTGAAGTTCGCGGACTGGGTTTTGCGAACTTAGCAAGTGGAAAACGTGTATTAATACCTTGGAAAGCCTAAGGGCACGTTTGGATTCGTTATTTCGGGTCGGGTTCTTGAACCGAACTAAATACTTGGAGACCAAGTAATGTAAACCAATAAAAAGGTATTAGGTTAAGTAAAAGAATCATCATCGAATCTCATATCACAATTTCTACATCAAAACCTTGGGTTTATCCCTTTAGAGGGAAACCACCATGATTCATCTTATTTGTAATATGAGTAGCTAAATCCTTTGTTGATTAAGGATGAATTCAATGTTCCAAGAGTGAAGCTTTATTAATAATACAAGTCTATTTGAGGTTGTAATCATCATCGTTTGTTTTCATTATATCTAGGGTTTATGATTGATTCTTAGATTGGTTTGGAGTGCATGCTAGATTAGTCTATTAATCATTCCATTGCTAGTAGCGAGTTGAGCGACCCGTAATTGTCGTGCATCTCCTACACAAGTAGAAAACATGAGACCTTGCAGAGGGATTCTGTAAAGCTATCGTGTGTGCAAACAACACCAATAAGTGAAACGAGCGTACTGAGTTTAACTGCTGGGATCAAACCTAAATTCACAAACCTTAAAGCGTTCGATTGAGTAACACCTTGTAAGCGTACCTCAAGGCGGCTCAGTTGAATAGAATCCGGTGACTAAGAGTACCTGTTATCCGGTGATACAAGGAGTTTTAGGGATAGATAAGCGTACCTTCTATTCTACGGTTGGTGATGAATGGTTCTAACGGAAGATAGATAAGTATTTTAATCCTGTTAACGCTTGGTAATGGCTAAGGATTCCTTAATCATCCTTTTCTTCTTTATTGTCTTTTTATCTATCTCACAACAAAACCCCCTTTGTTATTTACTTTATTTTTCTATTTCAAATAACCTATCAATTACACAGCTCTCTGTGGGAAAGATCTCTTACTACCGCTATATTACCAGTTAATTAGTGGGAAATATATTTATTAATTTGTTGAGCCTACAACAGCCCATACAAATTTTGGCGCCCTGCCGGGGAGCAGTCGCTAATTGATTTGTTATTTGTTTAGCTTGTTTTTATTTTTGTTTTGATTTTTTTTTCTTTCTTGTGAATCGTCATGTTTCCTTACGGAAATAACACGTACGGAGCACAAGATCAAACATATAATTGTGGTAATCAATATGGCTTTCAATCTCATTCATATGAAAACTACCAACCATCCTATGGGTATAATCAAAGCCAATTTTTTGGCTATGATCAATATCCCATGAAACCTTATGGATATTCTCATACATGTCAACAACCTTATGATGGGCATTTAAGTGAAAAATCACAAGGATGGGAGGATAGTTATGCTACTAATACGATTTCTTCGAGTGTTGCAGAACGAATGTGTACCATGATGGAAGATCTTCATGTGCAAATAGAAAATTATTATGAAGGATTAGAGCAACGTCAACAAAGTATTGATCAGCGTCAACAAAGTGTTGATCAATCACTCCAAGAACTTCAAGAGGTTATTAACAACTTAAGGAGAGACATGAATCAACTTAAGGAGGAAATGGAGAAAGATGAGCAACGTTTGGAAAGCCTTTGTAACAGTGATGAAGTTATTCCAACTCCAGATCGTAATAATGATCATTCTCCTATTCAAAAGGAGGAGCCTTGGTATGACCAAACCATTTTTATGAACGGTGTGACATACTCAAATACATATCAACGTTACAATGAACATCCATATTACAATATTTTTAGGCCGGTTGATTTGCAAGAAGTAGACCTAATTATTACCTCAACGGAAACTCATACAGAATACCCTACAATTTATACTGAAGAAGAGTTTATGAGAGAGGAATTTGATTCGGATGACGAGGTTGTTGAAGAGATTGAGATTGAGAAATAAACCGAATTGATTGAAGTCGTGGAAGACCCAATTGAGTTAGATAATAATAGTTCAATAAAATACCACGATATACTTGAGGGTAAATAATATACTGAATTTAATTAAGAAAGATGAGGATCACGTACAAGGTTTGTTTAATCCTTTGCTTAATTCTATATCTATTGATCATTTCCATCCAATTGAAGTAGATTCTAAAAGAGTTGTTAACCCAACTTTTAAGAAAATACCTCACTTAGGATTGGAGTTGTGTGCTTCCAAAGTTTTAATAGATTATTTTGCTTCTAAGTATCCACCACTTGATGTGTTTGATTCGAGTATTGTGCAGGTTCACCAAACTGAGGAACCTTTTGAAGTTCCCGAATTCTATGTTTTCTATCTACTTACGAGTGTAGAAAGGACTAAGTGTGGCGAAAACTTCAATAAAGTGATAGCTTTAATATTTATGTTCTGTGCTAATGTTTTTGTGAAGCTATTATTTTAATTACAAAATGTTATTTGGAAGGATTACCAAATTTTCAGATTATTGGTGTACGGACGATAACAATAACGTCGGGCTAACGACGTTAAACCAAGCGCTAAATGGGAGGAAACCCATCGTTTTTGTATCTCTATCCTTTTGTTTTTAGTTTTCTTAATTTTTCATATCATATCTTGCATTCCCATCTTAGATTTTACAAGTCCTATATCTATAATGAAAATTTTGACGAATTCTTGTCAGAAAATTCTGACTGTGCACTTGTCTCGAAAATAGCTCTCGAGACTTCATACGGAGTCCGATTTGAGTGGTTGACCCCAAATTTTAAAGAGGACAGACTCACCTTTCTTTTACGAAAATAAAATCTGAATTTGGAGCCTGTTAAGTTGGAGCGATAGGCCTGGACATTTTAGTTTCGGAATGTTTACAGAACTTTTTCAGATTGCATGTCAGTCAGTCCGGAGGCCATAAACGTCAGACCGTTTATCAAAACACTGTTAAATTTTGACACGTTATATAAAAAATGTAGGTGAACAACTTTCGTTTAGGATGTTTTTCCTAGTTACCTACCCATTGGTACAGTTTTTGAGTTTTTCAGGGCTGTTATGTCAGAAATCAGAATTTTCGGTTTTGAACATTGAGGACAATGTTGAGTTTAAGTGTGGGGGAGTAGTTAAGAATGTTTGGTTTGCATATAAAATAAATAAATAAAAATAATACTCTTTTATTTATTGCATTCTTGAGACTTCATCTTTTGGAGTTAATTATGAGCTATTTAGGATGACACTCTAAACCTTTTCAGGTTGAAACAGTTCTTACGGCTATAGATCGAGTTCCACTTTATCATTCCACAATCCTTAAATATGTACGTTCATAATTGAATGCGAAACTAAGCTATGGTAGTCGTTTGAAAGATTCATCCTCACAATTAATCATTACTGATTCACTTTCTTTTTATCTTTGCAGTTTTATGTTTCTCTAAAGTGATTTGGTGGGATCCTGATATTGCCGTGGATGTTGTAGCAAGGTAATCATTGGTTGAGTATTTGAAAGCCCCATAGACAATTGTCTAACACTCATAAAGAGTGACCCGGAAAAAAAATAAAGAAAGAAAGAAAAAGAAAATAAATATATATATAAGGCTCCTCTTCATTTATCGACAATAATAAATGATAGGTCCGGAATTGTGGATTAATCATAGTCGATGAAAACAAAAACCATATCATCATTATATAGCAAGTCAAAAAGACTATTGATGAGGTTCTTGACACTTGTATAATAGTATGTGTGAAACGTTGTCTCTGCCTTCGTCGCCTAAGCAAGCATGGAACGCAGGATCCAAGGCAACTATCATGTACTTGCTGAAAAGGAGCATGCACTTAGAGTATCTAATCATGTGGTCGAGTTAAATTGGTGCTTCTCTCAACTATTGCGCTATATATATATATATATCCTTTGACGACATTCATACAAGTATTGTGGGTAACATCTTTCATTTTAGTCAACATTTGCACACTTCACTTTTCTAATTCCATTTTCTTATCTATCCATGTGATTTCAGTATGCGAGTGTTGTGGCAAACGTTGCAACAAGTAAGATGACTATCATAGTAGAGTTTTGCAATCAGGTTGAATGTCACACGTAAGTAATTGCTTGTGTGTGATGATTGGAATGTATGTGGGATGTTTGTAGCTAAAGAACATATGCAAGCTAATTATTTGGGTTTATAATTTGTGTTTATCCTTAACAGTTCTTCCAAGGCAAGAGATTGGAGTAGGTTTTGTGGGTATACCTCTTGTAAGCCCTCACGAGACTATAAATCGTCCACTAGGGACAACTAGGGGTTTAAAGGCCTGTTATTCATGCTAAGAGTAACTGTATCCTCACGACATGAAGTTTTTGTATTTAGGATTAGTTTTATTTAGTTTTCTCAAGGACTAGCAAAAGCTAAATGTGGGGGAATTTGATAAGTGCATAATTCTTATGATTTTAGTGTCCATTCCATACTTGTTTTAGCTATTATTCTTGCATGTATTTGTGTTATTACTCTTGTTTTCTCTTATTTTGCCTCTAATAGTTGAATCATCCAAAAAGGAGCTACAAAGTGCTGAAAAGAGTTAAGAAGAGAAGTATCCCAAGTATCCAAGCGCCCAAGTCCAAGAGAAGTGGAAGAAGTGCGACGAAAAGGAGCAAAACGCTAAAAATCAAGAGAAGGGCCAAAGACCGATCTTAACTCATTCAAATTAAGGATTTCTCATCACCATCATGAAGAAAATTAAAAGATAAAAATAATGCAAAAAGAATGAGGTCATCCCGAGTTCAGATGAAGAAGTTGTGTCCAAAACAAGCTTCTATTGAACACCGAAGACAACAAAGTTCCCGGACGGGTTTCATACTTTAATTTCGAAAATTTCTACTGGAATTTGAAGTTCGCGGAATGGGTTTGCGAACTTAGCAAGTGGAAAGCGTGTATTAATACCTTGGAAAGCCTAAGGGCACGTTTGGATTCGTTATTTCGGGTCGGGTTCTTGAACCGAACTAAATACTTGGAGACCAAGTAATGTAAACCTATAAAAAGGTATTAGGTTATGTAAAAGAATCATCACCGAATATCATATCACAAGTTCTACATCAAAACCTATGGTTTACCCCTTTAGGGGGAAACCACCATGATTCATCTTATTTGTAATATGAGTAGCTAAATCCTTTGTTGATTAAGGATGAATTCAATGTTCCAAGAGTGAAGCTTTATTAATAATACAAGTCTATTTGAGGTTTTAATCATCATCGTTTGTTTTCATTATATCTAGGGTTTATGATTGATTCTTAGCTTGGTTTGGAGTGCACGCTAGATTAGTCTATTAATCATTCTATTGCTAGTAGCGAGTTGAGCGATCCGTAATTGTCGTGCATCTCCTACACAAGTAGAAAACATGAGACCTTGCAGAGGGATTCTGTAAAGCTATCATGTGTGGAAACAACACCAATAAGTGAAACGAGCGTACTGAGTTTAACTGCTGGGATCAAACCTAAATTCACAAACCTTAAAGCGTTCGATTGAGTAACACCTTGTAAGCGTACCTCAAGGCGGCTCAGTTGAATAGAATCCGGTGACTAAGCGTACCTGTTATCCGGTGATACAAGGAGTTTTGGGGATAGATAAGCGTGCCTGCTATTCTACGGTTGGTGATGAATGGTTCTAACATAAGATAGATAAGTATTTTAATCCTGTTAACGCTTGGTAACGACGAAGGATTCCTTAATCATCTTTTTCTTCTTTATTGTCTTTTTATCTATCTCACAACAAAACCCTCTTTGTTATTTACTTTATTTTGCTATTTCAAATAACCTATCAATTACACAGCTCTCTGTGGAAACGATTTCTTACTACCGCTATATTACCAGTTAATTAGTAGGAAATATATTTATTAATTTGGTGAGCCTATGACAGCCCATACAGAGGCTTGTATTGCTATACAACGATTCCTTTTGGACTAAAGAACGCGGGGGCAACATACTGGTGATCGGTAGACAAAATCTTTAAGCCGTGGATAGGCAAGATACTAGAGGTCTACGTGGACGACATGCTCGTCAAAAGCAAAGAGGCGAAAAATCATCTGTCAGACCTAAGGGAGATATTTGAAGCCATGAGAAACTTTCACATGAAAGTAAACCCGGAGAAATGCACGTTTGGAGTAACCTCAGGAAAGTTCCTTGGGTACTTGGTAACTAAGCGAGGAATAAAAGTGGAACTCGAAAGGGTCAGATAAATAATGGAGATGTCATCTCCAAAAACACTAAAAGGAGTACAAAAGCTAAATGGAGTCTTGGCCTCCATGGGAAGATTCATAGCAAGGTCATCGGACAAATGCAAAGCATTTTTCGACACCCTAAGGAAAAGAAGCAGGTTCATATGGACCACAGAGTGCGAGCAATCTATCCAAAAAATCAAGGAGTACTTGGCCTCGGTACCTATCTTACAGAATCCAGAGCCAGGTGAAATACTCACCCTAGACTTAGCAGCAACAAACTATATTGTAAGCGCAGTATTGGTACGAGACCAAGGGCAAGGAGAAAAGCCCATCTACTACATCAACAAGACACTCAGTTCAGCGGAGCGTAACTACACCAAGGTGGAGCAACTCATATTTGCATTAGTAGTGGCAACACAAAAGCTAAGGATATATTTTGATGCACATACCATTCGATGCTCAGATAGGTCAAATCCTCGATAGCGCGGAGAAGGTTGGAAGGGTGGCAAAATGGAACGCCATGATCAAACAGTTCCACATAATCTTTGAAACAATGAAGGCTGAGAAATCACAAATCTTAGCAGACTTTCTGGAAGACCTACCTCTCATCAACGAAGCGGAGATAGACGATATCCCAGGAATGGAGGAAGACAAGCAAGACACTGAGGACCTGTTAGAACCTCAGAACTCACAAAGGTGGGAAATATTCGTAGATGGCTCCTCCAATGGAGAAGGTGCATGCATAGGGATTGTAATAACAACCCCCACAGGATACCGACTCATCTATGCATTCAGGTTAGAATTCAAACAATACACCAATAACATCACAGAATATGAGGCGGTCATACATGGTTTACGCTTGGCACGGGAGCTAGGCTTATCATATGTTCGATTGACTAGTGACTCACAGTTGGTCATTAGACAAATCTAACTCAAGTGACAAACTTTGGATCCAGTGCTATATTCGTACTTAAAGCTATCTCAGGAGCATGCGTCCTATATCAACAACGTAGCATTCAGGCATGTATGTCGAAAAGAGAGCAGACACGCAGACGCCTTAGCATTCATATCCTCTATGCTAAAAGACATAAATATCACCACCGTACAAATTGGAAGGATCTACGAACCTTCGATAGAAGGACCTACTTCAGGCGCTGAGGAGGCTTTGGCTGTTCAAACTCGGTCCATGAGAGAAGCAGATAAAGGAAAAACAAACGAAGAAATAAAAGAGCCAGATGACGAAGCTGAAGAGTCTGACAAAGACCAATCTATGTCATACGAAGATAATAACAGCGAAGCATAAGATGATTGAAGGACTCCAATCCATCAGTACCTTGACAAAGGTATCTTACCAGCCGATGTTAAAGTAGCCCGAAAAATCGAGTCAAAAGCAGCAATGTACAACCTTCGTGATGGAATACTGCATAGGAGGTCATTTCTCGGACCTCTGATGCGGTGCCTCTCACGAACCGAAGGAATGAGAATACTCCACGATATACACAACGGAGATGCCGCCAACCATAATGGAAGAAGATCCTTGTCGGTTAAAGCCAAAATGCAAGGATACTATTGGCTAAGCATGGACGAGGATTCAAAGAACGTGGCTAAGCGGTGTGAAAGATTCTAACGCTTTGCCAGGAAGATCAAAGCACCAGCAAGGGAGGTCAAATCAGTCATCAGCCCTTGGCCATTTGTCAAAATGGGGGGTTGATATTATCGGACCCTTGATAGAAGGAACTTCGAAAAGAAAATACCTCATTGTGGCTACGGACTACTTCACCAAGTGGGTGGAAGCAACTTTGGAAAGAATTAGAGACACAGTTATCTTTAAATTCTTGTTTGAACAAATCATATGCAGGTTCGGAATACCAGCCGCCATAGTCTCTGACAATGGAAAACAGTTACAAGGAAAGAACATCGACATGTTGTTTGAAACTTTCAACATTCAGAAGAACAAGTCCACTCCTATATACCCTAAGAGCAATGGACAGGCGGAGGAAACCAACAAAATCATAGCGATGAACTTAAAGAAGAAGCTAGGAGCATACAAGAAGTGATGGTGTGAACAACTGCACAACGTCTTATGGGCCTATCGAACTACAAGAAGATCAGCTACGGGGGAAACTCCATTCCTCTTCACTTACGGAACCAAAAAAGTCATCCCAACGGAGGTAATACTCCCAACAACCAAAACAGAGGCATGAGAGAAGAATCTAACAACAGACTTGATGTTAGAGAAGCTGGATGACCTTGAATAAAAGAGGGAGGTAGCTTTGCAAAAGATGGTAAACTATCAACGAAGTCTAGCTCGGGAATACAACAAACGGGTCATCCACCGAAACTTCGTGGTCGAAGAGTACGTACTACGACAAATTCCGCTATATCAAAGAAAGAAGGAGTGGGGCAAGCTAGCTCCGACATGGGACGGGCCCTACATCATACACGACATTGCTGGAAAAGGGTCTTACTACCTAAGGACCTCCAAAGGTGAAGTATTACAACATCCCTGAAATGCAATGTACCTAAAAAATACTACACGTAAGAGAATAGTGACTACTCAGGAGAAGAAAGGAACAGGCAGTAGCCTACCATGTTCTATCCCTGATCAAAGGTATTATAAACCTTACTAATCAATGAAAGAAGTTTTTTGTTAAAAAATTAGTTTTTGATTAATATAATTGGGTTAGAATAGACATCCTCCGTCAGGATTGACGATGAGGCAAGGCAAGGCATAACTGCGCATATGTCAATCTCGGATCCTCGGGGCGAAGGCTCCTTTCATGAGGCATAAGAAAAAATAATATATCCCCTATAGAGATACCTTGTCGAAGTAAAACAGCCTTCACGGTGAACGCGTAGGTTACAGGAAAACTATTGCCCACGTAGAAACCCTCGCCACCACGGTACCTTCTGGACAAAGGATACTTAGGTAGGATGTTGAATGTTCCACCAAAGGTTAAGCATACCTTAGCACCTTGTGATAACTTGATTGTGCGAACAATTAGACACAATACATCTAAGACAAAATATGCATGCAAAAACATGAGAGAAACAATAATATTACAAAAATATGTCTGACATGTCTTAAAAGTTGCAGATAACAAAGGTTCAAACCATCAGAAAGAATTGTTTCAAAGAAGGGAGATATCATAAAGGCACCTCAACTGAGGGCATAAAACAACAAAGAATCTGGGTAAGCAAAGGCTGAGACAACAAGATCAAGGATAAGGAAGATGACCCAGTCAGCTTGGAGTTCAGCTTCAGCAAAGGCATTGTTGATGTAGTCGATGGCCGAACGCTCAAACTGCACCTTCATCTGGGAGGACTGAGCCTCCAGATCCGAAGATGATTTCCGACGAAGCTCCGTCATCTGAGCACTGAGCTGGTCATTAGCCTCCTGAAGTGACACAACCTTGAACTTTGCAGCAGCATCAAATTGACGAGTTGTCTCCAACATAGATACTTAGCCCTCGAGACGGATAATTTTAGCATTTGCACCCACAAGCTGCTCCTGGAGACCTGCGGACGCAAAAGGGATAAGAAAAAAGCAAAGACGCTATGGGGCACGAAGAATGCTGAAACAAGAAAATCCTAAGCTACCTCCGGAGTGACTAAGGAATTCTTCTAAACTATGCTGGGCTTCATCAAGATCCACCTCAGAGGAATCAAGATCCTCCACAAGGGTGTCACGTTCGGTCCGAAGATCCTCGACATCAATCCGGAGCGAAGCATTCTCGGAGGATAAAACCTGGTAAACATTCTCTAAATCTTCCAATCTCTTAACCAAAGATGCACGAGACATGGAGGAAGGCACGGAACCAGCCTCAATAAGTTTTTTCTTAAGAGAACAGACCTCAGAAGACAAAACATTGCGTTCAGTAGTAACCTTAGCTAAGGAAGCGCAGGCATATTCGAAATCCGCATGATACTTTTTACGGATAATTTCTTGAGCTGAGAAACGTCTCTTAATTAAGGCAATATCCTCCTTTTTCCTTAAAATGAGACCCTCTTTTCACTTAAGGTCTTCTTCATATTCTTTACAAAGTGAAGCCATCTGCTTCACAAGATCTGTGTTATGAGCATATTCAAGAGAAATTTGGGCCTCGTTATGAACAATCACGTTCATCAACCTGTCAGACTTCTTCTGATAATACCAGACATAGGAGGTCAACTTGGCTACCTGCTCCTGGAGATGTCTAAGATCACTAGAGATACCGGCTGGCAGGCGTAGGTAATCTCGGGACTAGACTACCAAACAAAAATGAAGGCAAAACTAAGGGAAAGGATAAACGAACCTATGACTTTGGAGGATTCAGCAACCAGAGAGGAATCAGCAGCCTTGCGACCATCCTCGGCTTATTTTGTAGCATTATTTTCTCTCTCAAGAGCCAACAAGCAATCCTCTAAGGACCTCTGAGTTTTCCTCAGATCGGTCTCTAACAAAGATATCTTGGTAGCGAAATCAGCATCACTGGAAGAAGGTTGTTGTACGCTAGCAAGGGCATAATCTTGGCAGGTACGCTCCAGCAGAGCACTCAAGTGAGTACACTTAGCCCTATAAAAATTGAACAAGGTACAACCAACGCCGACTTGTTTGCAGAGCTGCAAATAGCGGAGCATAAGAACAAACGGAGGTTCAAAACAACGCATAAAACCATGAGGTAAGATTCACTTACTGAGAACAATGAAAGACGAGGAAGGAAATCAGCATAGGTGTCCATAAAAACCTCCATCTCTTGGATGCTACCCTTACGGATTTCACCAAAGCTCTGGCCAGAACGAAGGCAGTCTGGATCAAAGAATAGATCCTTGGCCAAATGATACTGAGCAAACAGAACATTTAACTGTGAAGCAACCTCCAAAGTACCGGTCAGTTGATAACGATCAACCTCAGCAGAAAATGGACCCTTTGAATCCCGCAATATGGCTCCAAGGATGGAATCGTCAGAACTCCCAAGGCTCGAGCTCTCAGGTAACTTACCTTTTCCAAGATCCGTAAGAACCCCACCAATCGCTTGAGAGCGAGCATGGGGCCCAAGTACTGAATCTTCACTACGACAAAGAGACGACATGGTGGATGAGCTGGGAACCGAAGAGAAGGCTTGGATATAAGCACCACCTAAGTTCATATCACCAGCAGAGGGAAGATTACCCAGCATGGTCCAATCTGGTGACAAAAGTGGAGGTCCAACAACTTTACTAGCAGGGGCAGTAGAAACAGATTGAGCACTCCCCAAAGAAGCAGGTGTAACATTGAAGGAGAAGCTACCAAGAGAAATCACAACCTTCTTCTTCGGCTGAGAGTCTGAACTACCATCCCTCACCACAGGAGCCACACCCTTTTCAAACGAACCACCCGAGTGAAGCCAAGTAGCATGAGATGATGGAAGACTCTTGGAATATATCACCACATCACTGGTTGCAGATCACCAGGAGCAGAAAATGAGGGTACATTTGGCAACGAAGTAGGAGTCGTAGATTGAGCACTAACTGGGTTCACTAATGAAGCATCACCACCAACGGGGAGGTTTTCACCTTCTATAGAGACAGCACGAATGGGGCTGGGAATATCTTTGGAAAAATCTTCCTCAATATCGTTCAAGTGAGGACTAAAGGCGGTATCCTCGACGTCCTCCATATCTTCGTCATCTTGTTCTTCCGCAGCAGCCTTGGGATCCTCATCAGATTCTTCAACATCAATCATAGCCTTCAATTTGCCTTTCTTATTGGAAGACTATAAGAGAACATATGCGCAAGCTAAGGATCAGGGGAAAAATACTAAGGAATCTAAGAACACTAAGATAGGGTTATAATCCTTACCTCGACAGGTGTTGGCTTAGCTTCAATCGAAGTCTTCCTTTTCTTGGTTCTGGTGGCTACGGAGTTACCAGCAGAGCCAGGGGAAGTCGCACCAGCATAACCCGGAGCAGTCCCAGTAGAAGAACCAGGAGCAAGATACAAAGGAAATATCAAAAACATTCATCAAAGGCCACAAAAGGAAAATAAAAATCCTTCGTAACAAACGAATTTTACCTCGTGAGAAGTAGCAGGGTTGAAGACCCAGGGCTGATATCCATCATACTTAACAGGAAGAGATAAAGTCGTACAAGGAACACTGGGATTGGTGGTAGTAAAACCATAAACCCGGGGACCCACAACGCGGAGAGGAGTACGCGTCCAACAATCATCATGTTCTAGACGAATATGATCATACTTCGGCAAGAAAATATTAGCAGAATAGGAGATGACAGTCAACCCGGTTTTGTCAATCTCCTTCAGCAAACGAAGGCTATTACCTTCCATAATTTTCTTGACGTTAACATGGATACGACGTGGACCAACACACCACGGGAGAAGGTTGCTTTTCTTGATGGTGTCAGCATAAGTTTCATTGAAGTTGGCAGGGGTATAATCCTCCTGCTTAAAACTCCCAGCAGAAAAGGGGTCATAGGACTTCAAAGTGGTCTTACATTTGCTACGATACCAACATTCACGAAGGGCACGCCAATAATTACCAGTGTATTGCATGACTCCTCGGACCTGAGTCTTGTTCACGGAGTCATCCCTGGTAGACAAAACGTCATAGTAGAAAGGATCCTTTCTACTAAACAAAGGCAAGAGCATACCGGCAGCCAACTGGCCAACACTGATCAGCAAGTTATTCTCATCATAAGGGAAGCTCTGGATAAGAGATTCAGTGAGAACATCAGGTCCGTTAACAAAGGAGATCTCAAACTTGTGCATACGGAAAGACTTGGAGATCTCAGCAAGGACAAGTGAGCGAAGCTTTCTTTGTCACGCAGTTGAAGCCTTTGGAGCTCATATTGATGTGGAGGAGGAGAAATATCCTCGACAACAATCTCTTCGACCTCAGGGTCTGCAACAGCTTCAGGTCCCGCAACCATCTCAGTTCCCTCAGGTATCTCAGTATCCTCAGAGGGAGGAAAGGGCATAGCATCTGGATGATCCATTCGCGGAGGTAGCTCAGTAGACGACCTAGGCTTCAGATCTCTATGCACAAGCTTCTTCGGGAGTCTCATGATTCCTAACATCAGGAGGAAGAAACAGTCCATCAACAATGGCATACCAAAATTACAGTCGACTCAAAAACAAATTTGGGGCAAAAACAAGCATACTTTGGGCATGGGTTTACCTTAACCAACCAAACGAAACAACATAATTCTTCTATGGAACGAAACGGAGGATCATTGACCATAATGATCAAAATGAAAGACAATAAAGAATCATAACATACACATGGTGAAATCACGAAATGGAGAGTAACCCATACTTTCAAATAACATAAAGAAGCAGAAATCGGTACATGCATAGATGAGAGCAACATCAACAGCCAAAAAATCTAAGCATGGAGAATACATAAAGCAACAGTAAAATTGAAGAAGCAAAGTTTACTGACCAGAATATGGTGATAGAGCACTGAGGAGCAAGAACTTTTGGGAGTCGATAGAAGAAAGTCGGCAGTTAAAGGAAAAAGAGACAAAGGAAATCTCTGAGAAAGGGAGAGAGAGAGACAGTTCGAGAGAAGAAGGAAAAGTTAATGAAATTCCTTTTTTATTCTCTTCTTATAGGCGGCTGGAGAATCCAAAATTTGGATGTTCCGAAATTCAAGGGGAAGTTATTGCATGAAAGGACACATGGGGACCACCCAATCCCACCAAATGGCGGCGTTACAGAAGTTTTTTCTTCCAATCCCACCAAATGGTAGAATATGAAAGAAAAGGGGAAAACTGTGAATACCAATATTCTGTGGAGCACGTGTCGCGGTTTCAATGGACGCATACAAGATAACTGTATATCCCTCGCTATACAGAGAAACCTGAGTAGCAGAAGATACCTTCGCAGATCTACTTTATCTTATCCCAAGAAGGGATACCTCGACGGCCAAGATAGAAAAGTAAAAGCCTAGTCTAGAAAGAGGAAGCTGGCGATGGGACAGAGGTAGATGACATATATAATCAGCATTAAATGCACAAATCTCTTATCTACACGCTTAATCAAAGCACGTGGAGAGAGATGATGTGGCAGAATCTGACTAGCGAAGGTTAGCGGTGAACGAAGGTAAAATCTATACTGAGGCTGGGAAGTTCCCGAAGGAACGTGGGTCAGCTTAGGTGGCAGAGTCCGACTGGAGAAAGCATGCGGTGAACAAAAGTACTATTTGTACAAAAGGTATATCAGGGAACGATGGATCCAAAGACAACAAAGATATACCTGAAGCAGAAGGGGCTATAAATACCAAGCTTCACCAACAAACCAGGGGCATTCAATATCTAGGAGAAGAAGATCTAGTCTTAATCTTATACCTCTTTAACGTTTAGAACTTAAGTATTTACTTCAACTTGAGTTCTCTCTATTATTTTGGGAAGAATTTAAGATCTTTGTAACCACCAAAACTTAATACGAACAATCACTCATTACCCCATGGACGTAGACGAAAGTCGAACCACGTAATCTCTTATGTCTCATGATAACTTAGTTACATTTACATTATATTTGTGTTCTTCGTTATTATTGTGATCTTAGATATTCTCTATAACTTAGCATTATCAGTTCAACAGAGGTATCAATTACGTAGACTATGGGAAAATTAGTAGTCACAGTTGGAGAGGCGTCGAAGGATATTTTTCATCAAGGGCGTGTTATCGAGTTATATGGCTAAAGTGTGAGTCGCGTCTGAGTTGAGTGGAAACTATAAACTCCTATTCAAACCGATTACAAACCCTAGTTTGTCTATTGCATGCGTTTATTGTTGAGAGATGATTTGAGTGTTACTTGATATAGTCCTGGAGCATGCGTATAAAACCCTAAAACTTCTTGTAGGGACGAAACTATCCATATTTGAATCATCATATCTTCAGTCAGGATCCGGTATATAGTTGCAATTGCTGAATAAAAAGAAGATGTTTGTCGAATTCTCATGTTTGACGAAGGAGAACTCGATGAGACCGAAGAGAGATGCGAGATTTCTCGAGTCACAGATAAGTCTCCTTGACGATTTTGAAGGTCGATCTCTAGTCTCCTAGCCCCCAGTAATAACATGTTGTGATGTGGGTTGAGGAGTTGAATGGTCTTGATTATCCCGGTCTTTTGAAACTCTTGCGCTTATCGTTTCTAAATCCATTATCTGATAATTGGATGTATGGGTCACCTCCTATTGATCATGCAGATGTTCGACGCACAGTTCTTCGTTAGTCCCCAGTTTTTTATATAAGACTAGGGATTCTTATTAACTCGAGGCACTTGGAAAATAAAGTAAGACCCTTGTAGCATAAAGATTGAGTCTTCAAGGCGGGAAAACGATACTCTGTGGGTTGGAGACGTCTGCGGAGAGTAATGTCGAGGTACTGGTCGCATGCCTTTTCCTGGACAAGATAAAGTTGTTGTTATGCCTCCACTAGGTGTCTTGACAGGGATTCATGTGAACTTCTTTATCCAAATCGTCTATTGAGATATATCTTTCTTCTGGGATATGGTAAACCGGAATTAAGAGCAGTAGACACCTTCTAGGACTAGCAGAACTACAGAAATGGTTTAAAGATAGTTGAACAATCGATTTATGGTGACTTTATTGATGGGATAGTTCTCTGGAAATATGATAGGCATTTCTTCACGTGGGAGAATCGTGCCTTGACCTGAGGAAGTTGTAAGTGATCGTCATATCTTGTCCTTCACTCATTTCATCTGACACTGACTCATGGGATAACCTCTCAAGCGAGTTTTTTTTCCGATAAAAGAGAATTTCATTGTGGGATATGCTAGTAGGCGTCTGAATGAGTAGCATGTGATCTGGATCTACCGTCTCAGATCTTTTCTTGTTTACTTCAGCGGCAACAGCTGGTTATGGTTGTATGTAAAGTAGTGGAGTATTTATCTGAACGGTTGATTTCACGAGTATCACTACATATTTATTTTCCCTTGATAGGTTCAACGCGAATATATTCTTCATCTTGGGTGAACTAAGATCCCATCATCAAATGGAGGCTAATCGAGACTTGGTTGCAGAATTACTAGGACTCCTCTTTCTGACAGAATGAATGTTGAGATAGCATATCGATCAGTGGTTTTGTATTTTCGGATAAGCGTTGTGTTGGTATTCTCGTCTTATACTTTTTGGTGTTCTGGTCGTGATCCACTAGAGCAGGAAGAACGACAAGTTGAATCTTGGATGGATATGGTAGTATGTGAAGGTAGGCGGCTCTGCAACACTTTGATTAGGTCACGAATTTTTTTTGAGCCTTTCCAAGTTTTCTCTAAGTTTATCATGTAGATGACGAAAACACAAATCCAATGAAAAAAGAACGAGGTCAATCAGATACAGAATAAAAGAGTTATAAGTAAAATAGCAGAGTGAAGTAAACTTCCCAAGTACCTTGTGATCAAGTTGAGGGCCCTTGACCTAAACGAATTTTGAAGAGAATATTCATCATAATCTTCAAGTTTAAATCGTCATTTGGTCCTTGAAAGCGATAAGATCGGCTGGATGGTTTCTCCTTTGATCTGTCGCGTTCGTAACGAGCTTTATGTTCTCCGGTGAGGTCGATTGATTGCAAACAAAATGGATCCCATATGTGTTATTCTCAGCAGTTTTAGTACTCCTTTAGGAAACATGTACTCGATCTAGATTAGTTGGATCTATCCCTACTGGTAACTCTAAAGGCATTTTCAAATAAGTCTGGATATTGATCTGAGATTTTGCAAGATTCCGTTGAGTCCCCAGAAGTTCTCCTTGGTCTTTACCCAACGTTTTCTAGAATTAGCAGTAGATTTTCATTATAATACGTTACTGCGGGGTTTCTTTATGCAGGGATAGATTCAGGCAATCCACAACGTCATTAACCTATTCACTAAGGTCAAAAAATAGTTTAAGATGGAAAATGTTCGTAGGGATATCTCTCTCGACTAAGTCTGTAATGGATTTACAAAGACTGAATCAATGGAACGTTTTTGTATCTGGATTAGTGGAATCGGCTTATTTCCTAATAGTGACCAAGATTGAGATCTGTAACTAAGTGAACAACCTCCCAATGTGCTCTCCAAAACGTAGTTACCTAAAATCGGTGAGGGGCTAAAGTGGCATTCTAGGATTTCTGTAAATGAGTTAGTGGAGGTTGAGCATGAACATTCTTCGCCTAAACCACGCACAATGGCCGTTCCAAGGCTGCTTCAATCTCAATAGAGATTATGGATGGTCTTAGGGAGGAAAGAAAATGAAGAGAGAGAGATCAGAGAATTCTAAGGTTTGAAGAAGAATTATCTGAGAGTTTATGAGAAACTTGTGTTAGCTTGGAGAAATATATGACCTATTTATAGCTAAATTCTCTAATCTTAGGTAGGTGAAGATAGGGATTGCTTGCCGTGCGGAGCACTTATCCCGTCTCTTCAAGAATATATAAAGATAAACTAGGTTGATTTTATCTCATTATTCCACCGCCTTTACTCTCTTCTGCGGTGAGAAATAGGCCCGGTATTTCTCACATGTGACCTAGATCGTCAGGCCAAAACCTTAATTGTTATCTCCAGATTTGTGTGAAGCTGAGTCAGCCTTTGTGATGATGTGTTGAGAGAGAGAAATATTCTCTTTAGCCGAGTTGGCCAAGATAGAGAGATATTCTGTGATTTGTGAGAGTGACTAGGATGAGTCACGTGAAAAGGCACGGAATGCCTCAGAAGTCGTGTGTAGAGTGTGAGAGAATTTTAGGTTGAGCTCCCTCTCTTCATGGTCGGTCACATATGTCATGTGGAGACCGTATTATTGCTTGTGGGTCCGTTTGTTGAGCATGTGAAGCTCAAGAGAAGACATTGTTAGATAGACGTGTACATTTCAGGACCAATTTACTAGCCGTAAGTGTGTTTAAAACGCTGAGAAAGAGGAATGAGGCCTAGATGGGGCTTTTGCCTAAGTCTTATACTTGCATAAAACTTTTCAGACGACATGGCTCACCTCGGATGAGGCTATTTGAGATTTGGTTTACGTTTCTGGAGCTGTCTGAGATTTGGCTGACACTTCTGCAGCTGTCTGAGATTTGACCGACGCGTCTAGAGTCGTCTAAGATTTGGCCGACGCGTCTGGGACTGTCTGAGATTTGGTCGACACGTCTAGGGCCATCTAAGAGTTGGCTGACACAATACAGTCTGTTCGAGACTTGGCCAACGCGATGAAATCTCTCCGAAGCCAGTTGGGACATGTTTGGGAGAGAAAAGAATGCTTGCACTCCTGATAATGTCTCTGCGAAACTTCGGCTCACTTTTCTTTGACCAGTGTATCTTGCATAGATGTGTTAGGAATCAATTGTGTCCGTATTTATGGGGCCGACATGACCAGTGTATCTCGGATGAATGTGCTATAAGTCTGTCGAAAAGGCCTAGAGGCAGAATAACTAGTGTATCTCGCGGGGATATCCTAGGATTATTCGGAAGGCTCAGTAAGTCGAGTTAGAGCCTAGAGTAGACATGACCAGTGTATCTCGCGATGATGTACTAGGAATCATTCCTTGATCTCAAATATGGTGAGTCGTGCTTATATGAGACATGTATGTCTCCACTCTGTCATAAGTCCGTCGGGAACATCTTTATGCATCTATAGAGCCTACATGACCAGCAATATCTCGCAGGAATTTATACTAGGAATCATGGCATCACAATCAGCTGCGTCTCGTGAAGACATGCTGAAATTGTGGCTGTTCTGGTTCATAAGTTTGCCGGGTACGTTTTACGCTCTACAGAACCTACGTGACCAGCAGTATATCGTCGAGGATGTGCGCTAGGAATCACGGTATCATGGCCAACAGTGTCTCGTGGGGACGTAAACTAGACAATGGTGTCTATGGGTACCTTGAAGACCAAGCGCTTAATCTCTCCTGTGAGAGTTGAGTTTTGTCTATGGTCTTGAAATGATGCTTTTGCCCCTTATCCAAATTTCACCATCTACAACTTGATACTCATTGTACCCAAAAATAAAGAGTTATAACACTCATGGAATATCCAGTGAAGCACGAGCTGCTCACTAAACTATAATACAAGAGAAGGTGAAGTATGGTAATATTCACTAAATCTTAGAAAAGCAAAAATGAAGTACTTGATGCTCATTGAAGAAAAAAAAAAAGATAAAAAAAGGAATGAAGTACTTGATAATCACCAAACGAAGTGCAGGCACAAAATGCTCACTCTATCTCTAAAATGAAGTATGAAAATACTCATTAAAAACGAAAGTGAAGTAGTTAAATATTTACTAGAAAGCTGGTGAAACACAAGATGTTACCAGAAAGACTGAAAGTTGAAATTAATTAAATATTTCACATTGCTCAAAATTTTATATATCTAAAAGTTGGCCAAGTTACTCTAAAAAGACAACATATGGATCTCCAGTCATACTGTTTAATTAAACCGTACACACGCTATAATGGTCTAAAGAGCAAAACGACCCCCTTGCGAAAGAGCAGTCGAAAATAAGACCAACCGCCCTAAACCCCGAACCAAAAGCTGACAACACGGAAGGGACCCTGGCCAGGTGCCCCGAAATAAGATCTGTCCATCACACGCTATAGTTCGATGTTGTTGTCATCGGTAGCGTCGCAGGAAAAATTTCCAATAAGCTTAAAATAACTCAAAAATAGCCAGAGAGAAAAATATAGGATAAACAATCATTTGAATTATTTACAACGAGAAATTCCAGTATGAAAATCGAACTACACGGTCTATAAACCTCACCACTCAAGTCGAGGATATGAATTTGAAAAATGTCAAAGGTTAAAGGGACCAAAGGCACATCTCGATCCAAGAGTGATGCTCAGGTCAAAAAAATATCCAACTCTAAATAAGACAAAGGATAATCAGAAAAACACTTATAAACAGGTGGGATTGATCTAGTACAGATCGAAAAAAAGATGCCAGGTCTAAGAAGACCACAACAAAGGTCAAGAAGGTAGAAATAAAAAATTGACCATACAAAGATTAATTCTCAAAGACCGAAGGCACAACTCGATCCAAAAATTATGCTCAGATCGAAAAATTACCTATGAATTAAAATATTCAGGATATTAAAATAGCTCTAGCTCTAGCTCATACTATTAAATTCAGCGTATTAAAATTTAGGATATTAAAAAATAGCTCTAGCTCGCAAAGAGCATAACGAAATGCATGGTCGTAGAAAAGCACAACGGAAACTATTGACCTTATAAAACAACTTGTAGTTTTATAGTCTTATATGACACCAATGCTTTCAAATTTGTTACCCCTAATCTCATTTGGAACAATTGGAAAGAGCTTATGTGTGAGTGATTTCCTTTATATTTTGTAAAGGTATTTTCTCTTTAATATAACTTTTTTTCGGAAGAAAAAGGAGCATAACCTAAAAATAAAAAATAGCTCTAGCTCGTAAAATTCGTAAGGAGCATAAGCTAAAAATTAAAGAAGAGGGCTATGTTCACGGGCTCAAATTTTACATTGTTTGGTACTTTGGTTCTCATCTTTCCTTTCTCTCTCCTCTTTCACAAAAACCGTCCTACTATTCTCAAACGAAGCCCAGAGGTTATAGCATATATGTTTTAGATTGATTATCCTGAAACACTTTTTGTCAATCATTAATATCTGATTTGGAAAAATATCAATATGGAATAAGGATTTTGTTTGAATCTCTTCTTATAATCATTAGAGATTTGATCTAATTATTTTTACTTTGAAAGACGGCGAGATTGGAAATTTTTGGGGAAGGTACAGCTGCGCAAATGTATTCTAACAAATTAATCCTGTATTTATTCATATAATCACGTAGCGTACTGATAAATGACCAAAGATAGAGAAAACCAAATTACAGCGTTGACGTACAATCTTTTTCTGTTTGGTTTGGAAATGGCAGAATGAAATTCATTTCGAGGCTTTGTTATGACATAGCATTAGTAGTGGGGAACTGTTTGTTTGATCAATCAAACGAATTTTTCACTTAATTTATTCCTTGAACCCTGGATTTTTTATATTCTTTTTTTATCAGTTGATTCCTTGAACCACAAAATGAAGAGTAACACAAGCTCAAAAACTAATGCGATAAAAATGATCCAGTTCTCCTGATATTTAAAAATCTACATATAGAAGAGCTTTTACCGCGAAGGAACAAGAATGGAAGAGAATTCGTTGAAAATAGGAGAGAGAAAATTAACAAAAGCTTTTATACGAATATCTCATTTCAATGTGGGTATTTGGCAACACAAAATTGCTTAAAAAGACCAAAATCAATAATTCTTGGATGAAAAAGACATGTAAAATTTGATACTGTTTAAATGGACGAGAATGTAAAAATAGCCAGGATGTAAACAGTTTCATCCTACTCATTTTCAAATACTTTTTCTTATTTTTAATTAACATCAGGATGCATCCAGTTTCATCCTCGATCTTTTTTAAGTTTAAGCCGGGATGAATCCAGTTTCTTTCTTGCTATTTTTTTGATGTCCATTTCACCCATATTAATTTTTACTCGTCCATTAGAACCATGTTTTAAAAATATTTGGACAAATAACCCATTTTCCGATTTGGCAACCCGGATTTGATGAGAATATATTCCATCATCCGACGCTTAAAACGAGACTGTTAAATCTTGTCGAATACGATCTTGTCAACGGATCCCTACTCGAAATCAAAATATCTTTAGCTGGAAAAATAATAATGATAGATTTATCGGGAGAATGTACCGTGCATTCTCCCATGTCTCGAACAAATATACCTGGGCCCCTGTTATCTCCAGGTGGGCCCCAGGGCTCCCCTTTTATGTGAGACACGGGAGAATGGTGCATTCTCCGGTCAACGTGGCATTATCCCTCGCAAAAAGCATGAGCTTTAAATTGAAACAGCTTGAAGCCTGAAACCCTTCGAACCTACGGATTCAAAGAGGTAAAAAAGCTAAAAAAAAAAATAAGAAAATAAGAAAAATTTTTTTATGTAATTTTCATATGCATTAAAACACAGGTACATGCATTCATACATTTGCACCATTTACATCATTCGTATAACTCAGCTATTAAAAGTAAAACTACAAAGGCTAAAGTGAAAAGACTTCAAGGCCTAAAATAAAAGATGAGAATACATAAAATTAGCTCTTCAGAACCTTATATGAAAAATTAGCTCTTCAATATCTCGAATCTCAAAAATTTCTCTTCTAGGGCTTAAACCAAAAACAATAAGATTCTCAAAAGCTGAAAAACTGAGAAATTTTACTCCAAAAAAGTGGGTAGAAAAAATATATGGGTGCTAATCTCAAACAAAATAATGCATCGGTAATAATCTTACTGTTGGGATATATGTTTTAAAATAATTATTTTGTACATTTATATCAACAATTCGAGCTTGGCCTAGTGGTTAAGCATTTTGGACCCGGAGGGATAGGTCTCATGATCGAATCCCTCCCCCTATTGATGGGTGTATATATATAACATTAGTCCGGGAGCGGGGCCTTAGGGGTCTTGCGAGGTCTCTTGAATTTGGAAAGTAGTTTTTGCTCCTTTTTAAAAAGTTTTTTTTTCAAAACGTTTTCACAGGTTTTAATTACAGATTAAATAGTATTTATTCTAGCATAAATTACTTGACCGTTTTTGGACTGTTACACAGGATTTTATGGAGACAATTAAAACCAAAATTTATTCCCATTAATTTTGTCTTAATTGCGAAGGATATAATAAGCCAGTTTTGAGAAAGAGAAAAGTAAGAGTTTTCCATAAACTGTTTTTGTGAATCAAGAGACCAAGTTTTTTCTGAGCAAGTTTATATCAAGCAAAAATAACCAAGAGTTCCCATAAATCTGTTGTTAGAGAATCTGAGCCTTTAGAGTTAGTGCATTCTGATTTTGTGTGAATATGAAGGTATATTAACCAGAAATGGAAAAAGATATGTGATGACTTTCATTGATGATTATTCTAATTACACCTATGTTTACTTGCTAAGTCATAAGAATGAATCTATTGAAAAATTCAAGATTTTTATTGCTGAAGTTGAAAATCAATTTGGTAGGAAAATTAAGAGATTTCGTAGTGATAGAGGAACTGAATATGACTCTAAACCATTCACTGAAATTTATGAATCTTCTGGAATTATACATGAAAAAACTGCTCCTTAAAACCCTGAAATGAATGGAAAAGCTGAAAGAAAGAATCGTACTTTTACAACTCTTGTGACTGCATGTTTGTTGAGTATTCCTGATCCTAAAAGATCAAAACTAGCTAGTAAAGCTTATGAATGTGTTTTTGTTGGGTATGCTAGAAACAGTAAAGCTTATAGATTTTTTGATCTTAATAATAAAGTTATTATTGAATCTATTGATGCTGATTTCTTTGAAGATAGATTTCCTTTTAAATCTAGAAATAGTGGGGGTTCTCTACCTAGTACGAGTTCTGAACTTAGAATAGAAGAACATAGAACTGCAGAAATTAGAGACGCTGAAATTGAACCTAGGCGTAGCAAAAGGGCTAGGATTGCGACAGATTATGGTTCTGACTTTGAAGTCTATACCCTAGAGGAAGACCCTTCTAGTCTTCAAGAGGCACTTAATTCTCCTGAATCCGGTTTTTGGCAAGAAGCCATAGATAATGAAATGGACTCCCATAATCTTAATGGAACTTGGCACCTAGCAGATTTACCCCCTGGTTGCAAAGCAATACGTTGTAAATGGGTACTTAAAAGGAAGTTGAACCCTGATGGTACAGTAGACAAACACAAAGCTAGGTTGGTAGCTAAAGGATATAGACAAAGAGAAGATGTAGATTTCTTTGATACTTATTCTCCTGTTACAAGATTGACTTCTATTCGTGTTTTGATTGTTGTTGCTGCTGTGCATAATCTTGTTGTTCATCAAATGGATGTTAAAACAGCTTTTTTGAATGGTGAATTAGAAGAAGAAATTTACATGGAACAACCTGAAGGTTTTGTTGTTCCTGGTCAAGAACATAAAGCGTGTAAGTTAGATAAGTCACTGTATGGTCTGAAACAAGCTCCTAAGCAATGGCATGAAAAATTTGATAACTTGATGACTTCACATGGTTTCAGAATTAATGACAGTGACAAATGCATATACTATAAGTTTGAAAATAATACATGCATCGTGATTTGTTTGTATGTGGATGATTTGCTGATTTTTGGTTCAAACTTGTCTGTGGTTGAAGAAACTAAGAATATGCTTAAGTCTAACTTTGAAATGAAAGATTTGGGTGAAGCTAGTGTAATTCTTGCAATTAAGATTACTATAAATAATGATGGCATTTCTTTGGATCAGTCTCATTATATTGAAAAGATTTTAAAGAAGTACAACTATTTTGATTGTAAACCTGTGAGTACTCCTTTTGATGCTAGTGTTAAACTGTTTAAGAATACTGGTGATAGCATTAGACAATCTGAATATGCTAGTATAATTGGTAGTCTTCGTTATGCAACTAATTGTACCAGACCAGACATTGCATATGCAGTTGGGGTTTTATGCAGGTTTACCAGTTGTCCTGGTTTGGAACACTGGAATGCAGTTGAGAGGGTTATGCGGTATCTTAAAAAGACCGTTAACCTAGGATTACACTATAAGAGATTTCCTGCAGTCCTTGAAGGATACAGTGATGCTGATTGGAACTCTCTTTCAGATGACTCCAAGTCCACTGGTGGATATTTGTTTAATATTGCTGGTGGCGCTGTGTCTTGGAAGTCAAAGAAACAGACAATTATGGCTCAATCTACGATGGAGTCTAAATTGATAGCACTAGCAGCAGCTAGTGAAGAAGCAGGATGGTTGAGAAACTTGCTTTCTCAAATTCTTGTATGGGATAGACCGGTACCAGCTATTATGATCCATTGTGATAATGAAGCGGCAATTGCAAAAGTACAGAACTGTTTTTATAACGGTAAGAATCGACAAATGCGTCGAAAGAACATCACAGTTAGGGAGTTTCTCACAACTAGTGTTGTACGTGTGGACCATGCTAGGTCGGAAGAGAACTTAGCTGATCCTTTGACGAAAGGATTAGCTAGGGAAAAGGTATTATATACCTCTAAAGGCATGGGACTTTTGCCCACTATAAGTTGAGTCATTTTGTGATGGATACCCACCTGGAAATAGGTTCAAAGGGAATAACGATTCACAAATGATATGGAGATAGAATCATGCATCTTTGCCATGCCATGATATCCTGAAGCGGGTTAAGTTTGAGTTCTTTAACTCTTAATGAAGTCTATAGCTCTGTATAGAGTGGGGTACCAAGCTACATGAGTACTTTTGATAGACTCACCTATGTGAATGGGAAAGTGTGGCCGCTTTCTATGAGAACATGGGCAGTTCTCTAGAACATTCATTGAAACTAGGATAGGCACAAGGCCGTAATGTGCTGGCATTAAGGATTTTACTCTTAGTATAGTTGTGTGTGTATTAAGTAATTCGTTCTCTCCATATAGTTCAAAGACATATGTTCACTCTGTGTCAGAGTTCGGAGAATTTAATACTATGTAAAGATTCAAAACCGAAAGGTACCTTTGCTTATGCACATAACTATACGGATCTTGCTCAATGATTTTAAAAATATAAGTGGGGGATTGTTGGGATATATGTTTTAAAATAATTATTTTGTACATTTATATCAACAATTCGAGCTTGGCCTAGTGGTTAAGAATTTTGGGCCCGGAGGGATAGGTCGCAGGATCGAATCCCTCCCCCTACTGATGGGTGTATATATATAAATAATATATATAACATTAGTCCGGGAGCGGGGCCTTGGGGGTCTTGGGAGGTCTCTTGAATTTGGAAAGTAGTTTTTGCTCCTTTTTAAAAAGTTTTTTTTTCAAAACGTATTCACAGGTTTTAATTACAGATTAAATAGTATTTATTCTGGCATAAATTACTTGACCGTTTTTGGACTGTTACACATGATTTTATGGAGACAATTAAAACCAAAATTTATTCCCATTAATTTTGTCTTAATTGCGAAGGCTATAATAAGCCAATTCTGAGAAACAGAAAAGTAAGAGTTTTCCATATATTGTTTTTGTGAATCAAGAGACCAAATTTTTCTGAGCAAGATTAAAAGAGTGAAATTGATCGATTTCTCACTGTGTGCGTGAGAGATCGACGAGAGTTTTTCTCGGCTGTTTTATCCTGGGGACGTTGTGACAAAGAAAGACTGCTTGCACAAAACTCAAGGCAGAGCCACGAAACGTCTTAAAGAGAGCGACCTGGTCGTGAATCAGCCGCAATCCAGTTTTTGTGTTTAACCTTTGCTTAGCAGGAGTGAAATCAACAATAGCTCTAACAATTTTAAGACGTGTCTTTCTGCCATGGAATCTGAAAAGAAAACCATTGCTGATATCAACAAGCCGTTCAAGTTTTAAGAACTTCATTTCAGAAGATGGAAGCTAAAGTTGTTTTTCTACCTCAAACTGATGAAGTTGCACATGATGGTGGACTCCATCAAACCATCTAGTCCACAAGATGCAGAAGCTGCGAAAAAAGCAACTCCAGCCGCAACAATTGCAACTCCTCAACCAACTGAAGAACCTGTTGAGACCCAAACTGCTGAAGAAAAACAAAAATCCTATGAAAAATGGATTGATAATGACTTTGGTTGCAAAAACTATATTTTGAATGCTTTGTCTGACGATTTATACCAATATTACTCTACATTTGATACTGTTAAAGATGTGTGGGATGCCTTACAAAAGAAATACGATACTGAAGAAGCCGGGTCAAAGAAATATGCTGTAAGCCGCTACCTGAGATATCAAATGGTGGATGAAAAATCAGTCGTTACTCAGGCTCATGAACTTCAGAAAATAGCTCATGAAATTATGACGGAAGGTATGAAAACTGATGAACAATTTCAAGTATCTGTATTGATTGATAAATTACCCCCATCTTGGAAAGATTTTCGTAATACTTTGCGTCATAAAACTAAGGAGTTTTCTTTTGAAAGTTTGATTTCTAAGCTCAGGGTTGAAGAGGAAGCACGGAAACAAGACAGAAAGGAAGAGATTCTTATCGTTTCCAACAATAAGAATCAGACTCAACCGAGTTTGAAACCTAAGAAAAAATCAATGAAACCTGACCAGAACCAAAGGAAAGGAAAACCTAATCAAAACAAGAACCCACACCCATCCAAAAGATTTCAGAATTCTGATTCTGAGTTTCTTTGTTATGCCTGCGGTAAACCAAACCACATGGCTAGGGATTGCAGGAATAACAAAGGAAAGAATAACGCACAAGCTAATGCTGCTGAAAGCATTATAATTGCCATGGTTTCTGATCCTGAGATTCACATGGTTGGTGGAACCGATGGGTGGTGGATAGACAGTGGTGCTTCGCGCCATTGTTGTTTTGATAGGTCCCTATTTAAGAGCTATGCAGAAATCAAGGATAAGAAAGTGTTGTTGGGAGACTCCCATACCATTAATGTGAAAGGTTCTGGTACGGTAGAACTGAAGTTTACTTCTGGGAAGACAATTATGCTGAAAGATGTCCTCCACACTCTAGAAATGAGAAAGAATCTTGTTTCCGGCTATCTTCTCAACAAGGCTGGGTTGTATCAAACTATTGGATCTGATGTTTACACAATTACTAAAAACAGAGTGTTTGTAGGAAAGGGTTATGCTGCTGATGGAATGTTTAAGCTTAATGTTGAAATGAATAAAATTACATCTTCTTCTTATATGGTGTGTACTTTTAATGTTTGGCATGCTAGACTTTGTCATGTGAACAGTAGATCAGTAGATACCATGAGCGAGCAAGGTCTTATTCCAAAACTTTCCATGCATGATTTTGAAAAATGTGAATCTTGTATTCAAGCAAAAATAACCAAGAGTTCCCATAAATCTGTTGTTAGAGAATCTGAGCCTTTAGAGTTAGTGCATTCTGATTTGTGTGAACATGAAGGTATATTAACCAGAAATGGAAAAAGATATATGATGACTTTCATTGATGATTATTCTAATTATACTTATTTTACTTGCTAAGTCATAAGAATGAAGCTATTGAAAAATTCAAGGTTTTTATTACTGAAGTTGAAAATCAATTTGGTAGGAAAATTGAGAGATTTCGTAGTGTTAGAGGAACTGAATATGACTCTAAACCATTCGTTGAAATTTATGAATCTTCTGGAATTATACATGAAAAAACTGCTCCTTATAACCCTGAAATGAATGGAAAAGCTGAAAGAAAGAATCGTACTTTTACTACTCTTGTGACTGCATGTTTGTTGAGTTCTGGTGCTGCCCCTCATTGGTGGGGAGAAATTTTGTTGACTGTTTGTTATGTTTTGAATCGTGTTACAAATTCAAAAACTAAAATTTCACCATATGAACTTTGGAAAAACAGAAAACCAAATGTATCTTATTTTAAAGTATGGGGTTGTTTGGCTTATGTTCGTATTCCTGATCCTAAAAGATCAAAACTAGCTAGTAAATCTTATGAATGTGTTTTTGTTGGGTATGATCAAAACAGTAAAGCTTATAGATTTTTCGATCTAAATAATAAATTTATTATTGAATCTATTGATGCTGATTTCTTTGAAGATATATTTCCTTTTAAATCTAGAAATAGTGGGGGTTCTCTACCTAGTACGAGTTCTGAACTTAGAATAGAAGAACATAGAACTGCAGAAACTAGAGACGCTGAAATTGAACCTAGGCATAGCAAAAGGGCTAGGATTGCGACAGATTATGGTTCTGACTTTGAAGTCTATACCCTAGAGGAAGACCCTTCTAGTCTTCAAGAGGCACTTAATTCTCCTGAATCCGGTTTTTAGCAAGAAGCCATAGATAATGAAAAGGACTCCCATAATCTTAATGGAACTTGGCACCTAGCAGATTTACCCCCTGGTTGCAAAGCAATAGGTTGTAAATGGGTACTTGGTAGGCTTTGGGATATGTATAAAATAAGAGCAAAAGACAGCCTACAGTGATACCTGCAAGTGCACAGGGTCAAATTGTAGTAATGTGTGCAAGACAGGGTCATTCCAAAGGGACTTGGGGTGTATTGAAGCATTCCTAAGCTATCAATGGGTGCAAAGCACTATGGCAGTGAGCAAGGCAAAGATGGGAAAACAGTTAACAAAGCAAAGCAAATGACATGAAATTTAAGAACCAAAACAGCAAAGCAATATGGCAAAACAGTTAAGAACCAAGGCTGTAAGCCAAGGGAAGGGAGGAGTTTGAGCACTGATTTCCACCTTGTGTCCTAATCAAGCAATGCAATTCTAGGTTGAGTTGAAGACCTTGAGCATATATTAGAATGGGAGGAAAATCAGCTTGCTCACTGATATGCCCCTAGTATTGACTGTCTTTTGACAGCACAGTCAATCACAGGCATACCAGAGCACTGATTACTTCCCATTGCTCAAGCAAAACAGGCATCAAGATAACTATCCTATCAATACATCATTCAACAGTGCACTAGGCTTCATCTGAGCCCTAACTGAAGAACTAGAACATGTTTAACACATTAAATAACTGGAATTGAAACATTGAACATAAACAGAGCATTGAACTGAACATAATAACAAACACAGAAGACATAAAACAAAAACATGAACTGAATTGAAACTAAATAAGAGCAACTGAACTGAAACTAAACAAGAGTAATGGAATAAACACGAACTGAAACTAAATAAGAGCAATGGAATAAACATGAACTGAAACTAAATAAAATTGAAACATGGAATAAAAACAAAGACAGTTGAAAATTAAACACTAACCCTTGAGACACTGGCTATTCCAGTGCTCTTGGGTGACACACTGGCTAATCCAGGCATAAGCCTTTACATCACACCCACAGTCATATTTATACCCAATTACAAGTTAGGGTTCTTCCCAAAAATTCCCTAAAATCAAACAGAAATTAGGTAAATTATTTCTACCTAATTTGACAGTACAAATCAGACCCATATCTTCTATAATGCTCCTCCATGCTTCTCCCTAACAGTAATTAGAGTTTACTCGAAAATCCCCAAATTAACTGAAATTAGGGTTTGGGTTTTTCTTACCTTGATGTGACAAATCTCCTCAATTAGCATCGACCCATGCTTCTTCTGCTTCCCTTGCGTAATTCTTCTGCTTCAATTTCATCTCTAGGTCACCTACTTCATCAACCTCTCACGCTTAGGGTTTCAGGGAAGAAACGTGAGAGATTGAGGGAATAGGGGGCTAGATAGTTAGGGGGTGATGATGGGTTTTGGTTGTTAGAGTGGTAGGATCGTGATGGTAGTTGTGGCAGGTGGCTGAGGCAGTGGAGAAGGTGGTGGCAGGGAGTGGTGGTTCTGCAGAGGTGAGGGAGAAGATGAGATCGATGGTTTTGGGAAGAAGGGAGTGTTTGGTTTGCTGCTCGACTTGGGATGTAGGTGTTTGGTACTATGGTGTGTGTCGGGGACAGAAAATGTTGATGCACAGCGAGGATGAGACGTTGGATACGAAGATGGTTGGTAGATCTAACGGTGGTATGAGAGATGAATCACTTCGACCGTTGGATTGTGAAATACAACAAAGTCAACGGTGCTAGATGATGTTAGGTACTTTAGTGTAAAGCGGGAGTATCTAATTTTGATGCACAGACATAGGATCGACCGTTGGATTCAAATACAATCTAATATGAAGGCTTGGAATTTAAGCGCTGTGGTGTTTGGCAGAGACTTCAGATTTTCATGCTCTATGAATGAGCGACCGTAGGATGATGAGTTGGATCCAATCTGACGGCTGAGAATGGAGGCGGTTTTGGTTATAGAAAATGGGTTTGGGTGAGGGTTTTGGGCCTTGGGTATGCCAAGCCCATATCTTCTTTAAGAACAATTCTTCCTCCTTGAGCCCATTCCTAGCTTTTTGGACGTGCGCTCCATTCTTTGCGGCTTCCTTGCGTAATTCTTCCCGGCTTTTCACTACTTTTCTGCTCTTTTCGCTCCGCGACTCATCCGAACTTCGTTTATTACCTAAAAATGCAAAATTAAGTAAGAAAAATATTTGTTCTTGAAAACAATGAAAATACAGAATATGGGATAAAATGTAGAATTAATGCACAAAAGATGAGTTAAATGCCAAGAAAAATATATAGAAATATGCACTTTTTAGCACTCATCAAATACCCCCAAACCTGAATTTTACTTGTCCTCAAGTAAAACAAAACTAAGGAAATCCTACCTATACCACTGTCGCTGGTCTCTCGAATGCATTTAGCGTATGCACTAAGCCTTTTAAACCACTAAGTGTCCCTAGTGGACGAGTTAAGTCTCGTGAAGGTTTGCTTAGAACGTACCTACAAAGTTCTAGGTCAAAATATAAGCTCAGATTCCATTAAATGTGACATGTGCAAGACAGTTTAAGCTCACATCAAAATGGAGATGTCAATCTAGCTATCTAAGGCACAATCCTAGCACTGATAACAAATAAAGACATGTGATAAGAGTGTAAAGTGTATCTACACATGTGTAAAGAAAGATCGGATGTTATGACTACTAATCACCAAGAGATAGTTTCTCAGGCTAAGAACCAAGGTCGAAATCTAGCTAGCTATCCGGACTTTACGAGAATTGTGAATGAGTTGGAGGTATTTCACAATTACTCGCGTTGTACATCAATGGCATACACCCTCCTTGCTTATTACAATGAAACAACAAAAGATGACTCTTTACATGACTCTTATTTACATTGACTACTCTCTTTTATTTTTGGAACAAGAGAGGATGGAATTGAAAAATACTTGATTTTTTTTTTTTTTTTTTTTTTTAATAAGGAAACACTTTTGATACATATACAAAAGGAAACAAAAGATTACATGACACTTTGCAAGAGGTAGCCCTTTTTGATGCACCCAGTTAAATTCGATGGTTGTTTTTCTTAATGTAACCTCCACCTTCTATCCCAACCAACCAAAGAACAAGCTAGTCAAGTTTCGTTCAGTATTCTAAAGTGATTGGCAATCGTGACTTCCTATCAAACACCTTGAAGATCGAGGCTATACATGTATTGGTAGATCGTGCGCGTGCAAGTTTCTTATCACTATGTGAATTGTGCTAGAATCAGGGTGCCTAAATATCTAGACTAAGACTCCTAATAATTACATATTTGCACAAGAGTCAACATTTCAAGGTAAATGAGCTCCATTTTTATGTTTTTTTTTTTTTTTTCAATTTTTAATTTTTATTTTGATTTTTTCATTTTTTTCAAAAAGAAGGAGTTCTTGTTTTCAATTATGGCATATTATCGTGGTATCTACTCTATACCCCCAAACCTAAACTAAACATTGTCCTCAATGTTTAAAAATATGGAAAGAATTAAAATGCAACATATGGAAAGGGACATGCTGAGTAGAGTAAAAGGAGAGAGAATACCCGATTTCGACGAAAGCAGAATTAAAACTCCGTTATCCAAGGCAAAACTCCAACATATTCGGAGTCACAATGGATGAGCACAAAATATATACAAAAGGAAATTTAACTAACACATTATCTACAAGAAAATTTGGTTTTTAATGGGATTGGACTTTTTGGGAAAAATTTGGTTTTGTCGGGAGACATTTGGAAACTTTTGTTTTTGTTTTTGTTTTTGTTTTTGTTTTTTTTTTTTTTTTTTTTTTTTTTTAAAGAAAATAAAATTTGGTTTTTGAATGGGAGCAAGCCCACTGTTGGTTTTGTGTTTGCTTTGGCTCAGCTGGTTTGAAAACGTTTGGTGAAACTGAGTCCAAAATCTCGGCCTAGAATTTGGGTACTCGGCCCACTAACGAGTTAACCTAGCGTGATCGGTTACAAGCTCAGCTGGGTTTAAAAACCCAGAATACAAAATACCAGTCCAAATTAAACAAGCTCACAAAAATTAAATACAAGCCCACAAATTAAACAAACAAGCCCACAAAAATTAATTACAAACCCAACAGAAAATAAAAAGCCCAAAAATTGGCTTTAATATTACAAGCCCACAATTAAAAATTGGAAGCCCACAATTCGGGTTCTCTGAATGGGTTTACCTTTTTAGCACAGCCCAGCTGCTCTGATATTGTTGCAAAAACCCAGTTGGGCTTTGGTTCTTTTCCTTGGTGGCGTCCCAGCAGAGGAAAAACTGGTTCAGAACAGCAGGTCCAACAGCAAATGAAGTGAAGCAGATGCAAATGCTATGCAGTGAAATGCAAAAATAGCTAATAAAACTACTAGAGAAACAAACCCGAGTCCCCGGAAACGGCGCCAAAAACTTGGTAGGCTTTGGGATATGTATAAAATAAGAGCAAAAGACAGCCTACAGTGATACCTGCAAGTGCACAGGGTCAAATTGTAGTAATGTGTGCAAGACAGGGTCATTCCAAAGGGACTTGGGGTGTATTGAAGCATTCCTAAGCTATCAATGGGTGCAAAGCACTATGGCAGTGAGCAAGGCAAAGATGGGAAAACAGTTAACAAAGCAAAGCAAATGACATGAAATTTAAGAACCAAAACAGCAAAGCAATATGGCAAAACAGTTAAGAACCAAGGCTGTAAGCCAAGGGCAGGGAGGAGTTTGAGCACTGATTTCCACCTTGTGTCCTAATCAAGCAATGCAATTCTAGGTTGAGTTGAAGACCTTGAGCATATATTAGAATGGGAGGAAAATCAGCTTGCTCACTGATATGCCCCTAGTATTGACTGTCTTTTGACAGCACAGTCAATCACAGGCATACCAGAGCACTGATTACTTCCCATTGCTCAAGCAAAACAGGCATCAAGATAACTATCCTATCAATACATCATTCAACAGTGCACTAGGCTTCATCTGAGCCCTAACTGAAGAACTAGAACATGTTTAACACATTAAATAACTGGAATTGAAACATTGAACATAAACAGAGCATTGAACTGAACATAATAACAAACACAGAAGACATAAAAAAAAACATGAACTGAATTGAAACTAAATAAGAGCAACTGAACTGAAACTAAACAAGAGTAATGGAATAAACACGAACTGAAACTAAATAAGAGCAATGGAATAAACATGAACTGAAACTAAATAAAATTGAAACATGGAATAAAAACAAAGACAGTTGAAAATTAAACACTAACCCTTGAGACACTGGCTATTCCAGTGCTCTTGGGTGACACACTGGCTAATCCAGGCATAAGCCTTTACATCACACCCACAGTCATATTTATACCCAATTACAAGTTAGGGTTCTTCCCAAAAATTCCCTAAAATCAAACAGAAATTAGGTAAATTATTTCTACCTAATTTGACAGTACAAATCAGACCCATATCTTCTATAATGCTCCTCCATGCTTCTCCCTAACAGTAATTAGAGTTTACTCGAAAATCCCCAAATTAACTGAAATTAGGGTTTGGGTTTTTCTTACCTTGATGTGACAAATCTCCTCAATTAGCATCGACCCATGCTTCTTCTGCTTCCCTTGCGTAATTCTTCTGCTTCAATTTCATCTCTAGGTCACCTACTTCATCAACCTCTCACGCTTAGGGTTTCAACGGGAGAAACGTGAGAGATTGAGGGAATAGGGGGCTAGATAGTTAGGGGGTGATGATGGGTTTTGGTTGTTAGAGTGGTAGGATCGTGATGGTAGTTGTGGCAGGTGGCTGAGGCAGTGGAGAAGGTGGTGGCAGGGAGTGGTGGTTCTGCAGAGGTGAGGGAGAAGATGAGATCGATGGTTTTGGGAAGAAGGGAGTGTTTGGTTTGCTTCTCGACTTGGGATGTAGGTGTTTGGTACTATGGTGTGTGTCGGGGACAGAAAATGTTGATGCACAGCGAGGATGAGACGTTGGATACGAAGATGGTTGGTAGATCTAACGGTGGTATGAGAGATGAATCACTTCGACCGTTGGATTGTGAAATACAACAAAGTCAACGGTGCTAGATGATGTTAGGTACTGTAGTGTAAAGCGGGAGTATCTAATTTTGATGCACAGACATAGGATCGACCGTTGGATTCAAATACAATCTAATCTGAAGGCTTGGAATTTAAGCGTGTGTGGTTTGGCAGAGACTTCAGATTTTCATGCTCTATGAATGAGCGACCGTAGGATGATGAGTTGGATCCAATCTGACGGCTGAGAATGGAGGCGGTTTTGGTTATAGAAAATGGGTTTGGGTGAGGGTTTTGGGCCTTGGGTATGCCAAGCCCATATCTTCTTTAAGAACAATTCTTCCTCCTTGAGCCCATTCCTAGCTTTTTGGACGTGCGCTCCATTCTTTGCGGCTTCCTTGCGTAATTCTTCCCGGCTTTTCACTACTTTTCTGCTCTTTTCGCTCCGCGACTCATCCGAACTTCGTTTATTACCTAAAAATGCAAAATTAAGTAAGAAAAATATTTGTTCTTGAAAACAATGAAAATACAGAATATGGGATAAAATGTAGAATTAATGCACAAAAGATGAGTTAAATGCCAAGAAAAATATATAGAAATATGCACTTTCCCCGGCAACGGCGCCAAAAACTTGGTGGGCCCGGGAAAGCGTATAAAATTGAAGCGAAATAAAAACGCGGGCCTACAGTAATACCGCAAGTGCACGGTCGTCAGTTGTAGCTCGTGCAAGTACGGGTCGATCCACAGAGACTGGGGGTGTTTGGAGTTTCTAGCTATTTGGGCTCTAAATTGCTATTGGGATTCTAATTGTGCTTTGGGCTTAGTGGGTTTTGTAACAATGAAATGGTTTTGGGCTCAGTGGGCTTTTGGATTGAATGTGAACTTATGGGTTTTTGGTCTTTTGATGTGAACTGGGCTTGGTAACAGTGAACTGGGCCTTAGGCCTTAACCTGAACTGTGGCTGGGCCTTGAACTAAACTTTGGTCTTAGCTGAGCCAAGCTCAGTTGCAGCAGCAGCAGTGCAAAGGGCAGGTGCTCAGCAGGGAAAGGGAGAGCAGGAGCTGTTCAGGCAGACAAGGTAAAGCAGGCTCTAGGCAGACAGGGCACTAAATCACACAGGACCAAGGATGGCATTTACAATGACATGTACAAAGAAAAAGTGACAATGGTATATACATGGAAGCAACACAGGGCAAAAGGATGCAAATTTACAATGGCAATGAAGATGGTAGTGAAATAATGAGACAATGGATGATAAAACAAAAAACACAAGAAAACAGATACAAATACAAAACACAAAACAGGTGACAGAACAATGAAACTAAACAAGAACAATGGAACCAAGGCCTAAGCCAAGGGCAATGGCAGGGGAGCAAAATTACAGATACAAAACAGAGAAACAACACAACTAGGTTATGAATCCACCTTGTGACCTAGCCATATAGTGTAATTCTATGTTAAATCCCTGTCCCTAATGGAGCTAGGTGAAGGTTCAAGCCTGCCTATGTTCCAGGGCATACATAAATGGAATGGAAGGAGAAGAAGCTTGCTCAACTGTTTACTCCTAGCATTGACTGTCTTTTGACAACACAATCAATCACAAGCACAGTTGAGCACTAAATTCCTCCATTACTCAATCAACTCAATTTACATGAATTATAACCTAGCATTCCACCACTAACAGTGACTTAAGGCATCATCTCAGCCTAGCTATACACATACACATGTGAGCTCACATAACAGCAACAAAAACAAAACAATTACTAAACAGAGCATTGAACTGATCATAAACAAACACAGAAGACATAAAACAAAAACATGAACTGAATTGAAACTAAATAAGAGTAATGGAATAAACATAAAGATAGTTGCAAATTAAACACTAACCCTTGATACACTGGCTATTCCAGTGCTCTTGGGTGACACACTGGCTAATCCAGGCATAAGCCTTTACATCACACCCACAGTCCCCTTTTTATACCCAATTACATAATTAGGGTTTACACCCTTTTCACCCAAAAATTCCCAAAACAGTAGACATTAGGGTTCTACCTAATGTGACAGAAAATCACAGTTAGGTTCAATTACCTACCCTATATCACCCACTTTATCTTCTCCATGCTCTATCTCAACCTAATTAGGATTTACGTAAAAACCCCCAAATTGACAGAACTAGGGTTTGGTAAATTCTTACCCAAATTGATGTGATTACACGCTACTGACTTCGACCCATTCTTCTCCTTAGTCTCCTGCTCCTCTCCATGCTTCTATTTCTTCTCTAGCCCTAGCTATTGTACCAATTTCTTTCCTAGGGTTTTCTGAGAAAGAAAAGAAAAGAAATTGGTAGGATAGATGGCTAGAAGATGGGGGGAATGATTATAGTGGAGTTGGTGGTGGTGTACGGTGTGAAGGAGTGGCGTTTGGTGGTACGGCAGTGGTGGTGGCGGACATGGTGGAGTTGGCAGGAGCAGAGCTCGACTGCTCGAAGGAGGAAGATGAGAATTTGGGTAAGGTGCGTTTGGCTGAAGGGTATAGGTGTTCGATACTTGGGTGTTAGGCGGGTTTAGCAATTGTTGATGAACAGCGAGGATGAGACGTTGGATGCGAAGATGGTTGGTAGATCTAACGGTGGTATGAGAGATGAATCACTTCGACCGTTGGATTGTGAAATACAACAAAGTCAACGGTGCTAGATGATGTTAGGTATTGTAGTGTAAAGCGGGAGTATCTAATTTTGATGCACAGGCATAGGAGCGACCGTTGGATTCAAATACAATCTAATCTGAAGGCTTAGAATTTAAGCGCTGTGGTGTTTGGCAGAGACTTCAGATTTTGATGATCTATGAATGAGCAACCGTAGGATGATGAGTTGGATCCAATCTGACGGCTGAGAATGGAGGCGGTTTTGGTTATAGAAAATGGGTTTGGGTAAGGGTTTTGGGCCTTGGGTATGCCAAGCCCATATCTTCTTTAAGAGCAATTCTTCCTTCTTGAGCCCATTTCTAGTCTTTTGGGCTTATGCGCACCATTCTTCGCGGCTTCCTTGCGTAATTTCTTCCGGCTTTTCACTACTTTTCTGCTCTTTTCCGCTCCGCAAGTCATCCAAACTTTATTTGGTACCTAAAAATGCAAAATTAGTTAATAACAATATTTATTCTTGAAAACAATGAAAATACAGAATATGGGATAAAATGTAGAATTAATGCACAAAAGATGAGTTAAATGCCAAGAAAAATATATAGAAATATGCACTTTTTAGCACTCATCAGTACTCAAAAGGAAGTTGAACCCTGATGGTACAGTAGACAAACACAAAGCTAGGTTGGTAGCTAAAAGATATAGACAAAGAGAAGATGTAGATTTCTTTGATACTTATTCTCCTGTTACAAGATTGACTTATATTCGTGTTTTGATTGTTGTTGCTGCTGTGCATAATCTTGTTGTTCATTAAATGGATGTTAAAATAGCTTTTTTGAATGGTGAATTAGAAGAAGAAATTTACATGGAACAACCTGAAGGTTTTGTTGTTCCTGTTCAAGAACATAAAGTGTGTAAGTTAGATAAGTCACTGTATGGTCTGAAACAAGCTCCTAAGCAATGGCATGAAAAATTTGATAACTTGATGACTTCACATGGTTTCAGAATTAATGAAAGTGACAAATGCATATACTATAAGTTTGAAAATAATACATGCATCATGATTTGTTTGTATGTGGATGATTTGCTGATTTTTGGTTCAAACTTGTCTGTGGTTGAAGAAACTAAGAATATGCTTAAGTCTAACTTTGAAATGAAAGATTTGGGTGAAGCTAGTGTAATTCTGGGAATTAAGATTACTAGAAATAATGATGGCATTTCTTTGGATCAGTCTCATTATATTGAAAAGATTTTAAAGAAGTACAACTATTTTGATTGTAAACCTGTGAGTACTCCTTTTGATGCTAGTGTTAAACTGTTTAAGAATACTGGTGATAGCATTAGAAAATCTGAATATGCTAGTATAATTGGTAGTCTTCGTTATGCAACTAATTGTACCAGACCAGACATTGCATATGCAGTTGGGGTTTTATGCAGGTTTACCAGTTGTCCTGGTTTGGAACACTGGAATGCAGTTGAGAGGGTTATGCGGTATCTTAAAAAGACCGTTAACCTAGGATTACACTATAAGAGATTTCCTGCAGTCCTTGAAGGATACAGTGATGCTGATTGGAACTCTCTTTCAAATGACTCCAAGTCCACTGGTGGATATTTGTTTAATATTGCTGGTGGCGCTGTGTCTTGGAAGTCAAAGAAACAGACAATTCTGGCTCAATCTACGATGGATTCTGAATTGATAGCACTAGCAGCAGCTAGTGAAGAAGCAGGATGGTTGAGAAAATTGCTTTCTCAAATTCCTGTATGGGATAGACCGGTACCGGCTATTATGATCCATTGTGATAATGAAGCGGCAATTGCAAAAGTACAGAACTGTTTTTATAACGGTAAGAATCGACAAATGCGTCGAAAGCACAACACAGTTAGGGAGTTTCTCACAACTAGTGTTGTACGTGTGGACCATGTTAGGTCGGAAGAGAACTTAGCTGATACTTTGACGAAAGGATTAGCTAGGGAAAAGGTATTATATACCTCTAAAGGCATGGGACTTTTGCCCACTAGAAGTTGAGTCATTTTGTGATGGATACCCACCTATAAATAGGTTCAAAGGGAATAACGATTCACAAATGATATGGAGATAGAATCATGCATCTTTCCCATGCAATGATATCCTGAAGCGGGTTAAGGTTGAGTTCTTTAACTCTTAATGAAGTCTGTAGCTCTGTATAGAGTGGGGTACCAAGCTACATGAGTACTTTTGATAGAATCACCTATGTGAATGAGGAAGTGTGGCCGCTTTCTATGAGAACATGGGCAGTTCTCTAGAACATTCATTGAAACTGGGATAGGCACAAGGCCGTAATGTGCTGGCATTTAGGAATTTACTCTTAGTATAGTTGTGTGTGTATTAAGTAATTCGTTCTCTCCGTAGAGTTCAAATACATATGTTCACTCTGTGTCAGAGTTCGGAGAATTTAATACTATGTAAAGGTTTAAAACCGAAAGATACCTTTGCTTATGCACATAACTATACGGATCTTTCTCAGTGATTTTAAAAATATAAGTGGGGGATTGTTGGGATATATGTTTTAAAATAATTATTTTGTACATTTATATCAATAATTCGAGCTTGGCCTAGTGGTTAAGCATTTTGGGCCCGGAGGGATAGGTCTCAGGATCGAATCCCTCCCCCTACTGATGGGTGTATATATATAAATAATACATATAACATTAGTCCGGCAGCGGGGCCTTGGGGGTCTTGGGAGGTCTCTTGAATTTGGAAAGTAGTTTTTGCTCCTTTTTAAAAAGTTTTTTTTTCAAAACGTATTCACAGGTTTTAATTACAGATTAAATAGTATTTATTCTGGCATAAATTACTTGACCGTTTTTGGACTGTTACACATGATTTTATGGAGACAATTAAAACCAAAATTTATTCCCATTAATTTTGTCTCAATTGCGAAGGCTATAATAAGCTAGTTTTGAGAAACAGAAAAGTAAGAGTTTTCCATATACTGTTTTTGTGAATCAAGAGACCAAGTTTTTTCTGAGCAAGATTAAAAGAGTGAAAGTGATCGATTTCTCACTGTGTACGTGAGAGATCGACGAGAGTTTTTCTCGGCTGTTTTATCCTGGGGACGTTGTGACAAAGAAAGACTGCTTGCACAAAACTCAAGGAAGAGCCACGAAACGTCTTAAAGAGAGCGACCTGGTAGTGACTCAGCCGCAATCCAGTTTTTGTGTTTAACCTTTGCTTTGCAGGAGTGAAATCAACAATAGTTCTAACACTTACTACTAATAATAATAATAACTCAGCTCAACTGGTCATCCCCGTTTCCCAAAGTTTCATGCGTTCTAGGAGGTCCCAGGTTCGAGTCCTCAATGGCGTAATATTGCAGAAATTAACATGGAAGGTAGAGTTAGTTTATACCCCTTGTGACACAATCTCAGCCCTCCATTCGCTTCGGATCCCTTGGCTAGGTTACCCATGAGGCTCGCTGGTAGGACATCACAACAACCTGTTCAATTGATGTAGTAGTATGCTCTTGGAGCTTAGCTTGTTAGGCTTCCAACTAGTTAATGTAATACTCTTTAGGTCCCTTTTTATTTTCCCTTGCACTACACCCCATTGTCCTGAAGATTGCCTCGGAATGCCACCTCGATCTACTCTCTTGGTACCTTGATGATGATACAATTGTCGTTGATACTTTAGAAGTTGCAAAAGCATTGAGCATCATTCAAGAAGAGGGGCCTAAGAGGGGTTTACATTCAAACATCAACAAGACCGAAATATTTTGGCATGTCATTGACCCTAGAAGCAATGCAGTAAGGGTCTTCCATGCGAGCATCAACAAATCTAGGTCAGGTGTTAAAGTGCTGGGTGGTCCTGTACAACGAGTACAACAGTAACATCGTTATTAACAGAGTAGACAAGACCATTGCGTTGATGCAACAGATACAGAAATTACACGATCCGCAGTGTGAACTTCTCCTACTACGCTATTGTGCTGGAGTTTAGAAGCTTTATTTCACATTCAGGACAACCAGACCATAGGATTTACACACTGCAGCCTTGCACTTTGATCATCACTTACTCAATTATCTGCGACAACTCATTGTTTGAGATGGAGCAGGGTTCGGTTTGGTGTAACAACGGCTTGCCACTCTGCCCATTAAAGACGGTGAATTAGGTGTGCTTATTATGGCTGACACCAGCACTTATTCCTTCCTTTGCTCAAATTAGGCACCTGCAGAACGCAATGTTACAACTTCCGTATACTGACACTTCGAGCCACTGTTTTGACCATGCACTGCACACATTCAAGCCTGTGGGTTAACACAATCTGAGTTCAACATCAAAGACACTGCCCCCCATTTTATGAAGTCATGGGCAGTAATTTACTTTGGTGTTGTCAAGGATTCTATACCTTCAAGCTTTACCTTAAATAAACGGAGTCATTTATTTGGAAGTGTAATAGGGACAAACACGCTATGGACTTCTTAAAGGTTATCCCAATTGATGTACTCAATCAAGCTGTCGGCCCTAGACAGTTTCACGTTGTCCTCCAATATCGTCTAGCCATTCCCATGTTTTCAGCAGACTCTAAATGTTCAAGCTGCGCCAAACCTATGGACGTTTATGGAGATCACGCCGTGCATAGTGTTAAATATGTGGGACTTAAATTCAGACACGATATGGTTAGAGACGGGGTTTACGATATGTGTTTCAAGGCCGGTGTTACTGCACGAAAAGAGGCTTCGCTTGGTTTTTATCTAACAATGCAACTGGGATGAAACCTGCTGATATCTTAGTGTATAACTGGGAAAATGGGAAAAATGTATGCTTCGATGTCACTGGCGTCTCTCCATTCACAAGCGCGAGAACTTGCTCTTTTGTACCTGTTCAGGCCATCACTGCTGCAGTTACACGTAAGAAACAAAAATACTTAGACAAGTGTATTTCCAATGGTTATGGTCTCGGGGTTCTGGCTTTCATCACTTTAGGCGAACTAAGTGAAGATTTTATTTTTATTTTCTAAAAAGGTTGAGTAACTGCCTATCCAGCCACGATGCCAACTATAAGATAGGCAGTCTACTCTTCCATAGGTTAGGCGTAATTATTCAGAAAGGTGTTGGGGCCCAGATTATTGCTAGGCTACTAACCAACACTGTGTAAAGATCTTGTTATTTGTTTTGCAATAAATCGCCCCTGGTGGCCCTCTTCATAATAATAATAATAATAATAATAATAATAATAATATAAAGAAAAGACACCTTTTTGGTGAAGCCTTCATTTTGTTTGATCACGAAAAGACAAAATAGCTTGGTGTCACCCTGATATTACTAATATTTAAAAAGCGGGGGTCTAACAACTACACCCAATATTTCGCTTAGCAATCTGTATGGACAAACTCCAATATAGTTTCAAGAGAATCAACTAGACAATCAGACTCAATCTTATTAAAAGTATATATCAAAGAGTTATATCTCACTTTCTCGATTCAATACTTACTCAAGCAAATAAAAATCTGCGAGTCTAATTGAATACAAGAGAAATCACTTGAACTGTACCAAAGACCAATGTTCAAAGATCAATCAATTTCAATCAACAACCAAAGGTTGGATTTCCCGATTGATCGATTCAACACACAACCTGTGATATTTCAATTATATAACAAAATATAATGTGGAAAATAAATAACACAGACACCAGAAGTTTTGTTAACGAGGAAATCACAAATGCAGGAAAACCCCGGGACCTAGTCCAGATTGAACACACACTGTAGTAAGCCGCTACAGACACTAGCCTACTACAAACTAACTTCGGTATGGACTGTAGTTGAACCCCAATCAATTTCACACTGATCCAAAGTATAGTTGCGCTCCTTACGTCTCTGATCCCAGCAGGATACTACATACTTGATTCCCTTAGCTGATCTCACCCACAACTAAGAGTTGCTACGACCCAAAGTCGAAGACTTTAATAAACAAATCTGTATCACATAGAAAAGTATGCGATAATAGATAAATCTGTCTCCCAAAGAAATACCTACGAGTTTTTGTTCCGTCTTTTGATAAATCAAGGTGAACAGGAACCAATTGATAACCCAGACTTATATTCCCGAAGAACAGCCTAGAATTATCAATCACCTCACAAATAATCTTGATCGACTAGCGAAACAAGATATTGTGGAATCACAAACGATGAGACGAAGGTGTTTGTGACACTTTTCTATCTTGCCTATCATAGAAATTAATCTCAATACAATCTTACGATTGTACTCAAATACGATAGAAATAACAAGATCAGATCACACAACTACAGAGAAAATAGTTGGGTCTGGCTTCACAATCCCAATGAAGTCTTCAAGTCGTTAACCTACAGGGTCTCTATAGAAACCTAAGGTTAAAGGAGAATCGACTCTAGCTAATACAACTAGTATCACACAGGAGAATCGACTCTAGCTAATACAATCCATGAACTTTATAGCCACGGTTTGCAAGTATGCATTCCTTAGTTTATATAAGTTTAAGTTCAAGAAATAGTCGTTTTTAGAAACTAACCCACTTAAGTACGCATACTGGTACGCGGACTTAAGTACCCGGAATAAGTTTGTTTTCAGTTCACAAACTCCAGCAGAAATTCACGGGATGTGAACTTCCGACAGTGTGCGTACTGGTACACGGACTTCAGTTCCGGTTTTCCTGAGCAGCAAAGTACGCATACTTTGGTTCAAGGAATAAGGACTTACACACGTATGAGTTATCACACAATGTTTATATCCTTTCAAGGTTATATTATAAACTATCATTTCAATCATTCAAATATTCTTAGAGGACGTTAAATAGTTGTTGTTCACAAGATATTTTTCGTCAAAGCGATTATCAAGTAATTTAAACTAATATGACTTTTGTCACTAGTAAAGATGAACTTGGCCAAAGAGAAAGCTTACCAACACATATTTCGAGAAATAGATAAGCGAGATAAACTCGGCTTGAAATAGCAAATGTGTATAATCATAGTCTATATAGCAATACGACTTTTGTATCAAGATAGGAGATAGAGTGGATAGAATTTTGAGTGATAGACAAGTTCAAGTCTCCACATACCTTTTAGTCGATGAAGTTCCACCAGTTCCTTGAGTAGTTCTTCGTCTTTGTATGATGATCGCCATGGAGTCTAGAGCACAACTACACTTTATATCCTAGTCCGAGACTTGGCTAATAGTAGACTAGAAGTCAAGATTTATAGTTTTGATCACTAACATTGACGAATATGACTTTCCGTCAAAGCGATTTTCAAGTAGTTGAAACTAATATGACTTTCGTCACTAGTAAAGATGAACTTGGCCAAAGAGAAAGCTTACCAACACATATTTCGAGACTTAGCTAAGCGAGATAAACTCGGCTCGAAATAGCAAATGTATATAATCATAGTCCATATAGCAATACAACTTTTGTCTCAAGATAGGAGATAGAGTAGATAGACTTTTGAGTGATAGACAAGTTCAAGTCTCCACATACCTTTTAGTCGATAAAGTTCCACTAGTTCCTTGAGTAGTTCTTCGTCTTTGTATGATGAGGACTCTAGAGCTCAACTGCACTTTCTGTCCTAGTCCGAGACATAGCTAATAGTAGACTAGAAATCAAGACTTATAGTTTTGATCACTAACATTGACAAACATGCTTGAGATAGCAACACATGCGAGTTCAACCGAGCAGTGCTCTAACAATCTCTCCCTTTGTCAATTTTACTGACAAAACTATCAATACATATGGAACACAAAATAAATAAATAAACTTTTGTAGCTTCTCTTCCACATGCATGATCTCCTTGGTTCTTCAACATTACTCGAAATATTCGTCATTTCCAAGTACTCCAACGATTCCAAAGGTTGTAAGTTTAGCATCATCGTTGTTGAAAATCCGTAGTTATAACAATGAGAAAACAAGAGTTCTCAATCATTGTTACACAGTGTCATAGTATTATTACACAACATCAAAGTTCAATTGTATCACAACTTCGACAACGATACTATGGTGATATGTATCACTCCCCCTTAGTCAATACTCCATCTCACATGGAAACCACTCCCCCTTACAAAATGATCCGAAAACCATATGTATTTGTAGTGTGAACTACACATTAATTCTCCCCCTTTTTGTCAATAAAATTGGCAAAGGTACGAAAACAAGTGGGATCCTAATGAAATTTCCATAGAGACATTTCATGAACAAAAGAAAGCACATATCAACTTTTTAGATGCCATCATAGAGCCGAAGATAAATGCATTCATCAAGGAGTTTATAAAGATACAAGATAACCCCTATAATATTCCACAACCGCACCGCCCACAAAGATTTGGCAATTAAGCATAAGTTCAATTATGAACTCTCCCCCATAAAATGTCATTCCCGAAATAACAACAAGAGCGACCTTACTTTCACAAGAAAAGAAGGATTTCTTTGGACACAACAAATCACATACGAATATGAATTTGAATCCAAAATACTCAATTAAATTTAACCACAAGAAAATTCATGATTAATTTAATCGGAAATGCTCAACATAAGAGAACTTATGGAGTTGCGTAGTATATACATAAACAGTATGGTTCAGGGGAGATCAATAGTGCGTAATAGACAAGGATTCATTCTATTTTCCACCACTATTTGCACAATGACATATAATAGACATAATCCTCGTAAGCAAAACTTCATCCTATCTTCCATCAATATTTGCATAATGACATACAATAGGCTTAACTTTTGTAATGTCAAAAATTCATTCATTCTTTTATGAATACTTGCATATCGACATGTGAAGGACTTAACTTTTGACAAAGTATGGGACAATCATAGTTCACAGACGCAAACACACATATATCCCATAACAAATTGCAATATATAAAACTATAAAGATTAATACTCCAAAAATCATCTACCAAATAATTTTAGAATTTAAACAAATAAACCTAAAAACAATGAAGATGAAAAAGTTGGACATATCTATGTGTAATCACAATATTGGCTATTCCAAACTCTAGTTATTCTTCCTAAAAACACAAAAATAAAAATTCTCATAAGAAGATTTAGTAGACATTGAGGCCTCTGAAAAATTCTTTATCGTCCCCAAATTCCTTGTCGTCGACAACCATGGGTACATATGGTTCGTGAAGAAAGGAGTCAATTCCAACAAATCTTTTAGGCTGAAGATGTCGAACCAGGGCCTTTTGAATTTCAAGAGTTCTCAAAACAAAAGCCTTTATTTGCTCCTTCCTTGTCTCCTTTAACTCTTCAAGAACATCAGAATACTTCTGAAAATTTGAAGGAACAACTCTTGGCTTCCTCACATTCCTTTTTTTTCTTTTCAAAGTTGAAGGTATCAGAGATTTTTCTTTTTCCTTCATGATTGATGGCTTAACAATCATATTAACATCTTTTCCATCAGAAGACATGATGCTTGGAGTATTCATATGCATATGAGTTTGTGAGAGGAAATCACAAAATAAGTTCCACAAGCAGTGTTTGATTGAAAAGAGTTTCAGAGAAGGAAAAGATATGTAGGGTTACAAAACCTATAAACACATAGGTTCGTGGACACACAACTCTCAACCCTATAAAAGGAAGAATTGTCTATTTTAACCCTCTTTTTATTGACTAAACAGGAAAGTTCTTTCCAAAATCAATTAAATAAGAAAAGAAACATGAATTCCATACTTTGTTTAAACAAAAGAAAAATATCAAGACAACTATAGAATTTTCTTTTCTTAAAGCCTGAGGTGTTTAAGATCTTGTCTCTTTTTAATCAGGCATATGAGACAAGATGCACTTACCAACACAATTTAAGTTGTGCTGGGATGAACAATAATTAGTCCATCATATCCCTTTTGATCGGAATTCATAGAACCTTGTTTCTCATACTTCTTAGACCACAACTTTTTCTCAAATGGTCTTATTTTGTCCTTGGAAACTAACTTCTTAGACGAAGATAAAATCTTACATACCTCAGCGGTCTTTTGAGCAAGTTTGAGCTTGTTTGCTAATCGATTTGCTCTTCGTTGAAGTTTGTTGACATGCCTCAATTTGTGTTTATATTTGTAACACTTTGATAGTTCATGACCTTTGAGTGAACAATATGAGCACGTCAATCTTTGATACAATTCAGGCATATGAGAAGTGCAAGCTGCTAAACAAATAGTGGAACCTGAAACATTACACAAAGAGTTTCCAATAGGAGGGTCGACTTTATCTTCCAGATTGGTTGAGTTTTCTTCTGAAAGAATATTAAGATTGATGTATGTATTGATACAATTATCAAAATCAATATTTTCACAAAGAAGTGCAACACTTGATTTTTCGTCTTCATTAGAATCATAGTTGTCAGACATTTCATCAAGAGTTGCAGCAAGACCTTTGTTCCCAGTGTATTTCTTTCGATTTGGACACTCATTTGCAAAATGACCAAAACCTTTAGACTTAAAGCATTGAGGCATATCCTCGTCATCATTTTCATCATTATCCCTATTTTTAGGAGGAACACGATTATGGGGTTTATCCGATGACCTGGATTTATCTCTGGAGAACCGTTTACTTCTCCTCAAAAGAAGATCTCTAAACTGTCTTGTGATCAACGAGACTGACTTGTCAAGATCTTCATCTGATGAATCAGCCTCAGAAAAATCATCTTCAGATATGCAAACACTTTTACTTTTATCAAGTAATTTAGTGTACTTTAGTGCTTTAAAAGCAACATCCTTACTAGACTTGGACGTATGCTCATGATCAAAGATCTTTAACTTCCAAACCAGAGTATTTCTAGATAGTGTTGCGAGGTTATTTCCTTCAATTATGGCATGCTTCTTAGAATCGTATCTGGATGGCAGTGATCTGAGAATTTTCATCACAATGTCCTTTTCAGGAATAGTCTTACCCAATGCAAAACATACATTCACAATTTCAGACACCTTGTGATTAAAATCATCAAATGATTCTTCATCTTTCATACGAAGGTTTTCCCAATCACAATTTTGAAAATTAAGTTCATTTGGAGCAATATTAGCAACTGTATTTTCTTCCGCATAATTTTTAAAAGTCAGACTCAGTTTTTCCAACGTTATGTCAAGCCTACGTGAACTTTCAGCTAGTTGTTCGAGTGTGTCATCCAAGGAAAGACTCGGATCATAATAAGTATTATGTTGCAACTGTTTCATTAAATCTTCCAAAGACGGAAAACCTACATTTTGGTCATTATAATATTGCTCACTTACCCGTTCAAGTGACTAGTGAACGTATGAATAGTAATTGGGATCACCGTGGTAAGAACCGCAACCTTCATAACGTCGGTATTGGTCCCAAGTACTGTCCACACTATGGTCAAAGAACAAAATATTATCCATTTTGAAATTCGGGTCGATATTCATTATATTGGTCCTCATAATACCAGTTCGACATTTTCTTGGTGCACATGAAAATGCAGGGTCGACTAAAATAGGTAGGGTCAGGTTACCTCAGCAAAATATACCTACAGGTACAAGGCTGAGGCTTGTGGAATTTCAGCGTACTTTTCCACGAGTTTCCTAAATTCGGTAATTCTGACGATGCAATTGGTGCGTGCAACGAGTTTTTTTTTTAAATAAGGAAAATAAAATAAAATTTAATCTAATTACGTACAGTAAAACAAAATCTAGAGAACCTAATCTAAATATTTACAAAACTAAATAAAAATCTAAAACTAATATATAATATGAGATTATCTTACTTATCTTTTGGCAGCCAAATGTTTTTATTTCCACTTTCAATGCACTTAAACCCGCACACCAAAAATAAAAAGATTCCCACAAATAAAATATAGAAAATAAAATAAAATAAAGAAAATAAAAGAAACAAATCTAGTCTATCCTAGTATATAAAAATTTAATAGAAACTAAAAATAACAACTGTTTTCTTAGTCCCCGGCAACGGCGCCAAAAACTTGAAGGGATTTCAATTGTACCGCAAGCGTAGGCTGCAGATTGGACAGTATACATATTCGGGTTCGTTCCACGGGGACTAAAACTATTACTTTCAATTTCTAACTAAATAAGATAAGTAGAATAAGAGAGACCAATAAAAATAGAAAATAAAGAAAGATACCAAGGCTTCCGATTCCACCACAATTGTGTACACTAGATAATTTAACCAATCTCTATAAAATTCTTTTAATTACTTCAAGACGATTTAGGACACATTTGACGTCTCGGAAGATAAAACTTTTAAACCAACTATTGCATTTTAAAATTACTAACAATTCTCTTCATTTTAAGATGCTGGTCTCTACACAAGAATATTAAAATCATTTATCGAAGCACAAGGGCACATGAAGAAACATTGTTATCATGACAAAACGAAAATATGGGACCAAAAGTATTATTATAAAAAACCAATTAAATTTTCTTATATACATCATCGGGTTTCATCGTGAACCCTAGTAGAGAGATTATTTATCCATTACAAAAGAAGAAGAAAGGCTACGAAAAAGAAAAAAAACTACACTAATGCTCGGCGGAATCAGCTTCCTCCCGTTTATAACTTCTCCCTTTTTATATATATGTCTACCACTCAACTTCTTTCCATAAATGGTCATGAAAAATGTTTATTATATTAATCTCTATATATTGCATGCATGTACGACTCCGGATTGCCTGTCTCCAATTTCGGTGTCTCTTCGTGCCCCACCACTCAAAGGTCGACATGTGTCCGGTATTTATTTACTTAAATATAAAATCTGTGAACAGTTGTGAATCGACTACATAAGGGAAAAAATAATAAAAAGATATTTACTTATCATTTCCGTTAATATTTTCAAGCAAACCCATTTCCAAACCAAAACATTTTCTTGTCTGTGTTGCGTATGGATCTCCATTTCCTACTTTTGCATACCAGGTACTCATGCTATCAAATAATTAGACCAAACGGTGTTCACTGTTCAATGTTCCAATGAGAACCTTCAAATGAATGCAACATCCACAATGAAAATAGGCTTAGCTACGGTGACTGGTAAGCAACATGAGTACTGAACAAGCTCATTATCCAGATAAAAATTTCATGAAGATTTGGATCCATTTTCTAGCTTTTAATTACAAACAAATCTTGATCAAACAGGGAGTACCAGTAACAATAGCATTCTATTTAACAATTAGTTGGGTTTTCATCGATGCGGAATTTAACTTAAAATTGTGAATATAGCAATAACATGACAGACTCGATGGCGACAGACGTTTCTGAAAGTTTGCGTTCAAGAATGAGTAACTTGTTCTTGAACAAAACTAAAGAATGTTCCGGTAGTAGTATAAACTTGCAATGGGTTGAACATTCAAGACAACGCACATCACATGATGGATAACAATATGATGAAGAATTCAGTTTTTTCTTGGGTTATAACCGAGAAGTCTAATGAATGTTTCAAAAATTATAAATATGTTGTTTTGACTTTTAGTCTGGAAATAGGTCCGTCCGAAGATTTTAACCAAAAATGGTAAGTCTAATTGATTTTTATTTTATTTTATCCAATGAGAATGAGTTTTATAAGAAAGCACAATTGGGGATACTCTCATAAATTGAGGAGTCCAACTTTGTGCACCCCTCAAAACCGGGGTGCGCATTCCGGCTCTCTTCATTGGGCAGTTTATTCGGTCAACTACTTTAACCAGTTTTGGTATTTATAACTTAGTAAAACATCTTCCATATTCAAATATAAATTTCTATGTTAATCTTTTTCTCTCTTTAATATGGCGAACTGGCAATTCAATATACCCGAAGTCAGAACCAGTATTTGATGGATTTGATTGTATCAATCAACAACAATCATCTAAAAACATAGAGAAAGATTATTGACAAATCTATATCACGAACCTAAAAAAAAATCATACATGAATAAGATTGTTGATTCTATCTTCTTCCTCCGTGGACGGCTGGAAAAATTATTTAGGTTTGGATTTTGATTAGTATCCATTACTCAACTCATTGTAAGAAGTTCTGATTGATAAAAAAAAAAACTTTCCAATTAACTCGAGAAGAAAGAGCTCTGTATAAGGAAAAAAAAATCAGAATACAAAGCACAAAACCCACTTCTAACGCATTCAGAACATTTCTTTGAGATACACTTTCACTATTTTTTTTCTTCTTTTCTGATGATGATAATTCGAGTTACTTGACGATGGTGAATATCTCATTAATCGATTAGGTGATTTTTTTTTGACGATGATGATTCCAGTTACTTGACGATGATGAATATCACATTAATCGATTAGCTGATGATGTTGATGAATTTCTGATCAAAATATTCTTATGACGATGGTTTGAAGAAGAAGGATAAAAAGGAACCATGGATATGGATCGTTATTTCTTAGAATATTAGATCCATTTCGGAAAAGAAAAATTAACGTTTAAAATAAAATAGGAAATCTGGTTTTCACCGAATGAACAACCCAATAAAGAGAGCCGAAATGTGCACCCCGATTTTGAGGGGTGCACAAAGTTGGGTACCCCTTATCTAAAATGGAGTCGGCATTGCATATAGTCACACGACAATGCCGACTATGAAAAAATACAAAAGCTAACAAACTCGGTATTGGCTTCATCAACCTACCAATACCAATTATAACAGTCGGTATTGTCTTAATCAACATACCAATACCGACTGTCCAAATTCGATGTGAACAATCAAAGATCCTTCTGAGTTATTTGACGATTACATAGATTCTTCTGAGTTATTTGATGATATGTTACAAGACACTAATGGTCCAGATATAATCAATAATGGTGAATGCGGTGATCAAATTCTTTATTTCTTTTCAACATTAAAGCCATTCGTGAAGGCGTCCTTGAAGAAGTCTGGAAGAAATAAGCACATGGTCGATGACCAATAATACTATTTTAGCCGATTGAGTTACATCAAATTTTGAAATTGGTTTGTCGAGAATCTTTCAAGGGGTTTTGAACAAGTTAGCAACAACACTAGAATTCGTGGGGAATTGTTAATACACCACTTACAGTTATAGCTTATGGTATGTCCAAATGGCTTGATATTTACGGTGGGGTTTCGATGATTAGGGTGTTGATTAGTTGGTTTCTAATATTAAAATCATTTTAAGATGCTGGTCTCTATCAAAGCATAAGGGCACATGAACAAATATTGTTATCGTGACAAAACGAAAATATGAGACCAAAAGAATTATTATAGAAAACACAAAATTGGTTAAAAAGACCAAAATCAACAATTCCGGGTGAAATGGACAGTTAGATTTTGATACTGTTTAAATGGACAAAAATGTAAAAATAGGCAGGATGTAACCAGTTTCATCGTACCCATTTTCAAATATTTTTTCTTATTTTTAATTTACACAGGATGTATCCAGTTTCATCCTTGCTATTTTTTAAATTTAAGCAAGGATGAAACCAGTTTCATCCTTACTATTTTTTTTTTGGTCATTTCACCCAAACTATTTTTTACTCGTTCATTTGAATCGTGATTTAAAAATATTTGGACAAATGACTCATTTTCCGTTCCGTATAGAAAATCAATTAAATTCTTTTATATACATCATCAGGTTTCATCGTGAACCCTAGTAGAGAGATTATTTAGCCATTACAAAAGAAAAAGAAAGGCTACGAAAAAGAAAGAAAACTACACTAATGCTCGGCGGAACCGGCTTCCTCCCGTTTATAACTTCTCCCTATCCATAAATGGTTATGCAAGATGTTTATTATATTAATCTCCATATATATTGCATGCATGTACAGAACATGGAATATTCTCCATTTGAAGAACCGACTTCCTCCTATTTATAACTTCTCCCTGTTTATATATATATGTCTACCACTCAACTTCTTTCCATAAATGGTCATGCAAAATGGGATCGAGATCGTCTGTGCCACTGCTTGTGTGTGTCCTATGTGCCATACCAATAGAAACACGCCACATCATTCCTCTCATTAACCATGACTAACTAAATAGATTTTCTATTTATACAACACTAATCGATTAGGAAAGATAATTAATTAGTTAAAAAAGATATTACAAATCCAAGAGAAAATACCGTGTTTCTATTGGTGTGGCACATAGGACACATCCAAGCAGTGGCACAGACGATCTGGACCCTGCAAAATGTTTATTATATTAATCTCCATACTGCATGCATGTACAGAACATGGAATATTCTCCATTTGAAATGATCTCGACACTATCTTTCCTTTTATCTCCTCTTCCACGTGCTTTTCTGTTGCCCACAATTATGTTAGAGAATGTTGACATTTATGGAGTCAAACATCTTTACTATTATAAAGCAAAGAGGTGAAATAACACAATTTTACAGAAACACCCATACACAAAAAAAACCAACAAAAATAAACAGAGGCTATATTTGTCAAACGTGTTTTTGGAGAGTTAGATTGCCGAGGTAAAAAGTTGAGTCTCTTCTCTCTCGAAAGTGGAAACGATTCAAATTTGAATTTCAAATTTTAGGATTCATAGTACAGTTTCCCTCTTAACCTTAGACTTTTTCTTTATGTTCTTTTCTACTTTTCTTCTATCAGGATAAAGATATTTTCTTTCTCCACTCATTTTTTTGTTTCCATCTAAAGAGTTTCCAACTAAAGATTGAGTAAAACCATATCATCTTACTGCACCGGTTTGTCACATACTCCTCACATACTTTCAGTGTTTGATTACCCATCAATATTACCATTTTTAAAATCTCAAATTTTTACCATATACGAACGCCTGGAATTTCTTTGTAAAAATGTCACAACGAAATTTTAAGTAACAAAAATGAAAATCCATAGATGGTTGATCACCACCGTTCTATCATCTTTGTTGACACCCACCTAATAGCTGATTATTTTGTTTAACCATGTCACTTCTACAGAATTATGAATTGTTTTTTTACCCGTATCACAAATCATCTTTTGTTTTAGTTCTTGGAGTAGATATTCAATAAGGGTGTAGTAAAGATTTTGTTTACCCATATTACACATCTTTTGTTCTTGTGTAGTAGATATTTAATGTGTGTATATATAGGGATTCAATTGGGGTGTAGTAGAGATTTCTTACATAAATCAGAACACTTTTTGTTTCTGTCCAGGTAATAAGATACAGAAAATGCCAAGGGGTGCCCGCTTGACTGACATTAGAAGACATGCAAGACTTTCAACCCCATATCATCTAACAGCCGGCCAACAAGGTAATTTTATGATTCAAAATTTCTGTTTTTAGAAGGGGTAATCATACATCAGTTGTTCTTATTATATGCGGCTCCCAGTAGGTCATGATGAGAGACATGATTCGGCGTTAATTGCACCTTGCATAAGATTAAGTAATATTAGAAGGCAGGCTAGACAAGCCTCGCGTCTGAAAAATACATCTCCAGCAATTCCTAGAGACGGTAAGGTTCTAAATATGCAATTACCTCTCTTAAATGACAAATGATGTTTTGTATGTGCTTCTTTGAAAACAAAATCTTTTATTTTGCATATGTTCATAGATTTACAACAAAATTCTACCATACCCACTACTGCAATTGTTACCCATACACGGACAAGACAAGCCTCCCATCCAACAAATACATCTCCAGCAATTCCTATAAACGGTAAGGCTCTAAATTTGACATTACCTCTTTAGATGGATAAACAATGTTTTGTATTTGGATTTTTTGAAAAAAAATCTTCTATTCTGCATATTTGTATAGGTGGGCAACAAAATTCTACCATACCCACTACTCAGATTGTTACCCGTAGATGGACAAGAAGCAACCACAATCGCGCCAGAAACTATGTTAACACAAGAAGAATGACAGTACACATGCTACCACAACCCACAATATGTGACAAATGTGGTGCTATGTTGTTTTCATCTGAAACCAAGGAAATGTGTTGCAAGAATGGAAAAGTTTCATCGCCACCACTTCGGACACCTGTCGAATTAAGGATGTTATATAATGATCAAAGTGATGTTGGGAAGCATTTTCGTCAAAACATTAAGATATACAATCATATGTTTGCTTTTACGTCAATGGGAGTTCACTATGATGCAGGTCTCGCCAATGGTTGTGATAGAATATACACTTTCAGAGATCAAGGAGGGATCTACTATAGGATAGGTAGTCTCCTACCTACTGGGCCAATGCCAAGACCCATGCCAAGGTATTTACAATGGTACATATATGATAGTGATAGGGAAATTGAACTTCGGATGCTGGAAAATACTGAAATGCAGGTTACTATGGTTGAAAGACTAAAGTTAATTTTAGATCAACATAATCCTTTTGTGCATCAATTTAGACGTTTGGCAATGAGAAGGGACATACCAAAATGTAAATTAGTGCTTAGAGAGCAGCCATTAGGGGGCCATCAGTTCAATCTACCTACATCAGATCAGGTTGCAGCAATAATAGTAGGAGGGGAAGATCTAACAAACGTTAAACCACGAGAGACCATTGTTGAAACCACCGAAGGGAATTTGCAAATGATTCCGGACACAATCGGTTATTTTGATCCTCTCCAGTACCCGCTTTTACTTCCATATGGGAACTACAGATGGGATTTGAACAACATTAGTTCAGGCGGGCAACGAGTTAGAGTTAGTTGTCGAACATTTTATTCGTATATGCTTCAGGTATAATTCCTTGCATTTAAGTACCTTCCCAAATTCCTTTATTTTTTTACTTAGAAGTGATTTAGAGTGGGAAACTTAATGTAATAACCTTACAACCAAGTACTTTTGAAGAAAAACAAAAAGAAGAAATAGTATGAGTCATATAATTCTTTTTTGCATGTATAAATTTCAACTGTTGTTACTGAAATAATACGTTTCATAACATAAAGTTTTATTATCTATTTTGAATGCAGATTCGAGCAAATGATACATCTATTCTACTTCGGGCTGGCAGATTGCTACAACAATTTGTCGTTGACACATATGTCAAGATTGAGATGCAAAAGTTACGATGAGTACGGGACAATAAAAAAACAATCAGAGCTGAGATGTACCAGGGATTACAAGATATATTTAATAGCGGGGTACGAAATGCTGGTAAGTAGTGTATATATTTAAAAGTTGTTTCCTTTTCTTTTTCTAAGATTGTGTTTGTATTGAATGGGAAACTCAAAATACAAATTTCATTGTCTATTAGGTTAAACTGGAAGAAAACCGATACCAAGATGCAATCTCTTTAGTTCAAAGGTATGGAAAACCGGATTTATTCATCACAATGACATGTAATACGTCGTGGTATAAGATAGTGAATGAATTGGGACCAGGCGAAACTCACCAAGACAGGCCTGACCTAACAACAAGAATCTTCAAAGCAAAACTCGAGGAATTGAAAAAGGATATTTATAATCGCGGAGTCTTAGGTACTGTTGTAGCTCATGTTCATGTTGTGGAGTTCCAAAAGCGTGGTATGCCCCATGCTCATATGTTGGTGATTCTTAGCGATCAAGAAAAGCTGAATAATCCAGATGAATATGATCAGATTGTGCGCGCAGAGATTCCTGATCCAAGCATTGAACCCGAATTATATGAAATAGTGAAAAAACATATGATACATGGACCATGTGGCAGACTGAAACCAAATTCTCCCTGCATGAGAAAAGATTCCTGTAAGAAAGCATATCCACGTCAGTTTTCAGAACATACGATCCAAGAAAATGATTGAATAGAAGACGCGATAATGGGATCACTGTGGAGAAAGGTGGCCTTTTCTTGGATAATCGATGGGTAGTACCATATAACCCTTGGCTCTTGAAGAAGTATAATTGCCACATCAATGTTGAAATATGCTCCAGTATTAAGGCCGTGAAGTATTTGTACAAGTATATATACAAAGGACCTGACATGATTTCCTTTCAGATTTGCAGACCATTCGACAAGAATGATGAGATATCACAATTTCTTGATGCACGGTGGGTTTGTTACAAGAAGCACTATGGAAGATTTTTAAGTTTCCGGTTCATAATATTTGGTCCTTTGTTCAAGTATATATCAAAGGACCTGACATGATTTCCTTTTAGATTTGCAGACCATTCGACAAGAATGATGAGATATCACAATTTCTTGATGCACGGTGGGTTTGTTCACAAGAAGCACTATGGAAGATTTTTAAGTTTCCGGTTCATAAATTTGTCCTTTGTTCAAGTATATATACAAAGGAACCTGACATGATTCCTTTTAGATTTGCAGACCATTCGACAAGATGATGAGATATCACATTTCTTGATGCACGGTGGGTTTGTCACAAGAAGCACTATGGAAGATTTTTAAGTTTTCGGTTCATAATATTTGGTCCTTTGTTCAAGTATATATTCAAAGGACCTGATAAGAGCTATGTGCATCACACGTGCGATGCACGTGTTATTTGGTTGAACTGTTTCAAATAGTTAAACTACTTACTACAACAGATTTGTGCCTGTGCTAGATGATAATAATTTGGAAAAGATTAATTTAAAGTTGGTATTGACTACAGTGTCAAGTTATCAACCAACTGCTCACTAACAAAAAACACAGATTTCATTCACATTATACACATCAGTACTGCTATCCATCAAATATACAGTGAAGGCTTTTAACAACCCATTACTTTCAGCAAAACAAATTATTCTACTACCTCATTCTCTAATTAAGAAGTACTTCTTTATAGACAATGTCTTTGTGTAGGTGCCATCTTTACCCTGTAATTTTCCTTCACGTATAACTACCTTCATCGAGCTCATTGAAACTCCTCTTGACAAAGCCACGTAAAGTTGTCCATGACTGAAACATGATCTGCTAAATAAATTCATGCGAATGGTATAGTCTGCCCCTGTGCTTTGTTTATGGTCATAGCAAAACACAACGGACTGAGAATTGTTTCTGATGAGTTTGAAGGAAAATTTATGTTCTCTGGAGGCTAGAGGGATTCTTGGAATGAAAACTCGTGTACCTGCTGAAATTCCAGAACAATTTCTGCATCGATCAAGTGCTCATAAAAACCTCGACACAACAGCCTCGTTCCATTGAAAAGTCCAGCTGCTGAGTCGATATTCCTTAGAAGAAGTATTGGTGCTCCATGTTTCAAAATTAACTTATGTGGTGGTAATCCTCCTGGAGAAAATATCATTCAAGAATTCTTGTTGATATAAATTCCTCACATCATCCTCAACGTGTCGAAAGAGTAATAAATTTTCTCTGTCACCTGAAAATGGCATAATTTAATCAATTCATGGATATTGGGGCAAATTAGAATTTTAGACTTTTTGGTATAATTGATAAAAAGTGAACATAAAGAACAGTAACATAGTGATGATGTTTCAACTCACCTGGAAATGCGTTGATTGCATTTGGTTATAGCATCAGCAGACTCATTTGTTGGTGCCATTATAGCTCTTTCCACATGTAGCTCTTATCACACGCATTCACACAAATGTTTGGATATACAGTGTTGAACAATTGTGATGAGAATTCTCACCTGTCCACGGGATTACCATTCATCAGGAATCCTTAACTACCATTTCTGTACGTAGTCGCTACCCATTCCGATATCTTTCAAAATATCCGCGAATTTTAGGTCGTCTTTCGATCGCATATTTTCAGTAGGTGGATAACAGTCACACCTTCCCAAACTGCAGACCTTACAATGCACGCGTCTATAGTTTGCGACTTCTTACCCCGTTGCACTACTGGTAGCACTTGTCTGAAATCCCCTCCAAGAATAACGATTTTACCTCCAAAAGGAACATCATTTTCTGTTAAGTCTCTCAAGGTTCTATCAAATGCTTCAAAAGCATGTCGATGGACCATCATCGCTCATCCCAAATTAAACGCTGTTATTTCGAACTTCGTCTAACTCATATTATTTACTAATGTTGCATGTTGATGTAGCCTTAATTTTGATAGGTACTCATCGTAATTTTGAAGTTACGATGAGTACGGGAAATAAAAACAATCAGAGCTGAGATGTACCAGGGATTACAAGATATATTTAATAGCGGGGTACGAAATGCTGGTAAGTAGTGTATATATTTAAAAGTGTTTCCTTTCTTTTTCTAAGATTGTGTTTGTATTGAATGGGAAACTCAAAATACAAATTTCATTGTCTATTAGGTTAAACTGGAAGAAAACCGATACCAAGATGCAATCTCTTTAGTTCAAAGGTATGGAAAACCGGATTTATTCATCACAATGACATGTATACGTCGTGGTATAAGATAGTGAATGAATTGGGACCAGGCGAAACTCACCAAGACAGGCCTGACCTAACAACAAGAATCTTCAAAGCAAAACTCGAGGAATTGAAAAAGGATATTTATAATCGCGGAGTCTTAGGTACTGTTGTAGCTCATGTTCATGTTGTGGAGTTCCAAAAGCGTGGTATGCCCCATGCTCATATGTTGGTGTTCTTAGCGATCAAGAAAAGCTGAATAATCCAGATGATATGATCAGATTGTGCGCGCAGAGATTCCTGATCCAAGCATTGAACCCGAATTATATGAAATAGTGAAAAAACATATGATACATGGACCATGTGGCAGACTGAAACCAAATTCTCCCTGCATGAGAAAGATTCCTGTAAGAAAGCATATCCACGTCAGTTTTCAAACATACGATCCAAGAAAATGATTGAATAGAAGACGCGATAATGGGATCACTGTGGAGAAAGGTGGCCTTTTCTTGGATAATCGATGGGTAGTACCATATAACCCTTGGCTCTTGAAGAAGTATAATTGCCACATCAATGTTGAAATATGCTCCAGTATTAAGGCCGTGAAGTATTTGTACAAGTATATATACAAAGGACCTGACATGATTTCCTTTCAGATTTGCAGACCATTCGACAAGAATGATGAGATATCACAATTTCTTGATGCACGGTGGGTTGTTCACAAGAAGCACTATGGAAGATTTTTAAGTTTCCGGTTCATAATATTTGGTCCTTTGTTCAAGTATATATACAAGGACCTGACATGATTTCCTTTTAAAGATTTGCAGACCATTCGACAAGAATGATGAGATATCACAATTTCTTGATGCACGGTGGGTTTGTTCACAAGAAGCACTATGGAAGATTTTTAAGTTTCCGGTTCATAATATTTGGTCCTTTGTTCAAGTATATATACAAAGGACCTGACATGATTTCCTTTTAGATTTGCAGACCATTCGACAAGAATGATGAGATATCACAATTTCTTGATGCACGGTGGGTTTGTTCACAAGAAGCACTATGGAAGATTTTTAAGTTTTCGGTTCATAATATTTGGTCCTTTGTTCAAGTATATATTCAAAGGACCTGATAAGAGCTATCGTGCATCACACGTGCGATGCACGTGTTATTTGGTTTGAACATGTTTCAAATAGTTAAACTACACTTACTACAACAGATTTGTGCCTGTGCTAGAATGATAATAATTTGGAAAAAGATTAATTTAAAGTTTGGTATTGACTACAGTGTCAAGTTATCAACCAACTGCTCACTAACAAAAAAACACAGATTTCATTCACATTTATACACATCAGTACTGCAATATCCATCAACATATACAGTGAAGGCTTTAACAACCCATTACTTTCAGCAAAACAAATTATTCTACTACCTCATTCTCTAATTAAGAAGTACTTCTTTATAGACAATGTTCTTTGTGTAGGTGCCATCTTTACCCTGTAATTTTCCTTCACGTATAACTACCTTCATCGAGCTCATTGAAACTCCTCTTGACAAAGCCACGTAAAGTTGTCCATGACTGAAAACATGATCTGCTAAATAAATTCATGCGAATGGTATAGTCTGCCCCTGTGCTTTGTTTATGGTCATAGCAAAACACAAACGGACTGAGAATTGTTTTCTGATGAGTTTGAAAGGAAAATTTATGTTCTCTGGAGGCTCTAGAGGGATTCTTGGAATGAAAACTCGTGTACCTGCTGAAATTCCAGTAACAATTTCTGCATCGATCAAGTGCTCATAAAAACCTCGACACAACAGCCTCGTTCCATTGAAAAGTCCAGCTGCTGAGTCGATATTCCTTAGAAGAAGTATTGGTGCTCCATGTTTCAAAATTAACTTATGTGGTGGTAATCCTCCTGGAGAAATATCATTCAAGAATTCTTGTTGATATAAATTCCTCACATCATCCTCAACGTTGTCGAAAGAGTAATAAATTTTCTCTGTCACCTGAAAATGGCATAATTTAATCAATTCAATGGATATTGGGGCAAATTAGAATTTTAGACTTTTTGGTATAATTGATAAAAAGTGAACATAAAGAACAGTAACATAGTGATGATGTTTCAACTCACCTGGAAATGCGTTGATTGCATTTTGGTTTATAGCATCAGCAGACTCATTTGTTGGTGCCATTATAGCTCTTTCCACCATGTAGCTCTTATCACACGCATTCACACAAATGTTTGGATATACAGTGTTGAACAATTGTGATGTAGAATTCTCACCTGTCCACGGGATTACCATTTCATCAGGAATCCTTAACATACCATTTCTGTACGTAGTCGCTACCCCATCTCCGATATCTTTCAAAATATCCGCGAATTTTAGGTCGTCTTTCGATCGCATATTTTCAGTAAGGTGGATAACAGTCACACCTTCCCAAACTGCAGACCTTACAATGCACGCGTCTATAGTTTGCGACTTCTTACCCCGTTGCACTACTGGTAGCACTTGTCTGAAATCCCCTCCAAGAATAACGATTTTACCTCCAAAAGGAACATCATTTTCTGTTAAGTCTCTCAAGGTTCTATCAAATGCTTCAAAAGCATGTCGATGGACCATCATCGCCTCATCCCAAATTATAACGCTGTTATTTCGTAAAACTTCGTCTAACTCATATTATTTACTAATGTTGCATGTTGATGTAGCCTTAATTTTGATAGGTACTCATCGTAATTTTGAAGTTACGATGAGTACGGGACAATAAAAAAACAATCAGAGCTGAGATGTACCAGGGATTACAAGATATATTTAATAGCGGGGTACGAAATGCTGGTAAGTAGTGTATATATTTAAAAGTTGTTTCCTTTTCTTTTTCTAAGATTGTGTTTGTATTGAATGGGAAACTCAAAATACAAATTTCATTGTCTATTAGGTTAAACTGGAAGAAAACCGATACCAAGATGCAATCTCTTTAGTTCAAAGGTATGGAAAACCGGATTTATTCATCACAATGACATGTAATACGTCGTGGTATAAGATAGTGAATGAATTGGGACCAGGCGAAACTCACCAAGACAGGCCTGACCTAACAACAAGAATCTTCAAAGCAAAACTCGAGGAATTGAAAAAGGATATTTATAATCGCGGAGTCTTAGGTACTGTTGTAGCTCATGTTCATGTTGTGGAGTTCCAAAAGCGTGGTATGCCCCATGCTCATATGTTGGTGATTCTTAGCGATCAAGAAAAGCTGAATAATCCAGATGAATATGATCAGATTGTGCGCGCAGAGATTCCTGATCCAAGCATTGAACCCGAATTATATGAAATAGTGAAAAAACATATGATACATGGACCATGTGGCAGACTGAAACCAAATTCTCCCTGCATGAGAAAAGATTCCTGTAAGAAAGCATATCCACGTCAGTTTTCAGAACATACGATCCAAGAAAATGATTGAATAGAAGACGCGATAATGGGATCACTGTGGAGAAAGGTGGCCTTTTCTTGGATAATCGATGGGTAGTACCATATAACCCTTGGCTCTTGAAGAAGTATAATTGCCACATCAATGTTGAAATATGCTCCAGTATTAAGGCCGTGAAGTATTTGTACAAGTATATATACAAAGGACCTGACATGATTTCCTTTCAGATTTGCAGACCATTCGACAAGAATGATGAGATATCACAATTTCTTGATGCACGGTGGGTTTGTTCACAAGAAGCACTATGGAAGATTTTTAAGTTTCCGGTTCATAATATTTGGTCCTTTGTTCAAGTATATATACAAAGGACCTGACATGATTTCCTTTTAGATTTGCAGACCATTCGACAAGAATGATGAGATATCACAATTTCTTGATGCACGGTGGGTTTGTTCACAAGAAGCACTATGGAAGATTTTTAAGTCCGGTTCATAATATTTGGTCCTTTGTTCAAGTATATATACAAAGGACCTGACATGATTTCCTTTTAGATTTGCAGACCATTCGACAAGAATGATGAGATATCACAATTTCTTGATGCACGGTGGGTTTGTTCACAAGAAGCACTATGGAAGATTTTTAAGTTTTCGGTTCATAATATTTGGTCCTTTGTTCAAGTATATATTCAAAGGACCTGATAAGAGCTATCGTGCATCACACGTGCGATGCACGTGTTATTTGGTTTGAACATGTTTCAAATAGTTAAACTACACTTACTACAACAGATTTGTGCCTGTGCTAGAATGATAATAATTTGGAAAAAGATTAATTTAAAGTTTGGTATTGACTACAGTGTCAAGTTATCAACCAACTGCTCACTAACAAAAAAACACAGATTTCATTCACATTTATACACATCAGTACTGCAATATCCATCAACATATACAGTGAAGGCTTTAACAACCCATTACTTTCAGCAAAACAAATTATTCTACTACCTCATTCTCTAATTAAGAAGTACTTCTTTATAGACAATGTTCTTTGTGTAGGTGCCATCTTTACCCTGTAATTTTCCTTCACGTATAACTACCTTCATCGAGCTCATTGAAACTCCTCTTGACAAAGCCACGTAAAGTTGTCCATGACTGAAAAACATGATCTGCTAAATAAATTCATGCGAATGGTATAGTCTGCCCCTGTGCTTTGTTTATGGTCATAGCAAAACACAAACGGACTGAGAATTGTTTTTCTGATGAGTTTGAAGGAAAATTTATGTTCTCTGGAGGCTCTAGAGGGATTCTTGGAATGAAAACTCGTGTACCTGCTGAAATTCCAGTAACAATTTCTGCATCGATCAAGTGCTCATAAAACCTCGACACAACAGCCTCGTTCCATGAAAAGTCCAGCTGCTGAGTCGATATTCCTTAAACTATTGGTGCTCATGTTTCAAAATTAACTTATGTGGTGTAATCCTCCTGAGAACTATTCATTCAAGAATTCTTGTTGATATAAATTCCTCACAATCCTCAAACGTTGTCGAAAGAGTAATAAATTTTCTCTGTCACCTGAAAATGGCATAATTTAATCAATTCCAATGGATTTGGGGCAAATTAGAATTTTAGACTTTTGGTATAATTGATAACAAAGTGAACATAAAGAACAGTAACATAGTGATGATGTTTCAACTCACCTGGAAATGCGTTGATTGCATTTTGGTTTATAGCATCAGCAACTCATTTTTGGGTGCCCTTATAGCTCTTTCACATGTAGCTCTTATCACACGCATTCCACAATGTTTGGATATACAGTGTTGAACAATTTGTGATGTAGACATTCTCACCTGTCCACGGGATTACCATTTCATCAGGAATCCTTAACAACCATTTCTGTACGAGTCGCTACCCTCTCCATCTCCGATATCTTTCAAAATATCCCGAATTTTAGGTCGTCTTTCGATCGCATATTTTCAGTAAGGTGGATAACAGTCACACCTTCCCAAACTGCAGACCTTACAATGCACGCGTTATATTGCGACTTCTTACCCCGTTGCACTACTGGTAGCACTTGTCTGAAATCCCCTCCAAGAATAACGATTTTTACCTCCAAAAGGAACATCATTTCTTTTAAGTCTCTCAGGTTCTATCAAATGCTTCAAAAGCATGTCGATGGACCACATCGCCTCATCCCAAATTATAACGCTGTTATTTCGTAAAACTTCGTCTAACTCATATTATTTACTAATGTTGCATGTTGAGTAGCCTTAATTTTGATAGGTATTTTGAACTTATAGGAGGCAGTTTCCCCCCCCCCCCCCCCCCCCCCCCCCCCCCCCGGTAAAATATTAGCTGCAATTCCTGAAGATGCTTTTGCTAATGCAATATGCCCTTCTTTCCTTAAATGTGCCAGTATTGCCCTGTATAAGAATGTCTTACATGTACCTCCTGGACCATCAATGAAGAATACTGACTCCTTTTTCTGATTGACAGCTGCAATAATCAAATCAAAAGCATGCTTATGACCTGAATTCAATAAGCTTATACATCTTAGATCCTCATCTGTAAAAATTAATGATCTCTCATCTTCAATCATTTGTCGCCTGCATCCACTTGTAGAAGAGTTAAATGTTGGTTTAGGTAAACCAAAATCTTCATTCGTTGTACTGTGCTGTCGTAGTAACTTGTCTAGATCACGTAATAAACGATTCATGTTTGAAGTTACATTTGAAGTACTAACTAAGGAGTAATCTTCCATCATATAAGGGTTAAACTCCGACCACGACTGTTGCACATTAACAGGATTACAATGCACTAAAAGTGTAGCAAACAATTGTTGGGTGCAATAATCAAAAATAAGGAAAAATCAAATAAGCAAAAGTTATTGATACTTAGCTCCTTTATAATGGAAGTGATCGATTTGATGAAACGAATGAGCTCCCCATATCTCCGCGACAACAACAAGGCAAAACTTTGGAAAAAGAAAACAGAGTGAGTCACGTGTTCAACACATTGCCCTTAAGACATTAGCGCCCGGATACACTCAAGAGTGATGCTATAACCCTCACAGGACGGATATCTCCAGGATAAAACACCCTAATACACCTACTACTAGCATATGTAGTAGATGCTCAACTTGAGCTTGGCAACTCCGAAAAAACCATAAAGGAAAATCTCGAACGCTTGAGAAAATAATATAAAATATTTTTTCCCTTGGGGTCCCTCTAAATATAGAGCAACCCCTTTCCCATAGATTTTACAAAAGTAGTGAATTTGTTGACAAATACAACTTAAGAAGAAAAACTCCCCGATGTGGGACTAAAAGGTTTATATAGTTTCTTAAAACTACTAAAAATTGGAAACTCCACATGTGGGACTAAAAGTTTCATTCACAAAAAAAACAATAAATTATAATTTTTATTAAAACTTTAAAAAATTATTTTTTTATTAATCGTTTTCCAACAATCCCCCACATGAATGAAAACTCAATAAAACATGAAAACACAGATAGATCTTGGTAAATCAACATCCCAACCTCACGATCCAAACAGACTGATCGTGCAAGTGTTGAAATCATACTAGTCATTTCTACGTCCTCTCCCTCACACAAAAGTGTGTTGACCCCAGGGTCATACTATGGATTGCATAAATCATAATAGTATTGAGAGCTTTCATCTTTAGTTCTCACATGGTGAGACTATAGGTATCTTTCACCAAAGTGAAAAAGCATGAACTAGTGAACCCTTAGTGACCTTTAGGTCCTAAGTTCCAGTAATACCAAAACCATCAAAACGAAAATCACATAAAAAGCGCAGGAAATACCATTTTAGGCAGAGGTGTCCATGAGGTCTTGAACCTTTGCTTAGTGAGATATTACCGGAATTACTTGCTAGAGACAGTGAACTATGTCTTGAACTGCTAGCATTTGATGTAATTCGTGATAACAACCACGGGTGATATCTCCAAGATTGCTGCCAAGCTCGTGCCGTTTTGTCCAATTTGGCCCTGGACATATCCTGTTTCTCAGAATGCTCTAGAGAATCAAAGCTCATATTCTCATAGGAAGCGGCCCACTTCCTCATTCAGATAGGTGAGTTTCCATAAAGAGTGTTACTGCTACACCCCACTTCAATCTTAAATTGAAACTATAGAACTCATTAAGACTTCTTAAAAGTCATCCTTCACATGCAGTCACACTATCACGTCTACACCATAGGGAAGGGACAGAGAATAAAATTCTCTGATAGTGTTTACCTTTACCCACCACAAATTAGTTGTCTCATTCGAAACCTTGATCTTGGGATCTCCAGTCAGCAAGGTTGAGTATCCTTCATGGCAAGTTTAATTTATGAGCTTAAGCCCCTTCCCCTCGATGCATTTCTAACTATCTCTTGGGATAAACCTTTCGTCAAAGGTTGCGCGATATTCTCCTTGGACTTTATCCAATCAATGGAAATAACGCCGATTGAGATTAGTTATTTTCAGCTTTAGCTATTATAGCTTGGCTAACACAATGTATAGATATAGCTGGCACAGGCCTATGCCAGAGAGGAATGTCTTCTAAAAACATCTTAGGCACTCGGCCCCCTCTCGTGCTTTATCTAACTCAATACTCTCAGATTCCATAATGAATTGAGCAATATATGTTTGTTTGTAAATCTTCCAAAAACAAACCCTCATGCTAGAGTGAAACATATCCACTCGTAGACTTAGACTCCTCTGAGTCAACTATCCAGTTTACATCACAAAGTCCCTCAAGGACAGCAAGATACCTTTGATAAATCAAATAAAAGGTAATAGAGTATTTTAGGTACCATAATACTCTACTCAGTGCATCTGAATGCTATTGCTCTGGACTAATTATATCTACTTAACTTACTCACAATATAGGCAATGTCTGGACTCTTACAGTTCATTAAATTCATCAGACATCCTATAACTCTTGAGTATTCAAGTTAAGATACTCCATTACCCTTTTTTCTTGAGTCTACAAGAATAATCGTACGGAGTACAAGCAGGCTTACAATCACACTGATTGTATCTCTTAAGCACAAATTCAACATAATGAGAATGACTAAGACTACATATGTTAGATTATTTTCTAATCCTCATCCCTAAGATTACATCAACAGGGCCTAAGTCTTTCAAGTCAACGTTCTCATTCAGCGCATGTTTTTAGTGGAATTAATCACATCTATGTTTGTATCAAGTAAAGCATATCATCAACATCAAGCATACAATCACACAGGCATCCTTAACAAGTTACTTGTAATATACTTGTCAGATTCATTAACTTAAATCCACTACACATTATCACATGATCAAATTTTCCATGTCTGTTACGTGCTTATTTTATAAACCATACAAAATTTTGTTCAACTTACAAACTTTGTCATCATAACCTTTCACTACAAAGTCCTCAGGTTGGTCTATGTAAATTTCTTTATCTAATTCACGATTTTAGAAAAGCTGTCTTAACATCCATCTGATGTATCTCTAATTTGTTTATGACAGCAATAACAATTAGCATCTCAACGAAGTAAATCTCGTCACATGTGAATAAGAATCAAGGAAATATACACCTTCTTTTAGTTTATAGCCTTTAGCTACCAACTTAGCCTAATATTTTCACAGTTCCATATACCTAATGTTTCCTCTTAAAGACTCATTTACATCTCATGGTCTTACTCTCTGGAGGTAAACTAGAAACCTCCCAAGTTCAGGTTCCGACGGACTGAGTCCATTTCACTAAATGAAGCTTCTTACCAGAATGGGGTTTCAGTAGATATCAAGGCTTCTTTACAAGTCCAGGGCTTAGACTAAGCTAGGCATGTTATGAAGTCGGCTTCATAAGAAGTCTCAAGTCTAATTGTTTTACTTTCTTAGGCTCAACCTTAACTTCATCTTCCTTTAAGATAAGTTCTGACTATTTGAAAATAAATCTAGGGGATCAACAACACATCTCTAATGAGGTACAGGTTTAAGAATAAACATGTTCAAAGAACTAGCATCCCTAGATTATGTAATAGTATTCACAACAAAGTCAGAAAAATCACACCAAAGTATGAAAAATCAGAACACACAACCAAAAATCTATATGTAGAAGTATACTCAGCATACCTTATATGAAGACACAATCAACATTTTTGGTTTCTATCTAGTTCTTTTAGGAAGAGGAATGAAAATCTTAGTCAAACACCCCCACACTTTGACATATTCATAAGAAGGTCATCTACCTTTCCATAAATCATATGGAGTTTCATCTGATCCTTAAGGGTACTATATTCAGGATATACTAGTTAAGAGGACTGCCTCCTCCCACAAGACCGCAGATAATCCTGAACTAATCAACATGGCAATTATTATCTCCTTAAGGATACAATTATTATGTTCAAGGATTCTAATTGGTTTTCAACTTCAAGTTTATACATCTTAAGGCTTCTAAGGCATCATCCTTATCCCTAAGCAAGTATACAAGATAGTACCTCGTACAATCATCTACGGAAGTTATAAACCATCTTTTACCATAGTGGTTTTGGGTTGAACTCATGTCAACTAGGCCTAACTGAATTAATTCTAAGGGATTAGAATTACTATGAACATTTGTGCTAAAAGATTTTATTGCAAATTCATTTCACTTTTGTGTTCAAGATCCAAACTAAATTTGGGTACGAAGTCTATGCTAGGCAGTTTATGCATTGACTTATAATTTTACGGTTCCAAGTCTACCATGCAAAACATTCAAAGACACACAAAAGAAAGCACAAGAATCAACTATGTTCACTTCATCAGATTTTCCTTTAAACTTATATAGACCCTAAGTCCTATAACTGTTTCCTAAAAAATCAATACCCTTAGTTATAACAAGTTTTCCACACTTAATTAAGATCTTCAATCTTTTACCATCTTCAAGAGAACAAGATACAAGATTTATTCATATGCTCGGAACATGAAAACTTCATTCAGTGTGAGAATATTACAGATATGAGCTTATGCTCGACCTTTCCCTTTTATGCAACCTCTGTCGCAGATGAGTTACTCATATAGAGTTTCTCGACATCCCTTATCCTCTGATAAGAGGTGAAAATGTCTCTGTTTTAACAAACATACTTAATGGCTCCAGAGTCCACCCACCAGTCTCTCATATTGGTTATTAAAATAACTTCCGACATCATGTCAATGAACTCGTTCTAAATTGTTTCAACTAAATAAGCATTAACTTTCTACTAATTAAGGTTTTATGTTGTCTACACTTTACTGCCGTATGGCCAGGAATTTTACAAACATAACAATCACCCTTAATTAAAGTAATGTCGGATTCAGTTTTACGAAACATACCTTTATTATAAAGACTATGCTTAGAGTTGTGTTTGATGTTCTCGCCTTTTTCTGCTTTGGAAGACTTGTGTTCATCCACATGCGCCTGGTAGCCATGTTCCTTTTCAATTTCATGTCACAAACTTCGTTTATACTCTGACCACGGACACGGTAATTTCCCAATCACCTAATACATCATATATCACAAACCTTAGTTCAGATAAAATATGAGTTTTGAAGATAATATCTAGATTTATAAACTTCGTTTGAACCACCATATCAAAAACCTCATGGTTACCCCATAAAAACTACTTTAGTTAACAACAAAATTCTGCCCATCAGAATTTTTCAGGAACGTTTCTCAGTTTTGTAAAATATCAAAAAAAAATACTTTTACAACTCCAAAAATTCTGAAATTTACGTGGGTAACTATCAGGATGTCTACTACGTTGTGTCAAAAGGGTTCATCGAAATTCCTTCTAGGTTAAGAGATAAACTTGAAACTCTACAGCTGACCAAAAATTCGTTTTTGTTTTTCACTCCACAATTAACATCCATGATTCACAAACCAACCAACCATTTTTGATTATTACAAATAGCAATGTCTTAAGATTGTTGGGTGCAATAATAAAAAACAAGGAAAAATCAAATAAGCAAAAGTTATTGATACTTAGCTCCTTTATAATGGAAGTGATCGATTTGATGAAACGAATGAGCTCCCCATATCTCGCAACAGCAACAAGGTAAAACTTTGGAAAAAAAAACAGAGTGAGTCACGTGTTCAACACGTTTCTCTTAAGACATTAGCGCCCGGCTACACTCAAGAGTGATGCTATAGCCCTCACAGGACGAATATCTCCAGATAAAACACCCTAATACACCTACTACTAGTATATGTAGTAGATGCTCAACTTGAGCTTGGCAACTCCGAAAAAACCATAAAGGAAAATCTCGAACGCTTGAGAAAATAATATAAAATATTTTTTCCCTTGGGGGTCCCTCTAAATATAGAGCAACCCCTTTCCCATAGATTTTACAAAGATAGTGAATTTGTTTATATAATTGACAAATACAACTTAAGAAGGAAAAACTCCCCGATGTGGGACTAAAAGGTTTATATAGTTTCTTAAAACTACTAAAAATTGGAAACTCCACGATGTGGGACTAAAAAGTTTCATTCACAAAATAAAACAATAAATTATAATTTTTTATTAAAACTTTAAAAAATTATTTTTTTATTAATCGTTTTCCAACAACAATCTCCGAAATGCTAATGGCATATGTGTGTTTGCTGCATCTATTAAACATTTTCTTACTTGACCATCATCTTCCAACAAACCTCTCTTTTCAGCGGATTCCTTAAAAGTGGAGCAAAGAATACCATCCACTGTAAGTAGATCCTCAAATGAAACTGGTCCTCTGACATGATTCAATAATATATGTAGACAATACCGCTCTTCTTCACTTGGTGGTACAATATAAATTCTTTCAACTGCTCGTTGTGTAGATAGTCTCTTTTTCCATTTTTTCTCTCCGGATACCCACCGGATTTTTTCTAGAAATTCTCGATACAATAGAACTCTTGCTTCGTGATCTTCTGATTTTTTTTGGAAAAACTCAGTTAACATTGTCTTTGAAGTATGAGAATCATTAAGAACATCATCGAGCGGTTGATCAGCATAATATGTTAATTGATGCATATTCGGAAGGTGGATATGAAGAGCTATCACATTTGGATAAATATTATGAACCAGAAACTTAAAAATCTTCGATAGTGCTTCTTGTGAACAAACCCACCGTGCATTAAGAAATTGTGATATCTCATCATTCTTGTCGAATGGTCTGCAAATCTGAAAGGAAATCATGTCAGGTCCTTTGTATATATACTTGTACAAATACTTCACTACCTTAAAACTGGAGCATATTTCAACATTGATGTGGAAATTATACTTCTTCAAGAGCCAAGGGTTATATGGTACCACCCATCGATTATTCAAGAAAAGCCACCTTTCTCCACAGTGATCCCATTATCGCGTCTTCTATTCAATCATTTCCTTGGATTGTATGTTCTGAAAATTGACGTGGATATGCTTTCTTACAGGAATCTTTTTTCATGCAGGGAGAATTTGGTTTCAGTCTGCCACATGGTCCATGTATCATATGTTTTTTCACTATTTCATATAATTTTGGTTCAATGCTTGGATCTGGAATCTCTGCTCGCACAACATGATCATATTCATCTGGATTATTCATCTTGTCTTGATCGCTAAGAATCACCAACATATGAGCATGGGGCAGACCACGCTTTTGGAACTCCACAACATGAACATGAGCTACAACAGTACCTAAGACTCCGTGATTATAAATATCCTTTTTCAATTCCTTGAGTTTTGCTTTGAAGAATCTTGTTGTTAGGTCAGGCCTGTCTTGGTGAGTTTCGCCTGGTCCCAATTCATTCACTATCTCATCCCACGACGGATTACATGTCATTGTGATGAATAAATCCGGTTTTCCATACTTTTAAACTAAAGTCGTTGCATCTTGGTATCGGTTGTACATGTCCCTTGGGCTACCAACATATGATGAAGGAAGGATAATTTTTCTTCCTGTTGAACCTAATAGACAATGAAATTTGTGTTTTGAGTTTCCCATTCAATACAAACACAATCTTAGAAAAATAAAAGGAAACAACTTTTAAATATATACATTACTTACCAGCATTTCGTACCCCGCTATTAAATATATCTTGTAATCCTTGGTACATCTCAGCTCTGATTGTTTTTTGATTGTCCCGTACCCATCGTAGCTTTTGCATCTCAATCTTGACATATGTGTCAACGACAAATTGTTGTAGCAATCTACCAGCCCGAAGTAGAATAGATGTATCATTTGCTCGAATCTGCATTCAAAACAGATAACAAAACTTTATGTTATGAAATACTAGTATAGCAAGCATGCGCGATGTGCCTGCCGGTACATCCGTTTCATAATTTTGTTGTCTTCGTGCAGTAATCAACGGTCAAAATCAACACTCAATCAATGGTCAATGCCAAGTGGTGAAAACTGATTTCATGTTAATGTGCAAAAGTAATCACAACTAAACTTGAATTTTTCATTTAATAATAATAACTTTTAAGTCATAAATGTCCTTTTACATCAAGAATATGTATTCGTAACTCGTAGTTTTCTAAGACAAAAAGACTTCTTTATACACAACATTTTTCGTGTATGTTCCCTTCTTTTTAGAAATGGTACCTTTAGCCACTAATACTTTCGTGTTGCTACTTGACACTCATCTCGAGAGAGCAACGTACAGTTGACCATGGCTGAACACATGTTCAGGGAAAAAAATACCTGTGTTTTCGATCGTCTTCCCTTGCGCCTTGTTGACTGTAAAGGCGAAACACAAACGAATTGAAAACTGTTTACGTTTAAACTTGTACGGGAGCTTCAGTTTCTTAGGTGGCTCCAGTGGCATCATGTGAATGAAGACTCGTGTATCTATGTAATTTCCACTAATTATTACTGCATCTATACAGTTCGGGAAGAACTCTTTGATTATTAACCTGATACCATTACATAGACCATTTTTTGCATCAATATTCCGCAACAACATAATAGGCACACCAATATTCAATTTCAAAATGTGTGATGGCAAACCTCCTGGAGCAATGTTGTTCAGGTATTCTTGTTGGTAAAGACCATGAATATCGTCATCCACAGAATCAAATGAGTAGAATAAAACCTCTTTTCCATGAAAGATGCTAAGTACTCGGTCATTAAGCTTCTCGACGTATTCGTTCAATGGTGTGATCAATGCCCTATTGACCATGTAGTCTTTATCTCTGGTATTTTCCACCAAGTTTGGAAATGTTGCATCTATAAGCTGAAGCAAAGAAGCATCACTAACCCATGGTATGACCATCTCTTACGGAACCTTTATCATCTCATTAGCAACGCAAGGTTCATCCCCGTCACCAACACGAATCAAAAACTTAGAATAAGATAAATCCTCGGTTGCACGCATATTCTTCTTCAGATGCAAAACATGTACATTTTCCCACAAATGTGACCTGTTAAGAATTTAATGTAACTCAATATCATTTCGAATTATCCTCTTAAAAGTTAATTAAATACCAGAGTTTAAGAAACATTAAGTAATCATATCAATATAAAACAATTCTTTTTATCTTGAAAGAAAAAAAAAGTGCAATGTACCTGCTAAGACATGCATCGACTGTCTGTCCCCTTGTACTCCTTGGAATCACTGGTAGAACTTGACGGAAATCACCTCCCATGATTAGAATCTTTCCAACAAATGGTTCAGCAATCCCTGTGATATCTCTCATCGTCCGACCAAATGCTTCCAAAGAATAGCGATGGGCCATTGTAGCTTCATCCCACATAAGAACGGTAGCATGCCTCAAAATATTAACTTCCTCAGTTTGTTTCTTCGTATGACACATTGAAGTTGATGTTGGTGTCCTTGGAAGTTGAAACCTTGAGTGTGTTGTCCCCACTAGGTACCATAGTAGCATCAATTCCCGACGTGGCTCTTTGATAAGTGCATAATTCATATGATTTTAGTATCCATTCCATACTTGTTTAAGTTATTATTCTTGCATGTATTCGTATTATTACTATTGTTTTCTCTTATTTGCCTCTAATAGGTGAATCATCCAAAAAGGAGCTACAAAGTGCTGAAAAGAGCTAAGAAGACAAGTATCCCAAGTATCCAAGCGCCCAAGTCCAAGAGAAGTGGAAGAAGTGCGACGAAAAGGAGAAAAACGCTCAAAATCATCTTAAAAAGAATTGAAAGATAAAAAGAATTCAAAAAGAATGAGCTCATTCCGAGTTCGGATGAAGAAGTTGTGGCCGAAACAAGATTTTATTGAATACCGAAGACAACAAAGTTCGCGGACGGGTATCATACTTTAATTCCGAAAATTTCTGCTGGAATTTCAAGTTCGCGGACTGGGTTTGCGAACTTAGCAAGTGGAAAACGTGTATTAATACCTTGGAAATCCTAAGGTCACGTTTGGGAGTCTTTATGTCGTATTTTCGGGTCGGGTTCTTGAAACGAACTAAATACTTGGTGTCCAAGCAATGTAAACCTATAAAAAGGTATTAGGTCATGGAATCGATAATCTCATAATATTCTCTTGTTCTTCATTATTATTTTAGGGTTTACCCCTTTAGGGGGAAACCGGGTAATTGTGTAATCATGAGAAACTAAATCTTTGTTGATTAAGGATGAATTCAATGTTCTAAGCGTGAAGCTTTATTAATAATACAAATCTATTGAGAGTTTTATCATCATCGTTTTTTTTACCATATCTAGGGTTTATGAGTGATTCTTAGATTGATTTGGAGTGCACGCTAGATTGATCTATTAATTGTTTTATTGCTAGTGGAAGTTAGGAGATAAGTAATCGTCGAATAACTCTCTACACAAGTAGAAATCACGAGACCTTACATAGGGATTCTGTGGAGAAATCGTGTGTAAAAACAACACCAGCAAGTAAACCTTGATCTAAGAGTTTAACTACTGGGATCAACCTAATTCACAAGGCCTAAAGCGTTCGATTGGATTGCACCTTGAGTGATATACTACTTGGTGGTTCAGTTGAATAGAATCTGATATTGGAGAGCTTTCGTGTCCGTGGTATAAGGAATTTTGGGGATAGCACTGAGCTAGCTGCTATTCTACGGTTGGTGATGAATGGTTCTTACGAACAATAGATAAGTATATTAATCCAGCTATCGCTTGGTAACGGCGAAGGATTCCTTAATCATCTCTTTTCTTTATTGTATTTTAATTTATACTCTTTAAACCAAAACCCCCTTTTGTTATTTACTTTATCTTGCTGATCAAATAACCTATCAATTACACAGCTCTCTGTGGAACGATCTCTTACTACCGCTATATTACCAGTTAATTAGTGAGAAATATATTATTAATTTGTTGTGCCTACGACAAACCATACAAATTTTGGCGCCGTTGCCGGGGAGCAGTCGCTAATTGATTTTTTATTTGTTTAGCTTGTTTTTATTTTTGTTTTTATTTTCTCTTTTGTTCTTGTGAGTCGTCATGTTTCCTTACGGAAATAACATGTATGAAGCATAATACCAATCATCATATTATAGTGGTAATCAATATGGTTTTCAATCTCATTGATATGACAACTACCAAACATCCTATGCGTATAATCGAAACCAATCTTTTGGCTATGATCAATATCCCACAGAACCTTATGCATATTCTCATACATGTCAACAAACTTATGACGGGCATGTAAGTGAACAATCACAAGGATGGGAGAATAGTGATGCTTCTAACAAGTTTTCTAGTCTGATTGATATGATGCAGCAACATATTGATAAAATAGACCTGCATATTCAAAAGATGGATGAACGCGACCAGGCTAGGGAAGCTTCAAGGAGTCAAATTTCTCAACTCGGTAAGAATAGTTATGAGGAAGAAGTTTGGCCTCAAAACCAAAACGATTCTGAAATTCCTATGGATGACGAAGATTCCGATGAAGATGAGCAACCTTTCGAAAGTTCTTGTAACAATGATATGATTATTCCAACTCCGGATCATAATAACGATCATTCACCTATTCAAAAGGAGGAGATTGGGTATGACATATATATTATTATAAATTGTGTAACGTACTCAAACGAAAAAAATAGGAGTTGCATCAATGAACTAGACGTTTTAGGAGAGGATTTTGATTCCGATGACGAGGGTGTTGAAGAGATTGAGAATGAAACCAAATTGATTGATTTCGTGGAAGACCCAATTGAGCTAGATAATAATAGTTCGATAGAGGACCACGATATACTTGAGGTAAATAATTCACTGTTAATTACGAATGAGGATCACCTACAAGGTTTGTCTAATCCTTTGCATAATTTTATATCTATTGATCATTTTCCTCTAATCGAAGTAGCTTCTCAAAGAGTTGGTAACCCAACTTTTAAGAAAATACCTCACTTAGGATTGGAGTTGTGTGCTTCCAAAGTTTTAACGGATTATTTTGCTTATAAGTATCCACCACTTGATGTGTTTGATTCGAGTATTGCGCAGGTTCACCATGTTGAGTAACCTTTTGAAGTTCCCGAATTCTATATTCTCTATCCACTTCCGAGTGTAGAAAGGACTAAGTGTGGGGGAAGCTTCAATAAAGTGATAGCTTCAATATTTATATCTTTTGCTAATATTTTTGTGAAGCTGCTAATGGAACTGCAGATTGTTATTTGGAAGGATTATCAAATTTTCAGATTATTGGTGTACGGACGATAACAATAATGTCGGGCTGACGACATTAAACCAAGCGCTAAATGGGAGGCAACCCATCGGTTTTGTATCTCTATCCTTTTGTTTTTAGTTTTCTTAGTTTTGCATATCATATCTTGCATTCCCATCTTAGATTTTACAAGTCCTATATCTATAATGAAAGTTTTGACGAATTCTTGTCAGAAAATTCTGACTGCGCAGTTGTCACAAAAATAGCTCTCGAGACTTCATACGGATTCCGATTTGAGTGGTTAACCCCAACTTTTAAATAGGACAGACATACCTTTCTTTTCCAAAAAGAAAATCTGAATTCGGAGTCTGTTAAGTTGGAGCGATAGGCCTGGACATTTGAGTTTCGGTATTTTTACAGAACTTTTTCATATTGCATGTCAGTCAGTCTGAGGCCATAAAAGTCATACCATTTATCAAAAAACTGTGAAATTTTTGACACCTTGTAGAAAAGACGTAGGCGAACAACTTTCGTTCAGGATGTTTTTCCTAGTTCCCTGCCCATTTGTACAGTTTTCGAGTTTTTCAGGGTTGTTATGTCAGAAATCAGAATTTTCGGTTTTGAACATTGAGGACAATGTTGAGTTTAAGTGTGGGGGAGTAGTTAAGCATGTTTGGCATATATAAAATAAAAAAAAAAAAAAAAAAAAATAATCTTTGATTTCTTGCATTCTTGAGACTTCATCTTTTGGAAGTTAATTATGAGCTACTTAGGATGACACTCTAAACCTTTTTAAGGTTGAAACAGTTCTTGCGGCTGTAGATTAAGTTCCACTTTATCGTTCTAAAATCCTTAAATATATACGTTCGTAATTGAATGCGAAACTAAGCTATGATAGTCGTTTGAAATATTCATCCTTGCAATTAATCATTACTGAATCACTTTCTTTTTATCTTTGCAGTTTTATGTTTCTCTAAAGTGATTTGATGGGATCCTGATACTATCTTGGATGTTGTAGCAAGGTAATCATTGGTTGAGTATTTGAAAGACCCATAGACAATTGTCTAACACTCATAAAGAGTGAGCCGAAAAAAAAAGAAAAAAAAAAGAAATAAATAAAAGGTTCTTCTTCTTTTATCGACATTAATAAATGATAGGTCCGGAATTTCGGACTAATCATAGTCGATGAAAACAAAAACCATATCATCATTATATAGCAAGTCAAAAAGACTATTGATGAGGTTCTTGACACTTTGATAGCAGTATGTATGAAACGTTGTCCCTGTCTCCGTCGCCTAAGCAAGCGTGGAACTCAGGATCCAAGGCAACTATCACATACTTGTTGATAAGAAACATGCGCTTAGTGTATCTAATCATGTGGTCAAGTTAAATGGGTGCTTCTCTCAACTATTGCGCTATAAATATATATCTTTTGACGACATTCATACAAGTATTGTGGGTAACACATCTTTCACTTAAGTCAGCATTTGCACACTTCACTTTTCTATTTCCATTTTCTTATCTATCCATGTGATTTCAGTATGCGAGTGTTGTGACGAACGTTGCAACAAGTACGATGACTATCTTAGTAGAGTTTTGCAAACATGTTGAATGTCACACATAAGTAATTGCTAATGTGTGATGATTGGAATGTATGTGGGATGTTTGCAGCTAAAGAACATATGCAAGCTAATTATTTGGCTTGCTACTTTGTGTCTATTTTTAGCAGTTCTTCCACGACAAGAAATTGGAGTAGGTTTTGTGGGTATACCTCTTGTAATCCCTCACGAGACGATAACTCGTCCACTAGGGACACCTAGGGGTTTAAAGGCCTATTATTCATGCTAAGAGTAACCGTATCCTCACGACATGGAGTTGTTGTATTTAGGATTAGTTTTATTTAGTTTGCTCGAGGACTAGCAAAAGATAAGTGTCGGGGAACTTGATAAGTGCATAATTCATATGATTTTAGTATCCATTCCATACTTGTTTAAGCTATTATTCTTGCATGTATTCGTATTATTACTATTGTTTTCTTTTATTTGCCTCTAATAGGTGAATCATCCAAAAAGAAGCTACAAAGTGATGAAAAGAGCTAAAAAGAGAAGTATCCCAAGTATCCAAGCGTTCAAGTCCAAGAGAAGTGGAAGAAGTGCGACGAAAAGGAGCAAAACGCTCAAAATCAAGAGAAGCGCCAAAGACCGATCTTAACTCATTCAAATTAAGGATTTCTCATCATCATATTAAAAATAATTGAAAGATAAAAAGAATGCAAAAATAATGAGCTCATTCCGAGTTCGGATGAAGAAGTTGTGGCCGAAACAAGCTTTTATTGAGCAAAGTTCGCGGACGGGTTTCATACTTTAATTCCGAAAATTTCTGCTGGAATTTGAAGTTTGCGGACTGGGTTTGCGAACTTAGCAAGTGGAAAACGTGTGTTAATACCTTGGAAAGCCTAAGGTCACGTTTGGGAGTCTTTACGTCGTATTTTCGGGTCGGGTTCTTGAACCGAACTAAATACTTGATGGCCAAGCAATGTAAACCTATAAAAAGGTATTAAGTCATGGAATCGATAATCTCATAATATACTTTCGTTCATCATTAATATTTTAGGGTTTACCCCTTTATGGAGAAACCGGGTAATTGTGTAATCATGAGAAACTAAATCTTTGTTGATTAAGGATGAATTCAATGTTCTAAGCGTGAAGCTTTATTAATAATACAAATCTATTGAGAGTTTTTATCATCATCGTTTGTTTTTACCATATCTAGGGTTTATGAGTGATTCTTAGATTGATTTGGAGTGCACGCTATATTGATCTATTGCTGGTGGAAGTTAGGAGATAAGTAATCGTTGAATAACTCTCTACACAAGTAGAAATCACGAGACCTTACAAAGGGATTCTGTGGAGGAATCGTGTGTAGAAACAACACCAGCAAGTAAACCTTGAGCTAAGAGTTTAACTACTGGGATCAACCTAATTCACAAAGCTTAAAGCGTTCGATTGGATTACACCTTGAGTGAGCTACTACTTGGTGGTTCAGTTGAATAAAATCTGATATTGGAGAGCTTTCGTATCTGTGGTATAAGGAGTTTTGGGGATAACACTGAGCTAGCTGCTATTCTACGGTTGGTGATAAATGGTTCTTACGAACAATAGATAAGTATATTAATCCAGCTATCGCTTGGTAACGGCGAAGGATTCCTTAATCATCCCTTTTCTTTATTGTCTTTTAATTTATACTCTTTAAACCAAAACCCCCCTTTGTTATTTACTTTATATTGCTGATCAAATAACCTATCAATTATAGAGCTCTCTGTGGGAACGATCTCTTACTACCGCTATATTACAAGTTAATTAGTGGGAAATATATTTATTAATTTGTTGTGCCTACGACAACCCATACATTGTTGCTAATGCAATACCACCATTTTTCCTAACAGTCGCCAGAATAGCACGATAGAGATATGTCTTCTCCGTACCTCCTGGACCATCTATGAAGAAGACTTTACTTTCTTTTCTCTCAATTTCTCCCATGATTGTATTGTAGGCCCTAGACTGGTCTTCATTCAACTTTTGGACAGAAGACAGGTCTTCGTCGGATATAGGAATCGACAACTCCTCTTGAATCATACTTGAGATCTCAAAATCCTCACCCAATGTGCCTACAATCGTCGGTAGATCATACATGGATATATCTTTATCGTGCTGCTTAAGCATCAAATTCAACTCACGAAGAAGACGATCTGATAAGAATGTCGAGATTGTATTGCTTGAACTCGAGTAATCCTCGACCATGCTGTTGAAAAATTCATCCCACAATCCTCTCACGCCTGATGGATTACAAAAGTCCAAGATAGAGGAGAATTGTCTTCTCAGAGCAGACGGCATCTTGACTGTTGCTGCTTCAGCCAAAGACGCTCTCACACTCTGATCATTCTCTAAGAGTCCTAGTTTTTCGACAGCTCTCTTGAATGTCCGACATCTCTCTCCATCAATAAACAATAGATCATCAAAAGAAGTCAGACCTCTAACGTGGTTCAGAATGTGCCTTAAGAACCACACTTCTCCTGCATATGAAGGTACCGTATAAACCCTCCCTATCGACTTCTGCGTACTTCGTCTTCTTCTCCACTCTTTGGTTATTGCATCCCAACAGTAGCGTTCTGGAAATTCACGGTATAACAACTCTATCGCTCTATAATCTCGAGCATTTGTCACAAAGAACTCTGTCAAAGTTGTTTTCAAATTTCTTCCATCGGACAAAATTTCATCCAACGTTTGGTAATTATAGTACCTGACACTCTGTTTGGTTGGGAAGATGTATCTGTAATCTCACTACCGAAGGATAGACCTTGTAAAGAGAAAAGATAAAGATCTTCCACATTGCCTCTTGAGCACAAACCCATCTTGCACTTTTATACCTTGCTATCTCGTCATGGTCTACTGGCTGCACTCCGAAAGATACATACTCCGGACCCTTGTACACATATTTGTAAAGGTATTTAACACTCTCCACACTGCTACAAATTTCTACGTTTATATGAAAATCATATTTTTGTAATAACCAAGGGTTATAAGGCACAACCATCCTATTATCTACTTCAAAACTTTCACTCTTGCGTACGCGTCGTCCATCATTACGTCTCCTGTAAACAGGGTATGCATCTTTTCCTTGCACGGTACACTCAGAAAACTCTTTTGGAAAGTTTCTCTTACATTTACCATCCCTCATACACTTACTACCACATGGACCGTGAATCATCCACTTTTTCACACACTCGTGTAGTTCTGGCTCTTCGTCGAGGTTAGGTATTTCTTCTCTTATTATCTTGTCATAATCATCGGGGCCTTGTAATTTGTCTTCCTCACGCAGAATAATTCACATATGAACATGAGGAAGACCTCTTTTTTGAAACGCAACAACATGCACATGGGCAGCTACTCCGCCAAATATTGACTTGGTAAAAAGATCTACCTTTAGATCTTCAAGCTTTGCACGGAACACCCTTGTAGTCAGGTCAGGTCAGGTCTATCCGCTGCACATTGACCCGGCTTCAGGTTGGACACGATTTCATCCCAAAGTGGGTTGCAAGCCATTGTAAAAGAGAATTATATGACTCATACTATTTCTTCTTCTTCTTTTTCTTTCACAAAATTGGTTAAAAAGACCAAAATCAACAATTCTTGGGTGAAATGGACAGTTAGATTTTGATACTGTTTAAATGAACAAAAATGTAAAAATAGGCAGGATGTAACCAGTTTCATCGTGCCCATTTTCAAATATTTTTTCTTATTTTTAATTTACAAAGGATGTATCCAGTTTCATCCTTGCTATTTTCTAAATTTAAGTTCATCCTTACTAATTCTTTTTTGGCCATTTCACCCAAACTATTTTTTAGTCGTCCATTTTTACCATGATTTAAAAATATTTGGACAAATGACCCATTTTCCGTTTTCTTTTTCTTCAAAAAGTACTTGGTTGTAAGGTTATTACATTAAGTTTCCCACTCTAAATCACTTCTAAGTAAAAAAATAAAGGAATTTGGGAAGGTACTTAAATGCAAGGAATTATACCTGAAGCATATACGAATAAAATGTTCGACAACTAACTCTAACTCGTTGCCCGCCTGAACTACTGTTGTTCAAATCCCATCTGTAGTTCCCATATGGAAGTAAAAGCGGGTACTGGAGAGGATCAAAATAACCGATTGTGTCCGGAATCATTTGCAAATTCCCTTCGGTGGTTTCAACAATGGTCTCTCGTGGTTTAACGTTTGTTAGATCTTCCCCTCCTACTATTATTGCTGCAACCTGATCTGATGTAGGTAGATTGAACTGATGGCCCCCTAATGGCTGCTCTCTAAGCACTAATTTACATTTTGGTATGTCCCTTCTCATTGCCAAACGTCTAAATTGATGCACAAAAGGATTATGTTGATCTAAAATTAACTTTAGTCTTTCAACCATAGTAACCTGCATTTCAGTATTTTCCAGCATCCGAAGTTCAATTTCCCTATCACTATCATATATGTACCATTGTAAATACCTTGGCATGGGTCTTGGCATTGGCCCAGTAGGTAGGAGACTACCTATCCTATAGTAGATCCCTCCTTGATCTCTGAAAGTGTATATTCTATCACAACCATTGGCGAGACCTGCATCATAGTGAACTCCCATTGACGTAAAAGCAAACATATGATTGTATATCTTAATGTTTTGACGAAAATGCTTCCCAACATCACTTTGATCATTATATAACATCCTTAATTCGACAGGTGTCCGAAGTGGTGGCGATGAAACTTTTCCATTCTTGCAACACATTTCCTTGGTTTCAGATGAAAACAACATAGCACCACATTTGTCACATATTGTGGGTTGTGGTAGCATGTGTACTGTCATTCTTCTTGTGTTAACATAGTTTCTGGCGCGATTGTGGTTGCTTCTTGTCCATCTACGGGTAACAATCTGAGTAGTGGGTATGGTAGAATTTTGTTGCCCACCTATACAAATATGCAGAATAGAAGATTTTTTTTCAAAAAATCCAAATACAAAACATTGTTTATCCATCTAAAGAGGTAATGTCAAATTTAGAGCCTTACCGTTTATAGGAATTGCTGGAGATGTATTTGTTGGATGGGAGGCTTGTCTTGTCCGTGTATGGGTAACAATTGCAGTAGTGGGTATGGTAGAATTTTGTTGTAAATCTATGAACATATGCAAAATAAAAGATTTTGTTTTCAAAGAAGCACATACAAAACATCATTTGTCATTTAAGAGAGGTAATTGCATATTTAGAACCTTACCGTCTCTAGGAATTGCTGGAGATGTATTTTTCAGACGCGAGGCTTGTCTAGCCTGCCTTCTAATATTACTTAATCTTATGCAAGGTGCAATTAACGCCGAATCATGTCTCTCATCATGACCTACTGGGAGCCGCATATAATAAGAACAACTGATGTATGATTACCCCTTCTAAAAACAGAAATTTTGAATCATAAAATTACCTTGTTGGCCGGCTGTTAGATGATATGGGGTTGAAAGTCTTGCATGTCTTCTAATGTCAGTCAAGCGGGCACCCCTTGGCATTTTCTGTATCTTATTACCTGGACAGAAACAAAAAGTGTTCTGATTTATGTAAGAAATCTCTACTACACCCCAATTGAATCCCTATATATACACACATTAAATATCTACTACACAAGAACAAAAGATGTGTAATATGGGTAAACAAAATCTTTACTACACCCTTATTGAATATCTACTCCAAGAACTAAAACAAAAGATGATTTGTGATACGGGTAAAAAAACAATTCATAATTCTGTAGAAGTGACATGGTTAAACAAAATAATCAGCTATTAGGTGGGTGTCAACAAAGATGATAGAACGGTGGTGATCAACCATCTATGGATTTTCATTTTTGTTACTTAAAATTTCGTTGTGACATTTTTACAAAGAAATTCCAGGCGTTCGTATATGGTAAAAATTTGAGATTTTAAAAATGGTAATATTGATGGGTAATCAAACACTGAAAGTATGTGAGGAGTATGTGACAAACCGGTGCAGTAAGATGATATGGTTTTACTCAATCTTTAGTTGGAAACTCTTTAGATGGAAACAAAAAAATGAGTGGAGAATATAAAAGAATATAAAAAAAGTAGAAAAGAATATAAAAAAAGTCTAACAGGAATGTATTGGATCAGGATTTATCTAGATAAAATCAGATATTAGTTATACCCGGATCTGGTGGATTTATAATCTTTTTTAAAGAATCTTTAAGATTCTTATAGATAAATGATTCTGGATTATAACGGATTGTCTTAGGACTTTAGGAGTAGTTAGATTTTTGAAAATTAAAGTATATTACAAATTAGTAATATTATTTGAAAAAACCAAGGTCATCATGATACCCCTAAAAAAAAGAGTTGAGGTGGTGGGTGGAGGTGGTGGGTGGAGGTGGTGGTGGGCGGTATGTGTGGTGTGGTGGTGGCGGCGGTGGGCGTGGGCAGTGGTGGTTGGTGTGACGATGATGGTGGTGACAGTGATGGTTGGTGGTGGCGGCAGTGGTCGATGGTGTTGGTTGGTGGTGAGTGGTGGTGGTGGTGGAAAAACATAGCATATTATGACCCAAAAAAATTGTCCATAAGAATCCATGAAACTCTTGTATTTTGGGTTAAGAAAGATATGAGATAATAGCATACATAGTTTGCCTACAAATATCCATAAGAATCCATATATATCATGTCCCTTAACTATCCTAAGAAATCCTAAATAAATTGAATACCTAGGATATTTGTGGAATCTCAAACAATCCTAATTGAATACCATGGATATTTAATGATTCCTTACATATTAATAATATGATTTCAGGTGATCCTCTCGCGTGGTTAAAATCTGAACAAAGCTCTCTTCTGCGAGCTTCTGGCCCCACTGGAGTATATCTCAGCCAATAGAATCATCCTGATTTTTCACACCACCAAAGTTTCATCCGGTAGCACTCCCCACCGGAATATATAACTTGCAAACCTAAAAAAACCTATTAAAAAAAAACGAAATTATCAGCAGAGACAACAGAATATATAACTTGCAAACCTAAAAAAAAAGAAATTAACCTCTCTATTCTTGCGATATGTTCATTTTCTATTGATGTCTTCTTCTTTCATGGATGATAAAACATGGATGTGGTAGGGATATTTGATTTTGCAGTTAAAGGTTTATGGGTTCTAAACATAAAACATGTATGAGTTAGGGTTTGATACAACTGTGGTTAAAATCCTCTGTGATTTTTAGAGCCTAACCCTAATCCTATTCTTCATTGATTAATTTTTTCTTAATCCTGTATGTTTTCTTTTAATTATCTATTGTGTTTTATTTTGCAGATTGGATTTTTACCCAAAAATATGTGACATTATTCTGTTCTCTTGGTAAACCCTAACTCAGTTATCCCTTTAACTATTTATCTTATTTTTGAATCTCTGTATTTTTTAACCCTAATTCAGTTCTCCTTTGTTTGTTTTGATTTTATTTTTTGCAGGCTCTAAAAATTACAGAGGATTTTAACCACAACTGTATCAAACCCTAACTCATACATGTTTTATGTTTAGAACCCATAAACCTTTAACTGCAAAATCAAATATCCCTTCCACATCCATGTTTTATCACCCATGAAAAAAGAAGACATCAATAGAAAATCAGAACATATCTCAAGAATAGAGAGGTTAATTTTTTTTTTTAGGTTTGCAAGTTATATATTCTGTTGTCGCTGCTGATAATTTCGTTTTTTTTATAGGTTTTTTAGGTTTGCAAGTTATATATTCCGGTGGGGAGTGCTACCGGATGAAACTTTGGTGGTGTGAAAAATCAGGATGATTCTATTGGCTGAGATATACTCCAGTGGGGCCAGAAGCTCTCAGAAGAGAGCTTTGTTCAGCTTTTAACCACGCGAGAGGAAAATCACCTGAAATCATATTATTAATTTTAGTTATTGATGTTATTGGTTGTTCATTGAGAATTTTTTTTGATACGATGTAACTACTTTGTAAATCAGGATTTCCCATTTTCCGCAATTTAAGTCATACATAATTCAACAATGTCATTGGTAGTTCACAACACTGAGTTGGTGAAGATCAAGATATTGTTGGATTCTACGATTAGGGAAGTCAAACTATTTTCTAAATTATCAGTTGTTTACAAGTTAGATGGGAATCATGGGGTCACTGATTATATGTACAAGTATCTCAGGTTAATTTTATGTATTTAGTATATTCAATGTTTACTTTGGTTTCCGCAGTTTCTAAATTGGATTTTCATTGATTTGTTTGCTCATTCTAACCTTTGTATGGCATGTTGTTTCTAGGACAGAGAAGGATGAAAATCAAGCTTTTCTCATAGGTTGTTTGGATTTATGAGAAAGTTGTGTATGCATCTCATTGTAGTAGCTTGAAGCACTTGCTACCTATCTATACAAACTGGACGGTATATTCTTATTTGCTGGTTCAAATAATGTACCTTTTGATTCAAAACTGTCACCATAGTAACTCGAATGCTTGCTACCTATATGCTCAAAATGTGAGGTATATCCTTTTTGCGTTGGGTGATTTTAAAATGATTACATCCATGAAATTTGAATTGTATCCTTAACATACTTCTTTACTTCATGTTCGTGTTTTTGAGCTGTAATTTTAAAATTACTAGGTGTTGTTACTGAATCCAAACGAAAACAATGAGAAGTAGTGTTATTACCAGAGAACATGTCTAAAAGAAAGGTAAAAAAATTTCCCGTTTAAATTGGAAATTAGACTTTTGGTTGATCTAAGATAATGTTGTTTAGCATGGGTTTTGCCTGAAGTTGGGATTTTGTGCTTGGTTCCCACGGTGATTTCCTTACTCGGGCACGTATCAAGATGAAAAGGTGCAACTGAATTTTGAGCCCGTCATTTTATAGATTTTTAGGTAGGTTAAATGATTTTAGAATATATGTTCTCAAAACTGGAAAGTCGAGTACACTTGATATACTACTCATTTTGCTTGGTTTTCCTTTCCCAGATAAAAGGATATTGCAAACATCCCGTGGCTGTCGAGATTTAATTAAGTCGGGACCTATTTTGTTTCCCTTATGATCCAATATATGCATATGCCATGAAACAATTGAACCCATTGACATGGCCCAAAGTATTGCGCCTGTTTGCTTTGTCTTCGTGGTTCGTAAGCAATCAATAAGCTAAAGGTAAATTCTCTTTTTGGCATCCAAGAATTTACATAGATTTACTTATTTAGTTCAAAATATACTTAGCAGATGCATACAAAGGTATCAGGTCCATCAACTCTATGTGTCATATTTTCTTGGTGAAGATAAAACACTTAATCTCGATGTTTTCGATTGTTAGTAGTGTGTCCATTACTCCATTTTTAATATATAAATTAATATGAAATTGATTCTGTAATAGTTCGTATGCTTCTGGATCACTACCAAAGGAACTTCACACTCTTATTTCATCTAAAAACGGAATTTTCATAGATGGCCTCAGAGAGCTTACTTGATTGCATGTTCTCGACTTAAGTTACAATAAGATCTCCCTTATCGTCCATGGTATATTTTTCTTAAATCATATATGATTTTCTTTCTTTTCAATGTTTATGCGAAACATATTTTTGTACACATGAAATAAAGATTCTTAGTTTGGATGTTTGTGTTTATTTACTGTCGTATTACTGCTCCAATTAATGAGTTCATCCTTCTTGTGACTCAAACTTCATTTATTGTATTTTTTCTTTAGCTAATGGATCTTATTAGATTTGAGATATCAAGTTTTATTTTTGGTTTGCAGATTTCACCGACAGATTCATTTAGAAAGAGGTAAACTACTTGACTTTGAATACCTTATTAGTGTATTTGAATCAGCTGTTATGTCGAAATTTTGATACAAAAAAATATAGGAACTTTAAATTCTAATGACTTCATCTTTTTACATGCCGAAGTTCTCAATGGCTCTATCCCTTTATCCTTATGGAACAGGGATGAACTTTACTTTTAACAACCACTTGTGCTTGAAGTGTCATTATATTAGATCTCACTTGCATTGAAAAACAATATTTGCTATCTTAGCTCAAATGGAAGAGCACATGGTTTTCAACCATACAGATGTATGGTTCGACTCCCACAGATGGTGTTGCTATTTGCGTAGGATAAAACTAGCTCTTAATTATACAGTGCAACAAATGCCTAGAATTAAGAGCAAATTCATGGCTCTTATTAAAGTTGTACTTATAGCTGAAGAACAGAAACAATACTGCCAATAGTAAAGGTAGAACATTGTTGCTTCTCCTGTTCGATAATTAAAAGGTGAGTTCCTTGGTTTGATGAGTTTTCTGTTGGTTCACATTTATTTAAAGACAGACAGACTGCTTAGGATAATAGGGTGTAATGAAATGCTACTTGCACATCATTGATAGCTTGACATATTATTTCAAGTAATTGTAGAGGTACGGTTCAAGTAATCTTATATCGCAGTGTCAAATCATTTTAAGTGTTGTTAAAAATGTTTTCCTTTATTAGTGACTTATGCTCAGTTTTGGTAGTTTAGCAGGTTAGTCTTTTCACAGGTTATCAAGCCAAGGTCAACACTTGAGTTATGTTACAACTCCAATTTTATTTCTCCCATGGCGTTATTTGTTTGGGTGTTTTTTTGGTTCAAAGTTCATGTTTTTTGATATCATTGAAAACATAGTTACCTACAAGATTAGAAGATCCAAATTTTTTGTGAGAACTAAATTGAGCCCGTGCAGAGCACGAGCGCACCACCTAGTCCTAATTGAATACCTAGGAGATATTCATGTAAATCATAATCCAATACACCCCTGTAAGGCTAAGAGGGAAACTGTACTATGAATTCTAAAATTTGAATCGTTTCCACTTTCGAGAGAGAAGACTCAACTTTTTACCTAACTCTTCAAAAACACGTTTGACAAATTTAGCCTCTGTTTATTTTTGTTGGTTTTTTTGTGTATGGGTGTTTCTGTAAAATGGTGCTATTTCACCTCTTTGCTTTATAATAGTAAGAAACCTAGTCATAAAAACCCAAGGTGACCAAACTTGTGGTACAAAACCCCCCCTCAAATGTTGGGATCCATTAAAACTCCATCGTAAACAAAATTGATACAAAAACCCCAAATTTTTAAAAATTGATACAAAAACCCCAAATTTAAATGTTAGTTTCATCAAATTTTATTTTGGTTTCATCATAAAATTTGATGAAACCAAAACAAAATTTGATGAAACCAACACTTAAATTTGGGTTTTTGTGTTACTTTTGTTTTGATGGGGTTTTTGTGTTACTTTTGTTTTGATGGTTTTTTTGTAGAAGGATGGTGACACTTCTGGGGTTATAACTCGCGGACCGTAATAGTAAAGATGTTTGACTCCATAAATGTCAACATTCTCTAACATAATTGTGGGCAACAGAAAAGCACATGGAAGAGGAGATAAAAGGGAAGATATGTCTCATGTAATCACTAGAGTTTAAGCAATAAAATTTTCGAGTTTCAAAAAAAAAAAAACACAGTAGTGCTTCGTCCTGCACTTGGTAGCCTGCGAAATAGAACTTTCGCCCACTATATACGCATCCATATTAATATTCATCTTGGCACACCATGCGATTGTATGCCGGCTGCACGACTGACTCCAACAGTCCGTGCCAGTTTCCTCCGTGTCTTGAGATAGTCGGGTACCAATTTAATCCACCTTCCGAGTTTCGACTAATTTACGGTGAAACTCCGTATTTTAGTCCATTGAACTTTATTTATTGAAAACTGCAAAACTGAGAGCTTCTCCAATGGAATGTATGTGATGATAAATGTCTAAGTCCACATAGGGTACACATCGATTTTCCCTAAAATTCTTCTCCAACCCAATTTCTTAAATCAATGTGAAGATGACATGACTTAATTTTTATTAGACATTGTCAAGATGAATGTCAAGTTTTAGACATTCACCTTGACAATGTCAAGCTATCCTAATAAGCTTTTACTTAACTAAAATTAATTCCAATATATTAAATAGCCATTTTTAGTTCTAATAAAATCTTAATATTACTAAAAATAAAATTTATATTTAATTAAAAAAAGATCACAACTAACACCATTGGAGATGAATTATTATTTTTCCTAAATTTAAGTTAACATTGAAATAAGGATGTCTTGTTTGTGATTCCACCTAGGAAACACACACAACACCATTGGAAAAGCTCAAAAATCATCAAATTTGCACAAAATAAATAACTAAAAAAATGTAATTTAAGTAGTAAATATGTAAGAATGAAGCACTCATCAAAATTCGTGTATTGTATCCTATTCACGAATTGAACCTTGAATCACATTTTTTTCTTTTTTAACTTTAGTGTTTCACTCATAACTCCCATTTACTCTGTGTAGACCTTGAATCACTCTGCTTGTAGCACTGCTGTAAGTCTCGTGACAGTGGCTCCTGCTTATGGGTGCAAATACTGTGGTTATTCAGATGATGATGCTATTGAGAAGGTATTACGTCTCTACTCTTAATTTGAGATACCTTTAGTATCTGTATGACATATTTTATACTCCAATGAGTTGGAATTCACTAGAAATTCAGAGCTTGGCAATAATACAAGTAGCGTGGCATTTTTGTTACAGAAACACATATTGACCGAATTCTGTTAGGATGTTGAGCTAGAAAAACGTGCTCTGATTAATGGTTACTTGCAGCTTAACAACATTATCAATTGCACATTTCTGAGCTCAAAATGGCCGGTTACCTTGCCTGATAACTTCTGACCTTACCTAGTATGTTAAATATTGACGAAGGTCTTGGGGCACATTTTCAATTGTTATGATCCAAGGTCTTAGACCAATTAACAAAACCATACATGTGTCCATAGTTTTTCTTCCTGCATTTTGTTAAATCTGAAAACTGGTACCAGTTGTTACCCATTTCTGAAATCCAGTTCCACTATAATTTGGCAGTCACTAACCTTAGATCCAAACTTCCCGCAGGCTCCAAAGAGGTCATTATTGGTTTTTACTCCAACTTGCAGAAGTCCAGGAAAAAGCATATTCAAATGCAAACACCCCCTGGATACTGCGGAAGGTACACATGCATGCAACTGACGAGCAGTATCCGGAAGTCGATCAATCAAGCCATAGGTTACAGGAATTTCATAGGCACATCATTGAAGCAGTTGAGTTTTATCATGTACTGCAGGTTCCACCTGTAGTGCACTGCCTTCTACTAGATAGTTGATATTTCAACTCTAATAACGCATGCAGTGCACTGCCTTCTACTAGTGTTTCATGATGATACATTACAAGACTAAACAAAGTACGTAGTGGTAGGGTTGCCGAAGCCCTGGCCAAATGAGACAGAAATCTCATCTTATACAAGAAAGAATAAGCTACAAATGGCTCAAAAATCACCACTAGGACTATATAAAACACTGCATACCTAGTTAACAACATAAACACACTTTTATAAGTAAACACAAAAATTGCTAACAACCTCGTGGAAACTACTAATAAAAAGAAAGAGGCTTAGATAGCTGATATTTCAACTCTAATAACGCATGCAGTGCACTGCCTTCTACTAGTGTTTCATGATGATGCATTACAAGACTAAACAAAGTACGTTGTCGTAGTGGTAGGGTTGCCGAAGCCCTGGCTGAATCTCATCTTATACAAGAGAGAATAAGCTACAAATAGCTCAAAAATCACCACTATGACTACAATATAGCATAGACAAAAGACTAACCAGACTTGATCACTAACATCATCTTTTATTATCATGTTATAAACCATCTTCTATCATCATGCCAAATCAAAACAACTTCTCAGTTCTATACTAGCTGAAGGTTGATATCAAACTAGTGCAAATTTTACAGCATGTCCTACTCACACTTATGATCCCCATACCCAGGCTGAGAAGATGCAGTTAAAATGATTAACGAACGGCTGAGAAAATGCAGTTAAAAGACATCAATCCAAAATCCTAAAACAAGTAGCCACTCATCATAGTAGTAGTTGAGTGGTAATAATACAACAATAATTAATACTTAAAACAAGTTCCTTCAAAATAAAAACTCCTATAATCCATAATGGTAGTCAAGTAAACAGGCATAACCCACTAACCAGTAAACCACCATCAGACACCAAGATGACTTAACCTGGCGATGAAGATGTTCATCAGATCATCAAAGCTCGCAGACAAAGCAGAAATACTTTGTCTTGGGTTATCCAAATCGGGACCCCTCAATGCTTCTGCAACAAGGCTCGAGCGCTCACGTGTGATTGTACGGTCGAACATTTTACACGCCTCCGCCAATTCACCATTAACGCCGATCCACCCCTCAACAATTTCACGGCACCTTGCGCCACATGCAACAAACTTGTCATACTGCAGACCGGTGGTGGGTGGGGAATCCTGGCTGGTGGAAGAAAATTGTTCCCTCAGCTTGTCTTTCTACAAAACAAAACAGAAAAATATACATATAAATTAGACCAAAACTGTTTTGGAAACAACTACAACCAACAGTATAATTTTAAACCAACCAAGGACACAATGTTATAGATTTAGAAAGCGATTTTGAAATCATATTAAAGTTAAACAGAGAAAACTTGTTTCAGATATTTTGAGAACGTTTTAAAATCTAAAACCCCTAATTCATGCATCACATATTTCTATTCAACCATACAAAATCAGTCATCAATCAAATTTTAGGGTTCAATAAGTGCACCCATTTCACAAAGTAGCAAATAAAATCTGCTTCAAGAAAATAAAAAGAAAAACAGAGATTTCGATTTTGAAAACGTCTTCAAAATCTAAAAACTAAAATCCGTAATCTCATTGTGATTTCTACTCAACCATATAAAATCAGTCATCAACAATAAACAATATCACTAAAATCTTCTTCAGAAAAAAAATATATAAAGGAAATAAAGGAAAGAAAAAAGAAAAACTACCTCTTGAGCCAAAATCACATGATCCTTATCCCAATCTAGCAACTCAGTTGGAAAATCCTTTTTTCCTCTATCCTCTTGATTTTTTTGCAGTAAAGAGCTTACACTTATCCAAGCAAAGCCTAGAAGGGAGAAACAAAAGAAAAGAGATAAAGAAGAGGTTACAAGACTAGACTTGATAGTTGATATATATAGTATATATTATCTCTCTGTATCAAATGGTTGTTTTCTTACCAGGTTTGGTTGAAACCTCTCTCAGTCTCAAAACGTAGAAGCATGTGTGAGCCAGGATATTGAGGCATCTTAATTGGTTTTGCATTAACACCAAGTTCAGATACAGTGAGAAACGATGGGGTTTTAAACCCAAATGTTTTGTCATCTATCTTTGCAAAACCTCTGACCAGTTCAACTTCAATAACTTCTTTCCTTGGCACAACACAACCAAGCCTTCAGAGCATGTCAACACCAAAAATAGCCTTCCCCTTCTGTCAAAACTCTTGCCATCTTCTTCATTAACAAAACTCTTAGTAATAGAAACTGACACGAATCTACTGTATCTCAAACTTGCTTCATCACCGATTCCAGATTGAACCATCATCTTTGCACGATAACCTGCCATGGTAGAAGCAGAGAAAAGATATGAGGAGACAAAAAGAAGGAAAACGGCTCAGTTTTGAGTTCTGTATGGAGAGATAGAGAGAGGGGTTGAGAAGAATAGTGAAGACTCTCCTACGTAGGATTGACATTAAGACTGCTACAAGTAATGTCAGGCTCAGACAACATATCCCTATACGCATAGTTTTAATTATGATTGTTATTCTTTATTCTCACCTGTTTTTCGTTTTACCAAACTGTTTAGTTTATTAATTATAATCTTAGGCTGTGTTGGGAACGGAGCCTAGAAGTTTATAAAGTAGTGAACTCGGTTAAATTTCTTAAACATTGTTAACTCTAAATATTAAAACGGGATTATGAAAAAGTGAAAAACGAAAACAATCAAATCTTTACTGTGCATCTTTTCTGAAGGATCATGATGATTTGTCAGGTTTAGGTCACATATACCCTCATCTAGGTTGCTTTTAGAGTTTTAGTGCTTATATGTGAGGTTAGAAGGAGTCATTTTTATCAGTCAACAACTCCTTTTTATTTTGTTGCAACAGATTAATGGAGGAGCTGTATGTTGGTGGTAATAAAGATGGCCATTTTGGGTGCAATGCCAAAACTCATTTACCAAGGTGCATTCAAATATACAGCTTTCTTTTCGGCCTTTTCATCTGTAGCACAAGCAAAGTGGTAGGCACCACATGCACCCTTAAAGCTAGCTTTTGGAATAATATTTGGGGATGAGCAATATGAAGATGGGATCATCCAAGATAGTCCTTCATCCCTTGGATTTGAGTTAACACGGACCTTTTTGGGGAAGAGGGTGGGGAAAAGAAGAGGAGGAATACTAGCATTTTCGCAAACAAAGTGGAATAATATTTGGGGATGAGCAGATGGGATCATCGATCCACCACCAGCATCACCAAGCTATGTCACTCTTTTGTGACATATTCCGAGCAAATGTCATAAAAATGGGTGAGTCAGATGATACCTTAAAAGACGCAAAAGAAAAAACAAATAAAAAATATTGCAAGGAAAAAACAATACAGAAAAACTAGAAGTTACTCTTTGAGTGAATCAGAACCGTTAATGTAAGGAGGAGGAGAAGTAAGCCAACTGTTAAAATGTGACGTTACCATATTTTCTGATAAATTCAAACTCAACTTACTTAAGAAGTTGCCAGAAAGATTATGAATCTGCGGAATATAATCTCTGACGAGCCACTTGACAGTGTTAGTATTGTCCAGAATATTGACCAGCTCCTGCGCATCACCTTCCATAATAACCCTACAAATCTTATTGTTGCCAGCAAAAATGACTCTAGCAAGAAAAGCACAGCTTCGACTTCCAGGGGTAGAGCTCACTTTACACACTTCAGTAAGTCTCTGACAATTATCCCACTCGCATCACCATCCACATTGATCTTTGTGATGTACTGAGTTATTCTATGATGTAATAGGGAAGATGAGATGGTACTCTAAGCATTCAAGTAACTCAGTACCACTGTACTGCCTTCATTAACTTAATCTTCATGATAATAATTGCGTTTCCGATACAGGTTATTAAAGAGAAAGGGACTAGACGAAACCCTAAGCATCACGGACTGCACGCGTGCTAGGATTGCATCCGTACAAGTAAAACTTAAAGCAGAATTAACTGAAGTAAAAACGGCTAACTAATTTTACTAAAAGCTAAATACACCCCAGGGATGGTTGTAGTCACTCAGGTATCATGACAATACTCCCCCCTTCAGAATATCCTTGTCCTCAAGGATGGTAGTGTGGAAAGCGTGCTCTGACACGCGATAAGTCCTCCCAAGTAGCATCAGCCGGCGTAGTGTGATACCATTGAATCAACAGTTGTTGCACTGTCGTTCCCTGACGAAAAATATGGCGGGAGTCCAAGGTGGCAATTGGTTTGAGTATGAGTTCACCCTCTGAGTCCACCAATGGCAATGAAGGAGCAGTAGTTGCAGAGGCGCCTATTTTCTTCTTCAACTGGGACACATGGAACACTGGGTGTATCTTGAAGTTTGGGGGCAGCTGTAGTTTGTAAGCAACTTCACCAATTCTTTGCAACACAGGAAAAGGCCCATAATATCTGGCAGATAACTTGAAGTTCTTGCGCAGGGCCATAGAAGTCTGTCTATAAGGCTGCAACTTCAAATAAACAAGATCACCCACAAGGAATGACCTATATGTTCTTTTCTTGTCAGCAAATAACTTCATTCTTTCTTGTGCTTTATGAAAATTCTCTTTAAGAATGTCTAAAACAACATCCCTTCTTTGTAAATATTCTTCTACAGAAGCTACAGAGGTATTAGATGTTGTAGGAAAAGCCACATAAGGTGGTACATACCCATATAGTGCTTGAAATGGAGACATCATCAAGCTGGTGTGATAGTTGGTGTTGTACCACCATTCAGCCAATGGAAGCCACTGAAATTATTGTTTTGGCTTATGGCTTGTCATGCATCTCAAGTAGCCTTCTAAGCAAGCATTAACTCTTTCAGATTGGCCATCTGACTGAGGGTGATAAGCTGTACTCATAGAGAGATGAGTGCCCAAAGTTCTGAAAAGTTCTTGCCAAAACTTGCTTGTAAAAACCTTGTCCCTGTCAGAAACAATAGAAGCTGGAAGTCCATGCAGCTTAAAGATAGTATTCAAAAACTCCTGAGCCACTGTGATAGCTGTGTAGGGATGAGTAAGACCAATAAAATGACTATACTTGGTGAACATGTCCATTACCACCATTATAACATCTTTGTTCTGTGACTTAGGAAGGCCCTCAATGAAATCCATGCTAATATGCTGCCAAGCCTGAGTAGGGACTGGAAGTGGCTGTAAGAGTCCAGCAGGGTGTTGATGATCAAGTTTGTTTTGTTGGCAAGTCTCATACTGGCTGACCAACATCAAGTTGTCTTGCTTTAAGACTTTCCAGTAAAAGTATGTTTTAGCTCTAACATAACTACCAAGAATACCAAAATGACCCCTAATGGCAGATGAATGAATAGAGTGCAAAAGGTGTTGCCTCAAGTTAAAGTTGGTACCCATATAAATTCTCCCCTTGAATCTTAGAATGCCCTCCAAGTATGTGAAGTTAGGGACTGCAGAGGGGTTAACCAAGAGTCGTGGAATAAGAGAAGAGGCAACTGCATCATTGGTGTAACTATTGATAATATCTTGAGTCCAAGCTGGAGTAGATAAGGCCATAGCACTGCAAGTTGGTATGGAATCAATATAAGGAAGTCTGGAAAGAGCATCTTCAGCTTTGTTATCCAACCCCTTTTTGTAATGAATTGTGTAGTCAAATCCCAAAAGCTTGATGAGCCATTTTTGTTGCAGTAAAGTGGTAATCTTCTGCTCCATAAAGTATCTAATGCTCTGCTGGTCAGTATTGATGATGAAAGGGTGACCAGTGAGATAGTGTCTCCATTTGGTCACTGCATTAACCACAGCCAGTAACTCCTTTTCATAAGTGGATAGCCCTGAAGTCTTTGGCCCTAAGGATTTGCTGTAGAAGGCAATTGCTCTATCATCTTGCATGAGAACATCACCAATGCCTCTAGAACATGCATCAGTTTCCACTACAAAAGTTTTGGTGAAGTCAGGAAGGGAAAGGACAGGAGTAGTGCACATAGCCTGTTTAAGGGTGTTGAAAGCATCTTCAGCTGATTGAGACCACAAGAAGGAATTCTTCCTCAATAAATCTGTGAGAGGTTTACTGATATTACCATAGCCCTTCACAAACTTTCTATAATATCCTGTGAGGCCTAAGAAACCTCTTAACTGTTTAAGAGTAGTAGGAATAGGACAAGACTTCATACAAGCAATTTTCTCAGGATCAGCAACCACTCCATTTGAAGTAATAATGTGGCCTAAGTACTCCAGAGAGTCTTGAGCAAAACAACATTTAGAAAATTTGACAAATAACTTGTGTTCCCTGAGCAAGGAAAGAACCAAGGAGAGATGTTGAACATGTTCTTGGATGTTGGAGCTATAGATCAATATGTCATCAAAGAACACAAGAATAAATTTTCCCAAATAGGGACCAAATACAAAGTTCATAAGTGCCTGAAAGGTGGCAGGTGCATTTGTGAGGCCAAATCGCATAACTTTGAACTCATAGTGGCCATGATGGGTTCTGAAGGCTGTCTTATGTATATCAGGTGCATGAACCCTGATCTGGTGATACCCTTCCCTTAAATCCAACTTAGTAAATATTCTGGCTCCATGTAATTCATCTAATAACTCATCAATTACAGGTATAGGGAACTTATCTTTGATAGTTATGGAATTTAGCTTTCTAAATCAACACAAAACCTCCAAGTGTTGTATTTCTTCTTCACTAGGAGAACTGGTGAAGCAAAAGGGCTATGACTATCTTGAATAATCCCATTTTTTTAACATTTCTTGTACTAAGGACTCCACCACTGACTTGTGTATATACATGCATTTATAGGGTCTGAGATTGACAGGTTGGGAATCTGGTTTAAGATTGATTTGATGGTCTAAAATTCTTGGTGGTGGTAATTGTGTTGGTTCCTCAAAAACATCAGAAAAGTTGTTGAGCAACTCCTGAATTGGTGTAGGTATTGTAGCAGGTGGAGGAGTCATTATAATAGAAAAGAATTGGCCTACTAGAGCTGGAGTATTTTCTTGATAAATTTTTTCATAGCATTACCACTAAGTAGCATGAGTGTGGGTTTAGTAGAAGTACCTTGCAGAGTTATTACTTGACCCTTGTGAAGAAAAGAAATATATAGCTTGGCCAGATTAAAAGTGACATCACCAAGAGTTCTCAACCAATCAACACCCAAAACTATATCACACCCTCCCAAAGGAATTAATCTTAAATCTGTAGCAAATTGTTGTTGTTGCATTGTCCACTGTAGTTGTGGACAGATCCCAGTACTTGTGGTCTTAGCTCCATTGGCCACAGTGACCAACATGTGAGCAGTTGGTTGAACTTCACAACCCGATTGAGTTGCTAGAGCAGTATCAATGAAACTATGAGTACTACCTGTGTCCACTAGAAAAATGATGTCCCTTTTCTTGATGACTCCTGGGATCCTAATGGTGTTAGGATTGACATTTCTAGTAAGGGCATGGAGAGAAATCTCCATATCTGAGTCAACCAATTGGTCTTCACTAGGAGCTTGAGGAGGTGAAGTTCCATATCATCTGCTTCATGGTCAGCTACCATCATAAATAATTGTTGGGATTTACATTTATGGTCTGGTTGGTATTTTTCATCACAATTGAAACAAAGACCTTATGTTCTTCTTTTACTCATTTTCTCATAAGCGAGTCTTCTGATTGGGGGTACATAAGGGGTTTTAAGTGGTGGTGTAGAATTTTGAGGGATAGGTGTAGAAGGAGAAACACCCATTATGGAAGGAACTGTAGGTGGTCTTGGTGGTGTAAATTTGGTGTAAGTGAAGGTGGCTGGTGTTGGTTTAGATGGAATGGTTTTGGAGGTTGAGGATTGTGATGAGAGAGCAAGTTCTTGTAGTCTATCCAAATAAAATGCTTGAGCAAGGCTGGTCGGTTTGTGCATCTGCACATAACTCTTTAAAACATCCTTTAATCCACTAATGAAGCTCAACACAAAGTAATCTTCAGTAAGGTGAGGATTTTTACTCAACATTAACGCTTTTAGCTGCTCAAATTGCTCAAAATATTCTTCAACGGAAGTAAGTTGAGATAACTTGTTAAAACAACCCACATAATTATCATTTGCAAGATCCTAAAAATGACTACAAATAGCTTCTACAAAAACAGGCCAAGAGATGAATGTTTTACCATTAAGGAAGTCCAGAAACCATGAATCAGCTTTGTCATCCAAGTATAAAGAAGCAATTTCAGTCTTTTGCTCATCAGAAGTGGAATGGATCTGAAAAAATCTTTCACACTTGCGGATCCAGCTACGAGGATTGTCACCAGAAAATCTAGGGAAGTCTAGTTTAGGAACTTTAGAGAAGGTATTGAAAGGATTCTTTCGATGGGTATTATTTGAACCTTCTTCAGAATTAGGTTCAGGTGGATCTGGTGGTGTTTTAGATAGAAATTGAATAAGTGCGTTAAACATAGCTTGGTTTTCCTCAGAGATTTTAACCAAAGAAGCAAGTAAGGTATCTTGTCTTAGAGCAGCTTCCTTACGCTCTGCTGCATCACGGGTGTGTAGATCTGTAAGATTCTTCATTAGTTGAGATAGTTCACGGGTGGTGGTATCTACATCTTTGATAGTTGGACCAGTCATGGCGTAGAAAAAGAGAGAGGAATCAACAACATTCCAAGTTTATGCCTTTAACAAGTTCCCAAAGCATTATTGCACAGTCTGCACTCAAGTTTATGCCTCTAACAAATCTTCCAATGCTGGTGGCAAGAGCTAGGCCCTCCTACACTATTCTCCACATAAACATTAGAACCTTAGGATCAATGTCAGCAACTTTCCAGAATTTCTTCCAAGCGATGCAGTCGACTTGAGATTGGGAAGAGAAAGGTTAATTACTTCTTTTCATCTTCTGGAAGGATTTTGTAGAAAAGTTTCAGCTAGGATGGTGGAGCCACATAATGTGTGCTTGATCTGATCTTCGGAGTTTGGATGTCGATACTCGTAATCTGCTCTGCAATGTCAGGTGGAACTAGCTTATTTATAAGCTCTGGGTTCCATCTATTCAACTTTTGCACCATGAGATCACTGACGCTTGAGACCACTTGACAAATATGTTTCGAGATAAAATGACTTTGTTCACCAGTGGCAGTCAACCAAGGATCACCCCGTATCTTAATATTCTGGCGAATCTGGCCATCGCCAACAGCCAGGCAGCAACCAATTTTCATATCATCTCTACATTTGATCATGCAGTCCAAGCAAAGGAGCACCTTGTAGTTTTTACAGATCCCGAAAAAGTTATGTCTTGTATACTTGGCTCTCATTAGTTGGCACCAGAGTTTGTTGGGATTGTCCATGAAGTACCATATAATCTTTGCAAAGATCTGATGCCTAAATTATCCTTATCATTGTTCAGCTTATCCCATTTAATAAAATGTATTTTTGAAGAATTTTTGGAATGACCCCACAAGAAATTCCTCAAAATTCTATCAAGCTTATTGACACCCCCTTTGGGAATAAGAGAAGTTGCCATATAGCAAGGTGGAATGAGTCCAATAACATATTTTATAAGAATAAGAATAGTTGTACTTTCTTCTTCACACTGCCATTTTGGACTCAAGAAAATCATAAGAATTGACTCTGTGAGCAGGCTTGAGAAGCTGAAATCCCAAAGATACAAAGGAAAATAGTTAGCTGCTATCAATCACGGCAACCCAATTACATACTGAAGTATTCAGAGAGAAGCCATCGGATAGTTTTGTATGAAGGGACCAATTTAAAATAGTGAACTTGACAGAAAATTATTAGTTGACCGTCTCCTTGCTTTTCCTCCGCTGTCAGAGACACAAACTGTTTGGAAAATAGTCTGCAGCTTTAGAGACTCTTTGCGGTGTAAGAACAAATTACTATTTGTTTCAGTTTCAGTACCACAAAAAACTACTGTATGTTCTTATTTGATCAAGTGTTCCAATATCCCTCTTTAGTCTGGAGACTGATTGCAGCATATAAGAACTTTTAGATCTTTGCAGCGGCAAGTTTAAGTATCAGTGACTAGTCTGAGCAGTGTCCATCATTCACATGAACCATCTTATAGTGAAGGACTGTTGAAGGGATACGAAAACAAATGATATACCGGAACTGGATTTCAGAATTGAGCAACTACTGGTACCAGTTTTCAGATTCAACAAAATGCAGTTTAAGCAAGGAAGAAAAATAGTGGACACACATATGGCTTTGTTACTTGGTCTAAGAGCGTCCACACTGGGAGAGTAAACCCAAATATTTGGTCTTTTGAACAGACGTAGTGGAACGTACTATCGATCAAATTTTGATCAACGACTAAAACCCAGAGTATATTTGGTCTGGGACCAAGACTAAACCCAGATATAGTCGAGCGTTGATATACTTCACGCCCCACCACCAGGCGGACATATAGTGCACGTCCCACATCAGGCGTTGGTATAGTCTACGCCCCACACCAGAAGTTGGTATAGTTTACGCTCCACATGGGGCGTACGTAAAGTCTACGCCCCATTTTTTTTTATTATTTTGTATGGGGCGGGCATTATACCCCCGCCCCATTCTTTGTTTTCAAAATCATTTTAGTGGGGCCGGCTTTATACCTCCGCCCCACTTCTTTCATTTTTTTTTTTTTTAGTGCACGTCCCAATCAGGTGTTGGTATAGTCTACGCCCCACACCAGGCGAACATATAATGTACGTCTGACCAAATTTAGTCTTTCCACCGTAGCGTCACACACCATACTAAACCCAAAATTTGATCTTTTTTTCCCTCTTTGGTCTTTGGTTATACTCGCACCACTGCAGTTGCTCTAAGAGATCATAAAATTTGAAAATGTGCCTACTCGACAAAATTTAACATACTTGAGGTTAGATGTTTTCAGGCAAGGTAACCGACCATTTTGAGCTCAGAAATGTGCAATTGATAATGTTGTTAAACCGTAGGTAACCACTAATCTCAACCCGTTTAGCTAGCTCAACATCAATATGTGTTCTGTAACAAAAATGCCATGCTACTTCTACTGTTGCTAAGCTTTGAATTTCTAGTGAATTCTTAACTCATAGGAGGAAAAAATATGTCATACAGATACTATAGGCATCTCGCATTAGGAGTAGAGGCGTAAATATCTTCGAAATGGCAGCATCATCTGGAATAACCACATGGCATTTGCAACCATAAGCAGGAGCCACAGTTGCAAGACTGCCAGCAGAGCCCTCAGTAAGCTCTCCAGAATCAAGAGCCCTGTAACAGAAATTCAAACTGGTGAAGCTAAAATTACAGAATTGTGTCTTCAAAACAAAATAAAACAAAGCTTTGAGAGTCGGTTTGTATCCACCGCCAATAACATTCTCATGCAGTAATGAAGATTAACTTTAGCTTTCGATCCAAATATGCAAAACAAACCTCTGGTCCACAAAACTTTAGCTTTCAATTCAAAGGTAGTCGAATTTCAAGCAAGGGGCAGGTTTGAAGAGTTACATTCAAAATTTAACCTTTTTGATCAAAATTGGGGTTCAAGCAAAGTTCAGAAAAGAAAGACTGTTGATTCTGATTTCTTCTTCTTCGATGATAAGATTTTTCTGAATGAATGTAAAAAGGAAGTGAGATTCGCGGCCTTTGCGTTGATACAGTTGAACTCAGTAAGCTACAGCACACCTCAAAACTTCTAAACTAAGTTACCATCAAATCAGTAGAAGTCTAATGTGCCAGAAATGTTGAAAGGTGGATTTATACTAATGCGAATTGCCTTGCCCTCTGAAACCAGTTGAGGTAGTGTGTTTGCTTCTTCGGGAGATACTCCTGGTGCAGTCCATATGGTAATGTGGGGCCATTCATTTTTCGAACTTATCTTCTCACCATCAACTGTCCCTAAACAGGCCTCTAATGCAGCAGCTTTCTCTGAAAAGAGAAGGGATGTAAGATCTACCGGTACATCTTGATTGAGGTACATACTATAATTAGTGACAGCTGCAACGCCGTGGCTTCCCCTGTGCGCAAGAGTTACATGAGCTTTCGTAACGCAGCTCACCAAATCCTTGTCCTTGAGGAAACCTTTAATTCTAGGATCTTTCTCACACAACTATTTCAATCAGAGGCAGGAAAGGATCAGTAGAGTTGTAACCATTATGAGTGATAACTGGCTGTATCAAAGACAAGCCATAGCTCTGTCAAGACAGACTTCAAAAACAGGTAAATAAGGAAATAAGTAAAAAGAATTTACCCCATTTAGGAAGGTCCTGACTTCTGCGACTGGAAGAGTGACCGCAGCAAAAATAATTGTTGTTCTCAACCGCGGCTTCCCTGTAATAGGTGGTTTAGATTCGCCTTTTGCAACAGCTTTTAGTTGCTCCAACACTTGTTTGACCACATAATCAAACTGAACCTGGAGTATAGGCACATCAAAAGATACAAAATTATTTTCTTTCTTTTGTTTTCGTGTCTGCTTATACTAGGTGTCACAGGTTCAAACTATCCAAATGCAACACCCAACCTTGACAATGGCACTATGCTCCACAGCACAGTTCAGCCAACTCGCCCTTAGCCAATTTCTTAACATCTTGGCTAAAACTCTATTCAGCCCATACTAAATAGAGGTTCTGCTCACAAATCTTTCAAGCCTTCCAAATAGTACACACACTCCGCTTGATGCATAAAACAATAAGCCAAAACAAAGGGACAAATGCACCGACAGAACTTAGCTTTAATCTTGGCCGAAGCCTTATTATTACTGCACACTTAGGGTCTGTTTGGGAGCTTAGAAACGGAATAACATACCCTGGAAAGGTTTGCCTTAATTTAATTTATGATAACCTTGTTAATGGTTAGTTTTAATGGTATTTGTCTAAAATTTTATCATAACTTGGGCTAGGTTATATTGTGTTTGTTTGACTACAGAAATAGGTTAATCCAAATAATTATTTCTTAGACAATTACTTATTTAAAAGGAAAATAACTGTCTAACCCAAGTGAGGATACAGGTGTCCCAGGTATTTGGAAGAATACCTTAACCTCACTTTTTTATCTTCCTAAAATCAAGGAAGGTTTAGTAATCCTTATCCAGGATTGGAATTGCAGTGAGACAAACACATTTTAACAGTTTTTTACTGGATAACCCAACCTAGAATGGGATATCCAGGATACCAAACACGACCTTAGGGTTACACAACTCTTCTTGTTCCGGGCACCCAACCCACCACAAGATCAGGCTTATACAGCCTTACAAAAAACTATAGACAAGTAACTGACTTGCAGTTATGGATTTACTTTACACAAGGCAGTTGGCCAACCGTGCCAACTTGCCCAACTACTCTCCTAAAGCCAAACAGACAGTTCCCAGCCTTAGAAACGCGTAAAGCAAACACTACGCCCGTGTAACCAACCTGTAACTGTCAAGGCCATGTGCCTGGCACATGTCATCTAGCCTTGCTGCGCCATGATAGCTTTCTCCAGCCAAAGTACGGCCATCATCGCTGTGCATCATTTGCCCAATGACGCAAGTGTGCTTATGCAAGTCTTGCTTGCATCCCTGCATGCCACATGCATACAGGTTATGTGACAAACTCATTTGGCACCTCTTGATGCTATTCTTGCATCTTTGGGCATGTCCAAACCCTGTTTGGCCCATGCCTTGGCCTAGTTGCAACTCGCATTTCTGGCCTATGCCATGTTGCCAATAATGCACCATTGTTGTGCATTATTACTAGGCCGCTTGACCGACCGGTCATACCAGGGTAGAAAGAGTCAGCATCTAGTTAGAAGATACCTAACTAACAGCTATTTCTCGAATCTCTACTGCCAAGCTTTACAATATGAAGGACACTGGGATTCCAAACTGCAAATTTCTGGCAGAACTAATGCGTATCTATAGTGAAAAGAACTGAAGTTCACAAGATGGACGGAAAAGCAAAAGTACTTACCTGAATAGCATTGAGAGAGTCCGCATTAGCAAGTAAAACCTGATGCAGCCGTATTTCCCAATTCGCGCAGTCCTTCTTATATGACCCTTTGCTGGACTCCAATCTAACATACAAAGTTTGACAACAAAGCAGTAAGAAACTAAGAAATTTCATCAAGCAATAACTGAACACTTAGAATTTCTGAGACGGATCTTTCAAGACAATCATTACATCAAGTAGTTCAATTAACAGTTCATTCAATTCCTGTCCTCACTCTCAGCTGAGAAATAAATATCTGGAAAACCATAATCTACATATTACACAATTGTAAACTATTATTTGATTTTAACATGCACTTTATTATGACTAATGAGATTCTTCACTTCCAAGGGACAAGTTTTGAAAAATATCCAAAGAAGATGTCGAATAATCATGTTAGTTTTCTGGTATCCAGATGTTAGGATGTGAAAATAGATCATATGTTTGTTTACAATACCTAGATTGCACTGTACACATATATAAAACATAAGCCTCCTGGCCTTGAGAGGAAATTCCAAATACAAGAAGTTGGTCATCTATATAGACATAGAGTAGTTCTGATTCTAATACGTATGTCTGTACATAGACTACCTTCCATGTTTGTTTCTGTGAAGCTCGAAAAGACATATTCCCTCCTCTAGTATAGACTTCACAGGATCAGGTAGAGGACTCCTGCACATGTTTGTTACTGTCAGGCTTGAGTAATGGTATTTTAACAAGAGTGTTGAAACGCTCAATCAGCTCACTCTCAAACTCACTGCGGTTCTGGAAATGGGGGAAAATGAATGACAAAGTTAACAATGTTGTTAAGAGTTCGTCAGAACAACAACCAATATTTTAACAACAACCGAACAAAGGTTACCTTTCCGTCATAGAGATGGTAAAACATCAGCAGGACATAACCAACACATGGAGACGTCTTGTCCAGAAGTCCCTTCATAATGTATAGAGCAGATAGAAATTATGCATTAGAAATCAACCCACGTTTATCGCCTTGTAAAAGTAGGCAAAAGACAAGGAGAAAGATGAATACAGGGTGATTTTCTCGTTGAAGCACACAAAAGATGAAAACAGCTAAAGCATCAAGAGTGACTGGATTTGAATCAGTTCCTGAAAATCGAAAATATACATTTCATACATCATTTAACTCATCTGGGAAGGGGACTACTATGATCTGTTAATTAGTTAAGATGGAAGTAGAAATGTAAAGGAGAGTTAAGAACCTTCAGAATCAGGAACAACTGGAACTGCAGAAGCTCTTGTGCTTCTGCACATATCTTCAATCTGCGACATTAGAACATTTCAATTAAAAGTTACTCAAATTGAAAATAGAAGGAAAATAGAAGATACATCTAGCTAGAGCCTTTCAGTGCCCATTAACAAAGAATAACAGGAAACCAAAGCTTTACCTGTCTCCATACTTATTCATTTGGTGCATTTTTATCAGCGAGAGTTATAGTGTATGGTTTCTTCCTGCGCTCATTAGCAACCATCTGCCAATATTTTCCTGCATTTATATCATAAATGGTTATCACCTTATGCTTACTAAAGAATGGGAACTAATGCACCACACACTTGGCTTCGTCATAGCACACTTCAACTTAATCTGATCAAGATGCTTCAGTGTGCATCCTACAGCGTTCCTTCACCACTTCTGAAGAACTATTGCATTGTATTAGAGAAATCAATACCACACACCTTTGATAAGATCCCCCATGAGGCTATGTACTGGACGGTCATCACCAAGTCCACCTATTTCCTTGCACAGTGCAGATTTGGCACAGCCTGGTATTCCTGAAATGAGAATTAACATTGATTTCAGAACCTATCCTAAATGTTCAACATCTACAGGCCAATGAATACGAATGTCAGTAGTATCTAGTCCACCAATCAAGAATTCAAGGGGATTATTTACCAGGAAAAAATACAATCAGACCCTCGTCTTTTCGAACTGAATCCATTACAGTACGAGTAGGACTTGAAGTTGTTGCATTCCGTCCTGTTTCAAGGTCACCCTCTTCATCCCTGCCTGATTCAACAATTGCCAGGAAATCGTCAGACCTTACTAAATTCCCAGCAGATTCTATAAGCATCTGATTATGTGGACTGCGTCTTGCATATTGCTCAAGGGAAGGCTCAGCCTCAGTGAGATATATGGAAGATGATAACTTCTTGTTTCCACACTTCCTTCTTATATATGAAGCCCTGAATATTTTTTGGGAATTCAGTTCACATGTTATCAGCCAATGTAACAAGAAACAGAAAGGAAAGAAAAAGAAAGAAGCGAAGTGCAAATGAAACACTATGTACCACTCGTCTAGCATCTTGCTGAGTTCCTTTTGCTTTTGAGAAGATGTACCCCATATTTTCATTTGCCTGACGATCCAAAACCAGTATTAAGTATTTAAACGCATAATAGATGGACAAGACTTTACAATATAAATAATAAGAATTGATAATCTGATATTATTAGCAACTTGGTAGTATAATCACGGTTCAGCTAGACTGAAGACTATCAAATTTAATCTCAAGGAGTCAACATGTGATGGTGCTAAGTGAAGTTTATGTCCCTAACATCACAATGGAACTCCTACACTTGATTCAAAGAGATTTTAAGTAGGCAGTTACTTTACAATGTCAGCAACTGATCCAAAGACAAATGGGCTTTTGGAAACTGATATTACAAACTAACCTCAGATAATAAGTCCTGTAAGCTGCGGGACCATCTTTGAAAAGAATTAACAACCCATTTCGAATCAAAAAAGTCTGTATCTGTCCAAAACCCCAACAAACACCGACATTCAAAACTTTTAGTGGCATTTCGAAGTATATACCAATATATGGAGATTCCAGAAAAGCATATGCAAGCAGTCACAAGAATATCTAATTGCATTAAATTTACATGCCCGTCCACTTCAAACAGGGAGATTCCAGAAAAGCACATGCAAGCAGTCACAGCGACTATGCGACTATCTAATTGCATTAAATTTACATGCGAGTTTCTAATGCTTATGAACCAAGACAACTTTAGAGCTTAAAGATGCCATGAAAACACTCAGACATAAAAACATAAGCAATTGTAATTTCACGTGTGCAACATTAGGACTGAGTAACCCTTCATATACCTTATTTGATCTGAACATCGTTACGAACTTATGATTCAAGCATATGTTCCAATTAAAAATGTGACAATTTCAATATACAAAAGGAACAAGTCAAAAGACCAAAATCCAAGGGATATTTTTTTCTTCAGAGATGAACTTTCTAAAAATGCATTGCAACGGATCACTACCAGTAATTGCATACCTTATATGTGAGGAATTTCAATTTGATCATCAGATTAGCATCTTCATCAGCTAAACCATCTGCTCCTGATGTACTTGTCTCGGAGCTACCATTTGCGTTCTTTGACTGCACATTGTTGTCTTCTGCAGCTTTGTCCTTGCTCACTTTGAACAAGTTTATGTCAACAAAAAATCCTAGATAAAGGAAATCAGTGAAAGACAAATCATAACTAGTGGAACTAGAAATGTACTGACTGACATGCCCTAACACAGAAATATAATCTTCACCAGACTTGTGAAACAACAAGCAACAACCATGTATTTTCAAAACTGAATTAACTAATAAACAAATCATACATCTCGCATACGATGGCCAACATAAATCCAATTATGATTATCAACAAAATTCCTTCAATCTAGAAAAGCAGTCCTTGTAACAATATCTAGCAATAAAATAGTAAACTCAGGATGGACGATATTTACCTCTATACAATGGCCACAGGCCTGGATTATGCCTGAAATGAAATACACCTTTGTCATTCAAGAGAACAAACATAAAGATAGGTTATATACACAACTACGGAAAGAACAGTCCATAGATCAGCTACATAAATGTGAGTTTAGGCAGACCTCATTTCCTTCTGGTACTTCCTGAAAGCTGAATCTCTATATACATGGATAACCATCTTAAATTGTACGTTATTTGCTGCAAGAGAGGTTATCTTATGGAAGTTATAGTAACATTTAAGAGCAGCTGGGAACCGTTTTCCACTTATCAAACAAACAACTTCCTGTAGCAATTACCAAAAAAAAAGGAGATATATTACTACAGGATACACCAAGAAGCTAACTACCAAAAATGGTACAACTCTTGGCATTTGCTTGGCAAAAAGAAACAAAAATGTGAGATTAAAAAAAATAATAAAAAAACTACAGGATACACCAAGAAGCTAGCTACCAAAAATGGTACAACTCTTGGTATTTGCTTGGCAATAAGAAACAACAACTGGTGAGATATTAATTGGTCATGTCCTGGTCACTCAAAAAATAGTGCAGTTGAAACTTGGAACAAGCATATGACCTCGGAGGTCAGATTATACCAAGGTGACAACTTGCAGATGTATACCTCTTTGGGGAAGACATACAGTGGTTCTCCTAGAAAGAAAAAGGAGACTCCATTTTATCGACTTACAAATGATAGTTGGCGTTAGCTTCACCTGCAACTTAGTTGTGGCATAATCAGTTGGAACTGCATGTAGGAATTCCGAAACAACAGAGCGGTCAGCATTTCTCAAGTGAGCATCTCCGCTTCCATCTCCAAACCAGTCCACTAAGTTGGGGCAGAAATAGCTTCCAACACTCTGGAGGAGTGCTTTTATTTGCTGCAGGAAAAACAAGCAGATCCAGTTGATTAACCAAACATAAATAGGATGATACTCCAGAAGGTACTCCAATTGTACCTGTTTTTCATCTGATCTATTGGCGGCACATATCTCCCGTAGGCTAGGTCCTAAATCATGGGTGGCTGCAAATAAAGGTATAATTAGGCGGAAATGCAGGGAAGCCGAGGAACAGACTCTGGAACAGGAACATAATGCGAACAGTTTTGTACTTTCAGCTTGCTATAATTTTCCCATATATAACATGTATATCAGACCTTGAGGTTTACCACAAACTTGTACTTCTGGATGAAAACCTAAATTTACTTCTCAATTAAAGACTGAAGAGGCTAAGCTAAAAACAGGTTAGGCATATACATCTAACAAAGACAGATCTCATGAAATGTATAGAAAAATCAAAGAGACAAGTGAAATCAATATGACTTGTAAATGAAATTAGTATTCCTATAAGCTATGTACAAACCTCCTTCAGAGGGCTGGGGAAAACCCTTCAGAACTTTCTCCATGTGTTTCGAGCTCTCATGGCTCACCATTCGGGCAACCAGACCTTCTAAGATTTCACCTTGTACTTGTATACATGGTCTTTTGACGCTGCATATGGAGTTAAAGCTTATAGCTATTAGGAAACAACTGGAAAAGACAAATTCCCAACTCACAGTGACAACAACTCATACAAAGTAATGTGTCAAGGAATAAAGGTAATAGTTATAGAACAGCTCCCATTGCTCAAGAAAAGCTGAGAGCTAATAGTAGATGATGCTATGGAAGTAAAACAGTGCTACAGAAACTTAACCTGGTACAGATATATCGGCGACTTCATCGAGGGCCTAGCATACAGGCGTAGTGGTTCCTTCTTTGCACAAGGCATCACAGGCAGCAAAAAATGAAGAGACTGACTTCCTTCAATAACAACAACATACACAAAAAATATCATGATATATTATCTGCTTATAACACTACTTCTAGAAAATGAAGAGACTGCCTTAAATAACAAGAACGTACACAAAATCTATCATGTTATATCTGCATATAACACTACTGCTAGAAAATAAAATATGAGTCACTTAATGGCAACATGCTTATTGACCTTACTGTCCATCATTGTTTAGTTATTTCATTTTTCTAGCGACACTACGCAAATAAAGGACCTTCACCTTGTTGAAAACAACCAAACATGATTTGTAGTCAAGCGCCATTTCCTACAAAATGTAATTATTTCTGGAGTGGAGTAGAACTTCGGCTTTCCATTGCCAAACTCTGTGACTGCGGTCACTACAACTGCACAGAAGCAAAGGTTTTCCATGAGCATCAAGATGGTAGCAAGAAATACAACATCATGTAACCATCGCCCATTAAGACCATTAGATGGAGATCTCGCAAACATAGAGAAGAAATGGGGATTACAAAACTTAGGTCCATGCATCAGTCGCCCAAAAGTAGGAAGACTACATGTAATTTAGATTTTAATTCAGAAAAGATAGATAAAACTGATTGATACCATAATCTTCTAAAGGACGCTGGCCATGATCTCCTAAAACAGCAGTATCCAGCTCCATTGATATACACATATGATTTCTCTGAAAACATCAGCCAGCAAGTCACATGACAGTTTTGACAAAGTTAAACATAGACCGAAATCTTTAAAGGTCATTATTCACGCCCTTTTTTGAATAATTCTATGCATCTTACCTCAAGAAAGTCGTTAAACTCTGCTTGCTTCTTAAAGGCTTCGGTACCCCATGCCTCACGAAACGTCTGTTGGATATTGGCTCGGTTTTAGGAAACATCAGTGATTTCCTAAATCAGTTTTGACTGATTTTTAGAATTATGTTTAGACTTCTATATAAACAAGGGTTTCGTATCTTAGCTAGTTTAGGTTACCTAAATTAGAGTAAAGCTTGGTTTCCTAATCGAAGTATTGCAAGCCTATAAATAAAGGCACGGTCTTAGGTTATGGGAATCTATATCAACTACATCATCTTGTCTAAACCCTTAAGTTGTAGACATCTCCTCACAAAGAAGAGAAGTAATCTCTCCATTAGCAATCCTCTCATAGCTTTAGGGCTGAGGGAGTTGGAAGAGAGATGAAGGTGAGTTGAGAATGTGAAGACGGAGAAGAAGAAGGGGTGTTGAGTGTCATGTGCATCGTGTATTCTCTGATATATGAATGAAGTGAATTTCTGCCCGTGGTAGGCACATTGCCGAACCACGTTAAATCTCTGTGTCTTATGTGTTCTATGTGCACTAGCTTCCGTTGAATGTTTAGTTTTCTGTTTCTGATGCCAGATCCTGGAATGCCTTGAGGAACAATATGAACCTCTCGGCACAATAACGTCCTCCCAAGAACAAAAACACCAACAGCAGTATATCTGCATTAATAACATTATATGTAAGTTCAACCTTCATATTGGTATATCTGGCGAAAATTTAGTGGAGAAAGAGAGGTAATAACAGAAATACAAATGAGGAATGATGACCAAGATTTAAACTTAAAATTTAACGAAGTAATGAGGTAGAAAAATATATCTAGAATTCTAATTGTACATGTTGCCGAAACTGTTCTTTGCATATGCTCCGCCCTCATGCCCAGCATACATGAAAAGAGATCCGGAGTGTTTAAGTGAGACTTGTAGAAAGTAGTTAACCGATGTCATTTCATGAAAATAATTAGATTGACAAAGCAATCTACACATCGAACAGAATAATAGAAGTATACCTCCAAAGATGCCAAGCCTTTAGAGACCATTTCTATCATTCTTGTTCTAACCTGCGGATAAAGAAAATGTAGCAATGAATAATGTCCTGCAAAAGAATACCACACCTAGAAATCCATGCCATGCTTAAATGTAATATTTACTTATTTCTCAATGAAGAACTATATCAAGAGAGTAGGCAGTACAGTACATTCCAATACATGTGTGGCCACTAAAAATTATAAACCAAAGACAAATAATTTACATCTTGATCTGATTTCTCATTCTCAAATTTAGGATAAAAAGTCGCCCTGATCTTAGTATTTATCTGTAACAAAATCTTCTGCTAGTGAACCTCTAACTACTTTACTCGAACCAGCACTATTTTTTTCAGCTGAAGCAGCTCCATCCATAGCATTAGTTGATCCACTAACAGTTCCATAATGTTTAGGCTTCCATACGGTTTTCTCGCCCTGGACGGGACTCGGTTCTTTTGAAGGGACACTACCAAACTGAACCGTTGAAGCTACATTTTGCACTCGTTTTTTCAGTTCACCAATACTTAATCCAGTTAACTTGTTGTTTTTACCTTGATCCGCAGCTGAATTCGCTGAACCCACAGAATCTGCAACTGAAGAAGAATCTCTAGATTTTGAACTCTCTTTCCATACTTGACGACCTCCTTTATTTCCAGTTTTTCCCTAAACAATAACAACAACCAATTGTTATATATATTAGCAGGCATGGGACCTAAACAATTACATGCAAAGACATACGAGAGAATCTTTAGAACTCACTTGACTCCATTTTAAAGTCTACTAGAGCGACAGTTTGTAACTCAAGTGCTAAGTTGTTAAGTGAGCCATGAATTGTTAGGAGTAAAATGACAAACTAAAGATAATTATGAAAAGAAATATGCATCTTCAAGAAGAAAAAAAAGTTCACAAGTTTACAGAGTTTTAAATGTACTGAAGTAAGCTTGAGTCACTGAAATTAGCTGAAGTTATGAAACCTTTTTGTACTTCTGAGGTAAAACTATAATCCCTAATTGATTAAAACAATCCAAAGATTGATTAAGCTATACACAATTTGAATACTGATGATTCAAAACAAAATTTAAAGACTGATGAAACTAGGTTTACCTTACGATTAGGCATTGTTGACTCAGATATTAAATCAGTTAACCTAAATGTACGACGAAATTTGTGAGAAGGATGAAGTAGGAAGAAATTCTTTGGTTTTGGAGAAGAAGATAAAGAAGAGAAATTGAGTATATGTTATATATAGACAAGATGTTTCTATGTGATCACTAGGGTTGAACATGGTATCGGTTAACCGTTGGAACAAACCGAAACCAACTGGAACCATTTGGAAACCGAACCAAATGGTTAATGGATTGGTTTGGTTTAGATTTTTAGAAACCAATAATATTGGTTTCGGTTTTGGTTTGGTTAGAAACCGAACCAAAACCGACCATGAACAGCCCTAGTGATCACCAGGAAAGTTTCTCCATGGCGGTGAGAATCAAACAAACATACAAAAAATGGCAGTCAGAAATCAGAATCAGCTCTTTATCGGTGCCACGACTGACCCGTTAAACCTTGAAAAATTATTTGATTTTCTCTCTCACTCTGTCCTAAGACTCTTAGGGTCCATTTGGTTAGATTGGGATCCCAAAATGGACAGGAGTTAGTCCTCGAGTGATTTGTGGGGAGTTGAGTGTATTTTAAAGAAGGTTATTATTGGGGCGTCACACTTCAATAGAGGGGCTTCACTTGGATTCTTAATGTCCAAAAAAGTGGTTATGGGATATCCTAACACATATACAAAATGTCTAGATTACCCTTTAACTAGAAGTGATTTTACGTCCAGGTTTCTTTTAATTCCAACCGTATAATTTTATTTGCATGTAATTTTACGTCCAGGTTTGGATTAGTTCCAACCGTAGAAGCTCATTTTATGTCCAGGTTTCTTTTAATTCCAACCGTAGAATCCGATTCTACGTCCAGTTTTCGTTAAGTTCCAACGGTAGAAGTGATTTTACATCCAGGTTTGGAGATTTTACGTCCAAGTTTGGATTAATATCAACCGTAGAATTTTATTTGCATGTAGTTTTACGTCCAGGTTTGAATTAGTTCCAACGGTAAAAGCTCATTTTACGTCCAGGTTCCTTTTAATTCCAACCGTAGAATCTGATTTTACGTCTTGGTTTGGATTATTTCCAACCGTAGAAGTGATTTTACGTCCAGGTTTGGATTATTTCCAACCGTAGAAGTTTATTTTACGGTCAGTTTTTCTTCGCACAAAAACTTTGTCCTAGAATTCACCAAGTATACAACAAAATTCGCTAATTTAATTTTTATCTAATTAAATTAAATTAAAATTAACTAAATAAGGGTTGTTTAGTCATTACAAAATTATTTGAGATAAGGGGTTTTTGATATTACTTATGGGTGACCCGTTTTTGTCCTATTAGGTGATGCCCCTCTAATGGAATGTGACGCCCCAATAATAGCCTTCGTTTTAAATCTTGGGGATTTTGAGAGAGTGTATGGAGTTTGAGAGAGTTTGGTGTTTTTGAGTTCAGGGAGTTTGGGGGAGTGTAGGGAGTTTGAGAGAGTTTATTAGAGGGAGTTTGGGGGAGTTTGAGAGAGTTCACACCTAACTCATTCTCTTTTAAGAAACAATAAATTCTCATTTGCAAATAACATTGATCTTTAACCAAAGAAAAAAATAAATGAAAATGATCCTATCTCTGTATGAATAGTATGTTATTTTGTGCAACGAGATAATTTTTTTCCCTTCATTTTAACGGTCTCCATACAATTCTAACTCCCTTTGTTCACGAACATTTTCCCATATATCATCTGCTATACTCTTTCTCCATGCATTAGTTTCTTGACGTTGTTGTTCTTGAGTTTGTTGTGTCAAAATTTCGTCGTCATTTACAAGCGTTGATGGATGGCTATCTTCCTCGACTGGAAACTCATCTGAACGACATTCTTTTCGCAAGAAGTTGTGTAAGCCTGCACAAGCTGTCACTATCTCCGGTTGCACTTGATACGGAAATTGAGGTTGAGACTTAAAGATCAAGAAACGAGACTTCAAAATACCAAACAATCTTTCAACTACATTCCTCAAAGAAGCATGACGCATGTTAAATAATTGTTCAATTTTTTTGGCATGATTACCCGTACCAGAAAATTCTTTCAAATGATAATGTTGGCCACGAAATGGTGTTAAACAATATCGCCGGTTTGCAAACCCACCATCCCCCAAGTAATATTTACCTGAATAAAACACAAAAAGAAAACTTCGTTAAGTAGAACCCAAATATAACTTAACCAAAAAAATCAAAACTTCACATTAGATAAAAGTAAAATTACCTTGCGGTATTTTTCAGTCCATTTCTTTTTGTCATTGCGTCGTTAAGGATTTTCGAATCATGAGCAGACCCTTCCCATCCACTGAGCACGTATATGAACTCCAAGTCGAAGTTGCAAACCGCTAACACATTTTGAGATGTAATTCCATGTCGATTCCGATAAACGGTTGCATCTCTTTTGTTCACCATTGCTGGAATATGTGTACCGTCCATAGCTCCAATGCAATCCTTAAAGTATGGGTAAAATCGTGTACTCTCTCGAATTTTAATTGGAGTTGCACTTGTTGGCTTAGCCATCATCTTCGGGGCTATAGCATTTAAAGCTCGCAACATCCTGTTGAAGTTTTTACTAACTGTCCACCGAGAGCGACCAAATTTAGTTGTCGGTAAGTAACACACACATACCTCAAAGTAATTGTTCCACATCTCGTCGGATCCAGTAATCATCTTGTTAGCATCATCCCAACCGAATCCAGAGTACAAGATTTAAACAAATCCTGGTATTGACCAAATCTAGTCTTGAGCCATCTATATTTCCCTTTATAGTTCTCAAAAGATTTGTCACAACCACATGCTTGGTTAAGTTTTGGAAGTATCTCTTCTTCCACTATACTCTTAGTAAAACATCCATTAGTGTCTTTCTTCTTCTCAAGTGTAGCTTCTACCAACAGTTCCAATAATTTCTCAGTCTCTCGAGTTGTCCATTGTTTGTAATTCATAGTCACTTCCGTTTCCGGTTCCGTATTCTTATTCTTCCTAGCACTCTTTTTCTTCTTGTTGTTTTCAGCAGGTTGGCTGGATTTTTTCATTCTATGGTGTGACATGTTAGCTACATTAGTACTTAGACTAATACTAGAACTTAACAAAGCAAGAAAGGAGAGATTCATAAGAGGCGTAAACAAATATATTAATTGGAGAAAAGCAGAGAGAAAAGAGAGAAAACAACCAATGAAAACACTGTCAAAGTGAGGTTACTTTAACAAGAACAAATTTTTTGATCGTCTATTCATGAGCTAATATAATGAAGATCAACCATAAAATTTTTTGGACCCTACTTTGACTAATACATCATGGTTGCAGTTCACATACAATTGCACCATCAAAATGTTCGTTCACAACAAGCTGTACAGGTTAAACCTGAGTGGCTCTAATCTAGTGTTTTATATCTACTACAACGTCCAAACATTTAAACCTGAGTGTCTCTAAGCTAGTGTTTTATATCCAGTTAAACCTGAGTGGCTCTAAGCTACTGGCTTTGAGCAAGAAGCTAACCAGAACGACAACGGAGTTGTTTCGAATGAAAAGAAGAAGCTACAACGGAGGATGAAGATAGGGAACCATACATGAATTATATTCCTCGAAATGTTGTTCCTTACTCACCATCCAAACGTTCCAAAAGAGTATTACGACGCCAAATCAATATAATTATACGTGACAACTTGCCAGCAACATACATAGCCAAAAGAGTATTTCTTTGAGTATCACGATACTATTTATCATTACTAGTACCGTGTTCGCATTTAGATTAATTTATCTGTTCATGATAATGACTGGACAACCTTTGAAACTTTACACCATGGTGTCTTTCTGTCCATAGGAATAAAACTTTATGTACAGGAAAATGATGATACGTGAATTGTAATTTAGTTCTCTTAGAAATACAGTTTCTATATTGCTAAGAGCATAATCATGTTTAAATTTGTTCGAAAACTGTTGTACAACTGTTGGCATTTCATATTTGACTCAATCAGTTCAACTCATTATAGAGTAGTAGGCCAAGAGAGAAAGTAAGATAAATCCATTGAAATGTAAAAGAATGTGTTGTTTCTTTCTGATCAATGAAGTAAATTATACTTTTATGATATTCACTATTCATACTCTATAATTGAAAAGAAAAGTTGATTTTGTTGCAGGTTCATGGAGTTTAATCTTATGTAACCAGAAAGAAATTATGGGATTAGCTTAGTTTCACTTAACTACAGAAGGACTGACCAATAAAAGGAACCCAATGGGAACATGAGAAATCTCGTGAGAAGAAAACTTGAAAATGTAAAATTTCTTATGCACTTCATTACCTTTGTCGTGTTGATAGAGGTCTGCCATTTTTCTGTGTAAAAATGAAAATTCAGAAACTTAAGAGGGCACATAAATGAGCATATTACTTCTAGTTCGCATTTAGTATCAATATTTTGCTTTCCTTCCCTTAACGTGCTATCGGAAAGAGCATATTACTAATAAATCCAATCCAGGGCAATTGCGCAGGGAGAAGACCTGAGCACGGTTAGCACATTTCTGTTTTCGACTAACAAAGTTCTTTTATATATTATCCAACTCTAACTCATTCACACTTTTGCAGCAGGGTGCCAAACAAGTTAGCTTCTAAACAACTACTCTAAAAATTTTGTCTAGGGATAATTGCATCATAAAACAGGAAATCCAAGCTTTGGCCTTTATGTATGAACAGAAAATACGAACAGTTTTTCCATTTTTATACGGACATTCAAAAAAAAACTACTTAAGCAACATGTTGTTAAACCAAACCATATTTTCAACAATACTAGACATGCACACAAAATACAGGCGAAAAATCAATCGTCCAATAAACATGCAGAGATTCAAAATCTCTCAGGGGAAACAACAGATCGATCTTGATGTTGAGGGTTCATGGTTTTTGACAGAGAGTGAAGAATAGGGTTTTGATTGTTGAAGAAGAGGGTTTTCTACTTAACGGAATAAACCCTAAAAACTGATATGAAGAAAAATATCAAGATAGTACACAAAACAAACTATAAACAATCAAAACAAAACAATCATAGAGAGATCAAAGAAGAAAAGATGAGAGAAAAAAAAAAGCATACCTGAAAGCTGAACAGGGGGTTAGTCCTCGAGTGATTTCTGGGGAGTTGAGTGTATTTTAAATCTCAGGAATTTTGAGAGAGTTTGAGAGAGTGTAGGGAGTTTGAGAGAGTTTGGTGTTTTTGAGTTCAGGGAGTTTGAGGGAGTGTAGGGAGTTTGAGGGAGTTTATTAGAGGGAGTTTGGGGGAGTTTGAGAGAATTCGCTCCTAACTCATTCTCTTTTAAGAAACAATAAACCCTCATTTGCAAATAACATTGATCTTTAATTAAAAGAAAAAAAATAAATGAAAATGATCATATCTCTGTATCAATAGTATGTTATTTTGTGCAACGAGATAATTTTTTTCCCCTTCAATTTAACGGTCTCCATACAATTCTAACTCCCTTTATTTATTTCTGAAATTAGGGTTCTTATTTGGGGTGGTTAAGGGAGTAGTGGTTGGTTATAGGTGGTGATGGTAGTGGTGAGAAAATAGTTTTGACGGTGGTTGCAGAAGTGGTAATGTAATTCAACTCAGGGAAGCGCTAATTGTGAAGACTTCTACGGGATATGTACTTTTTTTTTTGCTGGTGCATCTTACGGGATATGTAGATCTAAACAAATCTATATATCCACACTTTTTCATGGACTCTAGATCACTATCCTAATATTTTCATAGAAATGTTTCACCGTATCATAATGGCCATCATCTGATAATCATTTCATCATGTTGGGAACAACATTTTTGTTGCTGAGATTTGAGAAATCCATATGATTCGAAAAGAAAGATTTTGAACCAAATTTGGTTGTGAGACCAAAATACACTAAAATCTCTACTCTTTTGAGAGATTTGTTGTGAGACCAAAATACACTAAAAACTCCTTCAAACTCCCCAAAGAAACCAACTCCCTAATATTGTAGGGTTTTATGACTAACAGGGAGTTCAAGAGCTTTTTCTAAACTCCCCAGCGACTAACAAGTGTTTTCTAGGGAGTTTAGGAGACTATTCTAAACTCCCCCACGACTAACGGGGATTTGGAGAGACTCCCTCAAACTCCCTTAGGACTAACAGGAGAAAACCCAAATACATTAAAATCTCTCGAACTCTCCCACGACTAACCTCCTTGAAGTGTTTCCTTCCTTCCTTCTCCTATGTTTTCGCTGACCAAACTCCCTCCCAAATCTCTACTCTTTTGAGAGATTTCTGGTGAGACCAAAATACACTAAAAACTCCTTCGAACTCCCCTAAAACAGCCCAACTCCCTAGCATTCTAGGATTTTACGACTAACAGGGATTTCAAGAGCTTCTTTCAAACTCCCTCACGACTAACAGGTGTTTTTTAGGGAGTTTAGGAGACTCCTCTAAACTCCCCCACGACTAATGGGGATTTGGAGAGACTCCCTCAAACTCTCCCAGGACTAACAGAAGAAAACCCAAATACATTAAAATCTCTCAAACTCTCCCACGATTAACCCCCTGGGACTCTATGAGCTATCAAAGTGTGTGTGTCATAATAGAAGAAGAAAGGGTGCGAAGAGAAAAAAATTCTTTCAGAAAACCCCAGATTAAAATGTGGAGTAAGAAAAAATAATTACGAAGAAACAGTAAAATCAACTCACATCAGAAGAGCTAATTACAAATTTCTTCGTCTTTGTGCTTTCCTTGCCAACTTTTTTCTCCTTGTTATCAAATTGTTCTTCAATTATTATATCTCTTTCTTTCCTCTTACGACTGCACATCTCTAATATGTCGACGTTTATGATCTCGATCACTAATATCACTGTGCCAATGATTTGATGATTCTTCAAATTTGTTTTTCTTTCTTTTTTCTGTCATAACTATTTTCACGAGGATTTGAGATATCAGGCAGGGTTAGGTTTTCTGCTTTTCTCCTGCTCTATCCTAGAAACCTTGAAAACCCTCCCCTCTGCAAATCCTCTCTTGTGATCCAAGTCTTGTTTTTTTAAGTGGGTCACGGCACAAAACGGGTCGTGTTGATGAGTGGGTGCCCTAATAAAATAAATCGGGTGTCCGAATAAAATAAATCGGGTGTCTGAATAAAATAAATCGGCCTGCAAATGCAATCTCATAGCACCTCGTTTTAGGGTTTTATGTCTTGAAGAAAAGGGTTTTTCCAAGGCACAAAATCACATGTTAACTACTCCGTTTCCTCACGTTTTTTCACGTTTGAGGGATAATTAGTGATCTCTTTTTTTCTGTAAGTAGTTATTTTAGTGGTAAATAGTTTCAATTTCTGCCATGGACCAGAAGAAGCGTACATTAGATGCACTAGAGAGAAGATTTGCTCTTGCTAAAGCTGAGGTTCTTCAACAACAACAGCCATCACCAACACCTAAGAATAGAAAACTTTCTCATGTACATCAAGGAAATGAAGAGGGTATTCAAAACAAGAATTCGTCTTCAAAATCTCTTGCTACAAAGAGTAATAAGCCTGATGCATCATCTTCTACACAAGTCTCTAATAAAGGTACGCTTTTTTATGCACACTGAGTTAGCTTTGATTTCTATTCAATTACCTTAAATTCATCTTGTCCACTAGTGTTTCGACATGATATATTGCTGCCAAATAATGTTAGAGAGAATTCTACTTTTTGGAAATTATCTCCCTAAACATTTTATTCAGGAAATTTGGTCTATGAGTTTTCAATCTTGTTATTGAACCCTGGAGACATTTGAAGTACCAAGTGAAACAGTTCTATGACAATGCACCTGTGATATGGCTTCTTTGAATTGAGTTTAATGACATCTTTCTTTTTCTTTTCTTTTTTTGCTTTTTGTAATTGATAAATTTCAGGACATTTTGCATTCACTGGGTATGCCCCAGTTCGAGGAACTCCTGGAGCCGCAGGTGATATATTGTAAATTATTTATTTTTCTAATAGAGTTCGAGAAGCTTGTGAGTTGTGACAAGAATTTTACTTTTTGGTTGATGCTGCTATTAACTGTCTAATTATGAGTTGCTGCTGTTTCTCATTGTTCATAGTAATTTACATCATACTAATATGTTACGTATTATCATGAGCTACTCCTTCAGAATGAGGTGTCATTTAGCAATTTAAATTACACTAATTTACATCATACCTATTGATTACAGATTATGAAGGAGATGGTCCTACATACTCAGTAATCTGTCAGCCTGTGCACGACAATTTGCTAAAAACTGATGTAGAGGTATTTATGTGATACTATGAGTATTAGATTTTACTTTTAGGTTCTTATAGTAGTTAGTGTGCATTGGAGAAGCATGTATTTCAGTCTAGCTCAATATTGAACAATGCAGCCTACAAGTCGAGGGAGCACAGTTGACAAGATTCTTCACACACTTCTCCAAAGTGGTGACTCAGCACAGAAATACATGCAGGGGTCCAGAAGCATGAAAATTGACAACTGGATGCTTCTTGATAATTTGGTACAAGGCCAGGGTGCAAAAGTTGGTGCTCGTATTAAAGATTATCAAAGTCACTCAAAGCGCTCAAAAAAGCACATGTCAATGAGACAACATAAGAAGTGTGGTTCATTTGATTTGCCTAAAGAGTTTCACAAGTAAGGTTCTTATGAAGCACTGAGTATATTGACTTCTAGATTTCATTCCCAATTTGCATGCTGATCTTACTTGGTTATGTCGTAGTTTTGATTATTTCAAGCCAATGCACGAAATGTGGAAAGAGTATATTGCTCAACTCCTTAAGAATGTTGGGTAAGATACATGTTTCTTCTCTCATCTTCCTTCTTTGCTCGAAATGCTGATTATATACACAGATCAAGGTACTCAGTTCTTTCTTCTTTTCTAATATTGCAGGAGAAACCAATTATCTCAGTGTCTTATGGCTGTGGACTTACATGGTGCTATTCTTCTAGGTAACATGAGAAACAAATACCTTTCTCTTTTCATTCTTTCACTTTCGGTATGTACTTTTTGGTGGTTTCAGCGAGGATCCAAAACGTCTTCATGCTGCAAACTATGACCATACTCAATTGGTGTCATTTCCTGTCTTTTGAACCCATTTGCGTTTGATCCTTTTCTTGCAATATCTCATTCGCTCATGGGGAGTAAAAGGTGCAAGTATGAAGTAGCACTTTTGTTTCCTAATACTCTTACGATATGGAGAGTTTTTCTGATTTTATAATTTTAGCAAAAGGCAATTGGTAGAATCATTTTCTTCTGGATTCTCGCAGTTGCCAATTGCCAAGTAAATTCTTACACCGGAGTAAGTGGTATAATGATTCGAGAAACTGCAGAAACATTTGGGATAATTACCCGGGATAATAAATTTCGAGGTACCTTGCCCAGCCCATTAGCTTTTGTTTTTGTATTATGGTGAGGTGATGTGCCGACCTGCATGACATCGAGTCCTTCTTTGTGTACTTTACAGTTGTACCAAAGAAGCCGTCTGTATTTATCTTGCAAACTGATTGCTGGAGGGTCACATTGCAGGGGGACAAATTCACTTCGAGAAATTCTGTCGCATAGCCGTGTATATCTATGGTTTAGTAATCCTCTAATTTTGGAAAGGTGAAAATTTCGACTCCAATTGACAAACAGCACGGCAGCCATGATAGCGTAACACTGTATGTCAAGCCTGTGGAGGCATCTGTGAGCATTAGCAGTTGGAGAATGGTAACTTCAATTTTTACAAGTGGTGTTTGTTGACTCTAACTCTTTTTCGGGGTAGGAAATGTTGAATGAACCATAAATTGGCTGTTTCCAGTTCTACCAACTGTTGAAATCCCGCCATATTTTGTGTTGTATTTCATCAAGGGTATTTTTCTATTCTTCATTTCATCTTAAAAAAGAATGACTGAAACAAGCTTTCAACTTAGATAACAAACAAAATGCAAGTTGAAGACACTGCATCAGAACTACATGAAGAAGCAACAGAACACCCTATCCACCAACTTCAGTCATTACGCTGGTAATATGATAACCATGAAACTCTTATCATTGTTCTCTCAGATCAGAAGACCCTGCAAAAACGTACCGTCAATTCGTTCTTGTTAAACATATCGCACAGAATTTGTGGACTATGATCACTTAGATATTTATACGGACTTTCCTGATGTACATTCGTTCTTGTTGAACATATCGCACAGAATTTGTGGACTATGATCACTTAGATATTTATACGGACTTTCCTGATTTACTTGTGGCATCGTTTCAGACAATAGGAAACAATGCAAGACGAGAAAATTAACGACAAAGTTTTACCAAGTCGGACAAAGTTTTACTAAGTCGCAAGATATAAAATTCTAGACGAAACATTGAATAAATAATTATCCAAAATAATGCTCCAAAAAAAAAAAAAAATTCGGCCACTTTGCCAGGAAGTAACTTTGCGTTGGTTACAACCACTTGATGTCTACCTGATCTGACATGGTACATGTAACATTGTATTGGTGCAACGCCACCAAAAGTCATTTACCAATACAGCTTTCTTTTATAGCATTTAATTTAGAGCCCATTCATAAGTAGTGCAAGCAAAGCCGTTGGCACCACAGTCAGCCTTGAGGTTGGGCAATATGATGGGGCTCATCAATCCAGCATCCCACCTGGCTATGACAATCTTTAAGTAAAATTCTTGCTTGGCTAGGTGGTCATATTCGGGTAGGAAGAAGAACACTTAATAGGCAGATTTAGTGAGGAAAAACAAAATGTTTTAACTGTCATTTAATAGGTTCTCAAATTGATCACACTGATCAGCAAGAAACCCCTTTTACATAGAAAACAGATAGTGGATTCTGATCGTCCAGTAATATGTGACCATTGGTTTTCTCCGAGTCTTCATCATCAACTTGATTAACTTTTTGCTGTTTTGATGCCTTGCTTACTCAGAGCTCTTCTCCCTGCAATATTAACGCAGTTGTCTGTGGTCTTTATGTGTAGGGCCTCACACTTTCAACAGTAGCATCAAGAGCTTCCAATATTTGTTCCCACAGCAAGTTCAACATTATAAAAGATAAACCTGTTACTGAAGCTCTGAAATTGAAAGAAGAAAACTATAATTGGTGGGAACATGTTTCTGAAGAGTGAGCATTGTTCATGTGCATCAGAAAGATAGAATAGTATTTCTACTTATCCTCATTCATGCCCGGGTTTCAACAAAAATCATACACTACTTACTAGTGGAAACATGAATCTCGAAGGAAATCCAGGGCAGTCCCCCACTAAACAAGTAGGCAATCAAGTAAACAAATGCAAACACCATGTGGAGAAACTTCATTTGTCGATCATCAAATCAAATCATGTTTACATAGAACAAGCTTATAAACTGGAAAAGTTCCTGAAAGACATTATAAAACAAAACTACAACTTCATGTTCTTATTGAGTTACTGTTCCAATATCCCTCTTTGATCTTTCGCTTGATCCCTATGGGTTAGATTAGAGTGATAGATTGGCCAAAAAGTGTTGCAAATCAAGAAAAAAATGTTGAAAAAAAGTTAACAGTGATAGTTGATAGTTCTCTCACCTAGCAATTGCTCGCAGTCCAACTATCAGCGAGATTGAAACGCTGAACCGTTCGGTGCTGAAAAAGTGATATAAACGCCGAACCATTCGGCGCTCTATATATTTTACTAATTTTTGAGAGAGAATGTGATGGAGAGAGAAGAAAAAGAGGGGGAAAGAGAGGGAAAAACGAGGGAAAACGTGATGGAGGGAGGAAAAAAAGGGAGAGAGAGAGGAAAAAATTGGAGAAAGAGAAGAAAAAGATGGAGAGAGATAATGATTAGTTTTTAAAAAAATAAAATTGTGTAGCGCCGAACTATTCGGCGTTTAGCGCTGTTTTATTCAGCGTTTCGCTGCTAGATTAGCAATACCATAGGATTTAGGAAGTTGTTCAGGCTGACGTAGATGGCCAATTTAACAGCTAGATATCTAGCCCATAGGACTGAGCCTTAAATCTTTGCTGGCGGCTGCAATTTTAAGTATCAGTGATTAGTCTGAGAAGTGTCCGTCATTCACATGAACCATCGTGTAGTTAAGGATTGGTGAAGGGATGTGAACAAAATATACACTGGAACTGGATTTCAGAATTGAGTAACAACTGGTATAATCAGATTCAACAAAATGTAGTTTAAATAAGGAAGAAAATACTGGTCATGTATATGGTTTCATTATTTGATCTAAGACCTCGGAGCATAACAATTGAAAATATGCCTACTAGTCAAAGTTTAGCATACTTAGGTGATCTCGGATGTTATCAGGCAAGGTAACTGGCTTTTTTGAGTTCAAAAATGTGTAATTGATCATGTTATTAAGCCCTAAGTTATCACTAATCTGATCCCGTTTTTCTAACGCAACATCCTAGAAAGATTCGATCAAATTGGGTTTCTGTAATAAAATGTCATGCTACTTCTGCTATTGCCAAGCTTCAAATATCTAGCGATTCTAACTCATTGGAGTACAAATAATATGCCATACCGATACTAGAGGCATAAATACCTTCTCGGTAGCATCATCATATGGAATAACCACATGGCATTTGCACCCACAAGCAGGAGCCACGGTTGCAAAACATATAGCAGTGTTATCACTTATCAGCAGAGCCCTCGGTAACAACTCTTCCTAGCACAAGCTCTCCAGAATCAAGAGCCTGTTACAGAAATTCAAACTCATGAAGCTAAATCAACAGGGTATCAGAGTAGTGTCTTCAAAACAAAATAAAACAAAGCCTTGAGAGACAATTTCTATCCAGCATCAATAACATTCTCTGAACGGATCCGCCCTCTACAATAATTAGCAAGACCAACGGCTAAGAAATACCGAAAAATTGAGCGCCGACCCTTTCAAAGGGAAAAAATAACTAGGACTTCCTAAAGCCATTCTATACATAAATATTTGATGGAAGTAAAGCCAAGCAAAAAAAAACACAAAACAAACAGAATCTTCTTTTGTTATATTCTTCTCTTGGACTTCTCTCCCAATGCTTCGAGCGAAACAAGGCTGTTTAAATGGGGAACTGCTTTATTCATGAACATCCAGTGCTCACCCCAGAGTTTGGTTAAAGTTGTAGTCTGCGGATCATAGTAAAAGAGAAATCCTTCACACCACAGTAAAACTTGATTACCCTTTGTAATTGCGAAGAGAACATACAGATAGCCCGTCCTATCAGGGTCCTCCCATGAGAAACTAAACTCTTCATTACAACACCACAAATCGTCGAATATGGGTTCTTCCATTGCGGTACTAGTACACCTTTTCTTTTTTTTTAATGCCCATATGTGAACAAATCTTCTTTCTTCACCTCCAGTTGAATGAACAATAGATAAATACCCTCTCAATAATCTTAGAGAAACTATGCGCGTATCCGGAATCTGTGAAGAGGGTGGTAGAGGAATCATTCTGAACTCTTCGTCTACTAAGTCGAAAGCCAGTATTCTACCACACACAGACCAGTAAATGGCTCCGTTTGCGCAAACACCAGCAGTGTTGCGTGTATTTATATGTTCATCGATTGTTCCTTTATCTCTCCACCCTTGTCCGCTGCCAAGGGTATATACTTGTACTTTGTTGATCGTGTATGTGGACATAGTATCTCGCCAGCGATAGATTCTAACCACTTTATACTCATCCGTGGAATAACTGTAACCGAATCCACAAACAAAAGGCCACTGACGAGAAGAATGTCCGTTTTGATTGATGTATCCTGGCAGATAAACATATTCTCCTGTTACGGGATTACAGATGTAAGTAGGATCGGACACCCAGGTGTACTCGTCGTCGACTATGTTGAAAACGAGAGAAGATGTTCAACATGATATCATGGTACAGTTTCTCCATGTTATCTTGGTACCGGTAATTCACTGTTCAGAAAAGTAATATCAAAATTAGACGAGGCTTATTAATGGACCAACTTAACACAGTCAACCTAGGTTTGGAGAAATTATTAAACAAACAAAAAAAAAAAAGTGCAGCGAAAATCCAGAAAGTGATATGTAATCAAAAGAATTTGTGATCTAGATCCCCACTTTGCTTCTTTTTTTTTTTTGGCTGGAATTATTTTTTTTCGCTAGAATTAGATTTGTTCCCTCAGTTTGCAGTTTGCAGTTTGCACTACTTAAATAGTGGAAACCTAAATAAGGAAAGTAGCATGATGGCGACCGGATTCTGACACCATAGTGAATTTTTGGATTTTTGTTATATAGGGAAAGTTGAATTATATTGGGGAAAAGCTAAATTTGATTGACTAAGGTATATTTTCTTTGACTTCAGGTTAACAACGGAGAAGTGTCAAAAATTGTCTTTCCCACTAACTAAAACCGATGTGTACCATTTTGCCCTCAACTTAACAAACACCGTTGATCTATAAATAGTGGAAATCTAAATAAGGAAAGTAGCATGATGGCCGTAGGATTCTGACACCATAGTGTATTTTTGGTTTTGTTTCCAGGAGGTGATTTCCTTTTTACCCGTCCTGATACAATTTGGAATTCTTGAAAGAGATATTTTACAAAAGGGTCGTAAGTTTTAGGCCTAATTAGGATCTGGGTCGTGAAACATGCAGTTGATGTGATTGGGTCGTAGACTAACCTAGGACCGTTAAAAACTTGTTAGTTGACACTTTTTATTTTACAAAACACCTTGATCATTATCTGACTAGCGTTGATCGTTTAAATAGTGTTCAAATATATATCTCACTCGTCCTTTTCCATCTTTTTTCATGTTTGGTAATGATCTTTCTTCTTTTATCTCAAGTATTTAGTACGGGTTCAGCAGTGAAAATTAATTCTCGATTAAGAGCACTCTTGGTTTCGACACAAAGCTAATTGGTGATGTCATTGAAATTGAAGATATATTGCTATTTTAGATCTTTTATACCGAACTAGAGGAAGCAACATCAGTGTAGGGAATATTAATTTATTTTATTATCAAGCTGTGAGAAGCAGTGTAAGCTTAGCCGTGCAAAAAAAAAACAGTGTAAGCTTGTCTGTTTTTTAATAAGAAGTAGATGGAAGCTGTGTGCTGGAGAGAATCAGAGATAGTGATATGATCATATCTACGACAATCCATCAAAGGAATTCGATCCAACTTTACTAGACCGTGTCAAATGGATAAACATCCATCTTTCTTATTGAAATTTTAATGCGTTCAAGGATACTAGTTAAATTATTTTTTAAAAGGGAAACATCTGTTGATGAATGGTTAAGAATAGTTAAGAAAACACATGTTGATGTTACAAAGCTTTTATTGTTGTGATGAAGATCCATGATTGGGTTTGAGAAATCTTGTTAAAGAATTGAAGAATAAATGAGGATCCATCAAATCCAAATAAATTTGTTGACTTTGTTTCCTGATAAATTGATACCGCTTAAGTAAATTATAATTGTGAATGTGTCTGCTGTAATAATTGAAGCGTTATTCAATTGAAATGTTGATAATCATCATTGTTTGAATGTGTAGAGTGTTCGGTGAAATGTCTCACTAAACAAATCAAACGGTCAAAATCAAACGGTCATAAGGGTATTTTCTTAAACAAACCAAACGGTCAAGGTTAGTTTACGACCTAATCGCATCAACCGCATGTTTCACGACCCAGACCCTAATTTGGCCTAAAACTTACGATCCTTTTACAAAATATCTCTTCTTGAAACCTATATAAGGAACATGGCTAATCATGGGTCCATGGTGATTATTTGGGGCATATGCATTTCTTCAATCAACCTAAAGAAAAGGATATGGGGTGCCTAAAAGATGATAAATTACTAGATTAACCTTTAAAGAAACCTTAATTATTCTAACACAAATACAAATACAAAATCATAATCACTTAATTAATTAACAAATACAGAAATCATTAATCAAAACTCTTTTTTTCAGTTTCTGTTAGAGCATAGCTCGGTCGATCTCGCATGCGTTGTTATCTCAAGCATGTTTGTCAATGTTAGTGATCAAAACTATGAGTCTTGATTTCTAGCCTACATAGCTAAGTCTCGGACTAGGATAGAAAAGTGTAGTTGAGCTCAAGGACTTCATGGTGATTCATCATACAACGACGAAGATCTATACAAGGAACCGTGGAACTTCATCAACAAAAAGGTATGTGGAGACTTGAACTTATCTATCACTCAAAAGTCTATCTATTCTATCTCCTACTTCTTATGAGACAAAAGTCGTATGCTATATAGACTAGATCATACACATTTGACATTTCGAGATGAGCATTCATTGCTTATCTTTTATCTCGAAATCGTGTTTGGTAAATCGTTTCGCTTTGATCAAGTTTATCTTCACCTAGTGACGAAAGTCATGAAAAGTTTCAATCACTTTGAGAATTGCTCTGACGTGAATCGGTCTGTGAATAACGGCTACATAGCGTCCTCTGAGAATGTCTCAATGATTGAAATGAGAGTTTAGATTACATAACCATGTATTCCTTGAACCGAAGTTTTCGAACTTTGTTGATCAAGAGAAATCGGGAAGATTGTGGAATTGGCTTGCCAAGTCCGCGAACCCAGTCCGCAGACTCAGTCCGTGAACTGTCGGAAGTTCTCGACCGATAATTTCTGCTGAATTTTCCAAAACTCGTTTGTGTGCTAAGTCCGCGAACTGGCGGAAATTCTCTTTCCGAGAATTTCTATTGAGTTTGGAAAACTCAACTGATTAACTTAAGTCCGCGAACTTGTTTGTGAACTTAAGAGGTTATGACCTAAAGATGTGCTCTGAATATGAAACATTAAATTACTAAGGAATGCTTTATACAAACCGTGGCTATAATGTTCATGAGCCGCTTCAATCGAATCGAATCATCTTTGTTTCAATTGTGTCTTGTGTAGTTATATAAGATCTCATAGCAATTGAACAACTCTTTAACTAGTTCATTTGAGTCAATTGAACTAGTTATGGTGAAGAAGAACAAGGTTAATATGAAATTCTCATATGGTTGACCTTTTTGGGTTACTATGTTGAACCAACATAAACGTAAACATTTGGGCATGATTTTTCACAAACCCAGTAAACGTCTACCCAAGTGTGTGTGACAAGCTAAGTTTTCGATCTAACGGTTGAGAAATATTAGCTTGAATCTAAATCAGGTTTTCATCTAACGGTGAATATGGATTTCTTTGTAACTAAGGAAAAACCCTGGTTTGAAGGCTATATAAAGGAGACATCTAGCATTGTGCAAAACTAATCCCCACACGTCTGTATACTACTAGTGCGCCCGCTAGAGTCGATCTCTATTAACCTTTGATTTTCTTCTCTAAAATTAGGCTAACGACTTAAAGACTTCATTGAGATTGTGAAGCCAGACCGATACTACTTTATCGTAGTTGTGTGATCTGATCCTGCATATTCTATCGTACGAGTACAATCGATTGATTGACTTGAGATCGTGAGAGTTCTCCGATAGGCAAGAAAAATAAGTCACAAACATCTTCGTCTCACTGTTTGTGATTCCTCGACAAACCGCCTGTGTAGTCAGGAAGGATTGAAGAGAGGTGATTGATTAATCTAGGATGTTCTTCGGGAATATAAGACCGGATTATCAATTGGTTCCTGTTCACCTTGATTTTATATCAAAAGACGGAACAAAACCTAGGGTTTATTTGTGGGAGACAGATTTATCCTTTGATAGACTTCTCTGTGTGAGACAGATCTGTTTATTATCAAGTCTGCGATTTTGGGTTGCAGCAACTCTTGGTTGTGGGTGAGATCAGCTAACGGAATCAAGTGCGTAGTATCCTGCTGGGATCAGAGGCGTAGGAGTACAACTGTACCTTGGATCGGTAGGAGACTGATTGGGGTTCAACTATAGTCCAGTCCGAAGTTATCTTGGAGTAGGCTAGTGTCTGTAGCGGTTTAATACAGTGTGTATTCAATCTGGACTAGGTCCCGGGGTTTTTCTGCATCTGCGGTATACTCATTTACAAAATTTCTGGTGTCTGTGTTATTTCTTTTCCGTATTATATTTTATATAATTGAAATAATACAGGTTGTGCGTTCGTGATCATCAATTGGAAATCCAACCTTTGGTTGTTGATTGATATTGATTGATCCTTGGACATTGGTCTTTGGTACCGTCCAAGTTATTCCTTGTATTTTACAAAGAATCGCTATTGTTTTTAGCTTGAGTAAAAATCAAATCAAGAGAGAGATATTAACTCCTTGAGATACTTTTATCTAGATTGAGTCTGACTGTCTATTTGATTTTCTAGTAAAGTACTTCGGAGTTAGTCCATAGAGATTGCTAAGCTAAATATTAGATGGTGTTGTTAGACCCCCGCTTTTTCAATTGGTATCAGAGCAGGCAAACACGTTTAAGACCTGACAAGTCTGTGTTTGTGGCAATCTGAGTCTGTGGACAGAATCTCATACGCATACCAAAATGCCTCCTAAAGCTTTCAACCTTGTCAAGCGTCTCGGAAATACCTCAAAGGGTTGGTAGGCATTTAAAGATGTGAAAATAAGACAATAAATGGATGCCTACAGTGATACCTGCAAGTGCACAGGGTCAAATTGTAGTAATGTGTGCAAGACAGGGTCATTCCACAGGGACTTGGGGTGTATTGAAGCATTCCTAAGCTATCAATGGGTGCAAAGCACTATGGCAGTGAGCAAGGCAAAGATGGGAAAACAGTTAACAAAGCAAAGCAAATGACAAGAAATTTAAGAACCAAAACAGCAAAGCAATATGGCAAAACAGTTAAGAACCAAGGCTGTAAGCCAAGGGCAGGGAGGAGTTTGAGCACTGATTTCCACCTTGTGTCCTAATCAAGCAATGCAATTCTAGGTTGAGTTGAATACCTTGAGCATATATTAGAATGGGAGGAAAATCAGCTTGCTCACTGATATGCCCCTAGTATTGACTGTCTTTTGACAGCACAGTCAATCACAGGCATACCAGAGCACTGATTACTTCCCATTGCTCAAGCAAAACAGGCATCAAGATAACTATCCTAGCAATACATCATTCAACAGTGCACTAGGCTTCATCTGAGACCTAACTGAAGAACTAGAACATGTTTAACACATTAAATAACTGGAATTGAAACATTGAACATAAACAGAGCATTGAACTGAACATAAGCAAACACAGAAGACATAAAACAAAAACATGAACTGAATTGAAACTAAATAAGAGCAACTGAACTGAAACTAAACAAGAGTAATGGAATAAACATGAACTGAAACTAAATAAGAGCAATGGAATAAACATGAACTGAAACTAAATAGAATTGAAACATGGAATAAAAACAAAGACAGTTGAAAACTAAACACTAACCCTTGAGACACTGGCTATTCCAGTGCTCTTGGGTGACACACTGGCTAGTCCAGGCATCCCCCCTTTCACACACATCACAACTCTATTTATAGTTACACCCAATTCTCAAAAATACCTAATTTACAAAATTAGGGTTTATCCAAAAAAAATCCCAAAACAGTGAATTTAGGGTTTCGATTTCACCTAATTTGATGGGTCAAATCTTACCCACAACATCGACCCAATCTTCCTCTGACTTCACTGCTTCATTCCCACACCTCAATTTCTTCTTTAACTTCACCTAATTCATCAATCTCTAACCTAGGGTTTCAGAGATAGGAAAGGTGCGAGACTGATGAAGTAGGCGGCTAGAAAGATGGGGGAAATGATGGGTTTCGCTTTTAGGGTGGAGTAGAGTGGTTTGGTGGTGTCAGGGAATGGTGGTGATGATGGAGAAGGTGGTGACAGTGGAGTAGTTGCAGAGGGAGTGGGAGGAAGAAGATGGGTTCGATGGAAAGAAGGAGGGGAGTGTTTGGCGATGGGTATAGGTGTAGGTTGTTACAGTGTGAAGCGGGTGTAGCCAATTCGATGTCCAGCGAAGCTGAGCCGTGGGATGCGGAAATGATAGATAAATCTAACGGCTACAAGTGAAGAGGCTGGTATCGACCGTCGGATGCGTGATACAACGAAACTGACGGCTCAAGATGGAGTTAGGTGTTGTAGTGTTAGACATGAGCTTCAGACTTTGATGTACTGGCGATGCTGCGACCATAGGATGCTGAGATGATCCAATCTGACGGCTAGAAAAGGAAACGGGTATGGATATATGAAATGGATTTGGGTGAGGGTTTTGGGCCTTGGGTATGCCAAGCCCATATCTTCTTTAAGAACAATTCTTCCTCTTCAAGCCCACTTCTAGCCTTTTGGTCTTGTGCACAACATTCTTCGCGGCTTCCTTGTGTAATTCCTCCCGGCTTTTCACCACTTTTCTGCTCTTTTCCGCTCCGCTATTCATCCAAACTTTATTTATTACCTAAAAATGCAAAATTAGTTAATAAAAATATTTATTCTTGAAAACAAAGAAAATACAGAATATGGGATAAAATGTAGAATTAATGCACAAAAGATGAGTTAAATGCCAAGAAAAATATATAGAAATATGCACTTTTTAGCACTCATCAAATACTCCCAAACCTGAATTTTACTTGTCCTCAAGTAAAACAAAACTAAGGAAATCCTACCTATACCACTGTCGCTGGTCTCTCGAATGCATTTAGCGTATGCACTAAGCCTTTTAAACCACTAAGTGTCCCTAGTGGACGAGTGAAGTCTCGTGAAGGTTTGCGTAGAACGTACCTACAAAGTTCTAGGTCAAAATATAAGCTCAGATTCCATCAAATGTGACATGTGCAAGTCAGTTTAAGCTCACAGCAAAATGGAGATGTCAATCTAGCTATCAAAGGCACAATCCTAGCACTGATAACAAAAAAAGACATGTGATAAGAGTGTAAAGTGTATCTACACATGTGTCTAGAATGACCTGAAGTTATGACTACTAATCACCAAGAGATAGTTTTTAGGCTAAGAACCGAATTCTAAGCCAAGCTAGTTGTCCGGCTTTACGAGAATTGTGAATGTTCACCCAATGAGTTGGTGATATTTCAGTTTACCCGCATTATACATCGATGGCTGCACCCTCCTTGCTTATTACAAGACTATTTACAACAAAAAGATGACTCTTTACATGACTCTTATTTACATTGATTACTCTCTTTTATTTTTGGAACAAGAGAGAATATTGTCTTTAACATGACAAAACATGGAATAAATAAATACTTGATTGAATATATATATATATATATATATATATATATATATATATTTTGTAAGAAATAACTTTGATCTTTACAACATAGTGACACTTTTGATACATGAACAAAAAGAAAAACATAATTACATGACTCTTAGCAGGAGGTGGCCCTTATCGAATGCATCCGGTCAAATTCTATGGTTGCTTTTCTTAACGTATCCTCCAACTTCTATCCCAGCCAACCAAAGAACAAGCTAGTCAAGTCTCATTCAGTATTCTAAAGTGATTGGCAATCTAACTTCCTATCAAACACCTTGAAGATCGAGGCTATACATGTATTGGTAAATCGTGCGCGTGCAAGTTTCTTATCACTATGTGAATTGTGCTAGAATCAGGGTGCCTAAATATCTAGACTAAGACTCCTAATAAAAATACATATTTGCACAAGAGTCAACATTTCAAGGTAAATGAGCTCCATTTTTATGATTTTTTATTTTTTTATTTATTTTTTGGAATTTTTAAATTTTTTCAAAAAGAAGGAGTTCTGCTTTTTCTTTTTTTTTTTTTTTTCAATTATGGCATATTATCAAAGTATCTACTTTTCACCCCCAAACCTAAACTAAACATTGTCCTCAATGTTTCAAAATATGAACAATATTATAATACAACATATGAAGAGGATCATGCTGAGTAGAGAAAAAGGAAAGAGAATACCCGATTTCGGCGAAAGCAAGATTAGAACTCCGTTATTCAAGGCAAGAATCCAACATATGTCAGCCGAGATCATATTGGATTAGCAAAATATATACAAAAGGAATAAAAGGATTTTTAAAATTTTTATCTACTGGATTATGTACAAGAAAATTTGGTTTTTAATGGGATTGGACTTTTCGGGGAAAATTTGGTTTTGTCGGGAGACATTTGGTTTTGGCGGGAGACATTTGGAAACTTTTGGTTTTTTTAAAGGGAGCAAAGAGCTTTGTGTTTCTTGGGAATTTTGGAAAAGAAATTTGGTTTTTTATGGGATGAGGAAAAACTTTAAATGGGATGAAGAAACCTTGGTTTCTATTCGGGAAAAAGCCCAGATAATGGGTAGATCTTTTAGTGCTTTTGGAGAGGCCCAGCTGTGAGTTTTGAAGAAGAATCCCAGCTGACGTTTTTGAAAAATAGGCCCACTGCTCGCTGTAAAGCCCAGCTGTTGGTTTTTGAAATTTAGGCCCACTCGAACTTTAGTTCAGGCCCTCAGTTCAGAAACAAGCCCAGGTAACAATTTGAAATTTGGGCTCTTAAATAGCCAAAGGTCGAGGCCCAACTGGGCTTTGAAAACGTTTTCTGTTTTTGGGTCAAGCCCACAGTGTAAATGTTTAGTTTTCAAATGGATGTTAAGCCCACAGTCCCAGAAATTTAGTTGGGCTTTGGCTAGCTACTAACTAAAATATGAGGCCCAACTGGGCTTTCAAAAGTTCAGTTTTCTTTAATTTAAACAACAAGCCCAAATTAATCTAAAACCACAAGCCCACAAGAAATTAAACAAACAAGCCCACAAGAAATTAATTACAAACCCAACAGAAAGATGGAAAAAATTATTACAAGCCCACAAATTAAAAATGGAAGCCCACAGGTTGGGTTCTCTTAATGGGTTTAGGCTTACTTGCTTAAGCACAGCCAGCTGCTCAGTTAGGTTGCAAAAGCCCAGTTGGGTTTTGGATCATCCTAAGCTTTGGCTTTTCTGAGGCCCAGTTGGGCTTTGGTTCAACTTCTTCACCTTCTGCAGCTTACAGCCCAGTTGGGCTTTATCTTACACCAGCTGCAGCAACTTCAGTGGCAGCAGGAGCACCAGTTCAGGTTCAAAATGGTGAAGCCTATGACAAAGCAAGCAAGCAAGGGCTTTGCAACAGCAGGTAGCAGCTTCACCAGCAATCAAGGCTCAGCAGCTTCACCAGTTCAGGGCTTTGCACCAGCAGCAGGGGCTTAGCAGCAGCAGCAGCAGTACAGTTCAACAACAGCAACAGGCAGCAACAGGGGTAGTTCAGCAGCAACAGGCTGCAACAGCAGCCACAGAAGCTCAGTAGCAGTAGCAGGGGACCAGCAACACAGGCTCAGCTCAACAACAGCAGCTGTAGAAGCTCAAGGCAAGTTGCACATCACAGCAGCCTTTGAACAGCAGCACAGCAAGGTACCTGGACAGCTCAAGGAGAAGATTAGTTTCTTGCTAGAAGCTAAGAAGTTCAGCTGCACTACACAGTAGCTACTAAAACAACAAGTTACACTAAAATGCAAGAATGCAATGCATGATGAGTATGCTAGAATGAAACAATATGCAAAAGAGTATGCAATGATGCAAATGAACTAACATGCAAAAACAGCCAAGAAAAATTCAACACAACACAACCAAGTCCCCGGCAGCGGCGCCAAAAACTTGGTAGGCATTTAAAGATGTGAAAATAAGACAATAAATGGATGCCTACAGTGATACCTGCAAGTGCACAGGGTCAAATTGTAGTAATGTGTGCAAGACAGGGTCATTCCACAGGGACTTGGGGTGTATTGAAGCATTCCTAAGCTATCAATGGGTGCAAAGCACTATGGCAGTGAGCAAGGCAAAGATGGGAAAACAGTTAACAAAGCAAAGCAAATGACAAGAAATTTAAGAACCAAAACAGCAAAGCAATATGGCAAAACAGTTAAGAACCAAGGCTGTAAGCCAAGGGCAGGGAGGAGTTTGAGCACTGATTTCCACCTTGTGTCCTAATCAAGCAATGCAATTCTAGGTTGAGTTGAAGACCTTGAGCATATATTAGAATGGGAGGAAAATCAGCTTGCTCACTGATATGCCCCTAGTATTGACTGTCTTTTGACAGCACAGTCAATCATAGGCATACCAGAGCACTGATTACTTCCCATTGCTCAAGCAAAACAGGCATCAAGATAACTATCCTAGCAATACATCATTCAACAGTGCACTAGGCTTCATCTGAGCCCTAACTGAAGAACTAGAACATGTTTAACACATTAAATAACTGGAATTGAAACATTGAACATAAACAGAGCATTGAACTGAACATAAACAAACACAGAAGACATAAAACAAAAACATGAACTGAATTGAAACTAAATAAGAGCAACTGAACTGAAACTAAACAAGAGTAATGGAATAAACATGAACTGAAACTAAATAAGAGCAATGGAATAAACATGAACTGAAACTAAATAGAATTGAAACATGGAATAAAAACAAAGACAGTTGAAAACTAAACACTAACCCTTGAGACACTGGCTATTCCAGTGCTCTTGGGTGACACACTGGCTAGTCCAGGCATCCCCCCTTTCACACACATCACAACTTTATTTATAGTTACACCCAATTCTCAAAAATACCTAATTTACAAAATTAGGGTTTATCCAAAAAAAAATCCCAAAACAGTGAATTTAGGGTTTCGATTTCACCTAATTTGATGGGTCAAATCTTACCCACAACGTCGACCCAATCTTCCTCTGACTTCACTGCTTCATTCCCACACCTCAATTTCTTCTTTAACTTCACCTAATTCATCAATCTCTAACCTAGGGTTTCAGAGATAGGAAAGGTGTGAGACTGATGAAGTAGGCGGCTAGAAAGATGGGGGAAATGATGGGTTTCGCTTTTAGGGTGGAGTAGAGTGGTTTGGTGGTGTCAGGGAATGGTGGTGATGATGGAGAAGGTGGTGACAGTGGAGTAGTTGCAGAGGGAGTGGGAGGAAGAAGATGGGTTCGATGGAAAGAAGGAGGGGAGTGTTTGGCGATGGGTATAGGTGTAGGTTGTTACAAGCGGGTGTAGCCAATTCGATGTCCAGCGAAGCTGAGCCGTGGGATGCGGAAATGATAGATAAATCTAACGGCTACAAGTGAAGAGGCTGGTATCGACCGTCGGATGCGTGATACAACGAAACTGACGGCTCAAGATGGAGTTAGGTGTTGTAGTGTTAGACAGGAGCTTCAGACTTTGATGTACTGGCGATGCTGCGACCATAGGATGCTGAGATGATCCAATCTGACGGCTAGAAAAGGAAACGGGTATGGATATATGAAATGGATTTGGGTGAGGGTTTTGGGCCTTGGGTATGCCAAGCCCATATCTTCTTTAAGAACAATTCTTCCTCTTCAAGCCCACTTCTAGCCTTTTGGTCTTGTGCACAACATTCTTCGCGGCTTCCTTGTGTAATTCCTCCCGGCTTTTCACTACTTTTCTGCTCTTTTCGCTCCGCTATTCATCCAAACTTTATTTATTACCTAAAATGCAAAATTAGTTAATAAAAATATTTATTCTTGAAAACAAAGAAAATACAGAATATGGGATAAAATGTAGAATTAATGCACAAAAGATGAGTTAAATGCCAAGAAAAATATATAGAAATATGCACTTTTTAGCACTCATCAAATACCCCCAAACCTGAATTTTACTTGTCCTCAAGTAAAACAAAACTAAGGAAATCCTACCTATACCACTGTCGCTGGTCTCTCGAATGCATTTAGCGTATGCACTAAGCCTTTTAAACCACTAAGTGTCCCTAGTGGACGAGTGAAGTCTCGTGAAGGTTTGCTTAGAACGTACCTACAAAGTTCTAGGTCAAAATATAAGCTCAGATTCCATCAAATGTGACATGTGCAAGTCAGTTTAAGCTCACAGCAAAATGGAGATGTCAATCTAGCTATCAAAGGCACAATCCTAGCACTGATAACAAAAAAAGACATGTGATAAGAGTGTAAAGTGTATCTACACATGTGTCTAGAATGACCTGAAGTTATGACTACTAATCACCAAGAGATAGTTTTTAGGCTAAGAACCGAATTCTAAGCCAAGCTAGTTGTCCGGCTTTACGAGAATTGTGAATGTTCACCCAATGAGTTGGTGATATTTCAGTTTACCCGCGTTATACATCGATGGCTGAACCCTCCTTGCTTATTACAAGACTATTTACAACAAAAAGATGACTCTTTACATGACTCTTATTTACATTGATTACTCTCTTTTATTTTTGGAACAAGAGAGAATGTTGTCTTTAACATGACAAAACATGGAATAAATAAATACTTGATTGAATATATATATATATATATATTTTGTAAGAAATAACTTTGATCTTTACAACATAGTGACACTTTTGATACATGAACAAAAAGAAAAACATAATTACATGACTCTTAGCAGGAGGTGGCCCTTATCGAATGCATCCGGTCAAATTCTATGGTTGCTTTTCTTAACGTATCCTCCAACTTCTATCCCAGCCAACCAAAGAACAAGCTAGTCAAGTCTCATTCAGTATTCTAAAGTGATTGGCAATCTAACTTCCTATCAAACACCTTGAAGATCGAGGCTATACATGTATTGGTAAATCGTGCGCGTGCAAGTTTCTTATCACTATGTGAATTGTGCTAGAATCAGGGTGCCTAAATATCTAGACTAAGACTCCTAATAAAAATACATATTTTCACAAGAGTCAACATTTCAAGGTAAATGAGCTCCATTTTTATGATTTTTTATTTTTTTATTTATTTTTTGGAATTTTTAAATTTTTTCAAAAAGAAGGAGTTCTGCTTTTTCTTTTTTTTTTTTTTTTCAATTATGGCATATTATCAAAGTATCTACTTTTCACCCCCAAACCTAAACTAAACATTGTCCTCAATGTTTCAAAATATGAACAATATTATAATACAACATATGAAGAGGATCATGCTGAGTAGAGAAAAAGGAAAGAGAATACCCGATTTCGGCGAAAGCAAGATTAGAACTCCGTTATTCAAGGCAAGAATCCAACATATGTCAGCCGAGATCATATTGGATTAGCAAAATATATACAAAAGGAATAAAAGGATTTTTAAAATTTTTATCTACTGGATTATGTACAAGAAAATTTGGTTTTTAATGGGATTGGACTTTTCGGGGAAAATTTGGTTTTGTCGGGAGACATTTGGTTTTGGCGGGAGACATTTGGAAACTTTTGGTTTTTTTAAAGGGAGCAAAGAGCTTTGTGTTTCTTGGGAATTTTGGAAAAGAAATTTGGTTTTTTATGGGATGAGGAAAAACTTTAAATGGGATGAAGAAACCTTGGTTTCTATTCGGGAAAAAGCCCAGATAATGGGTAGATCTTTTAGTGCTTTTGGAGAGGCCCAGCTGTGAGTTTTGAAGAAGAAGCCCAGCTGACGTTTTTGAAAAATAGGCCCACTGCTCGCTGTAAAGCCCAGCTGTTGGTTTTTGAAATTTAGGCCCACTCGAACTTTAGTTCAGGCCCTCAGTTCAGAAACAAGCCCAGGTAACAATTTGAAATTTGGGCTCTTAAATAGCCAAAGGTCGAGGCCCAACTGGGCTTTGAAAACGTTTTCTGTTTTTGGGTCAAGCCCACAGTGTAAATGTTTAGTTTTCAAATGGATGTTAAGCCCACAGTCCCAGAAATTTAGTTGGGCTTTGGCTAGCTACTAACTAAAATATGAGGCCCAACTGGGCTTTCAAAAGTTCAGTTTTCTTTAATTTAAACAATAGGCCCAAATTAATCTAAAACCACAAGCCCACAAGAAATTAAACAAACAAGCCCACAAGAAATTAATTACAAACCCAACAGAAAGATGGAAAAAATTATTACAAGCCCACAAATTAAAAATGGAAGCCCACAGGTTGGGTTCTCTTAATGGGTTTAGGCTTACTTGCTTAAGCACAGCCCAGCTGCTCAGTTAGGTTGCAAAAGCCCAGTTGGGCTTTGGATCATCCTAAGCTTTGGCTTTTCTGAGGCCCAGTTGGGCTTTGGTTCAACTTCTTCACCTTCTGCAGCTTACAGCCCAGTTGGGCTTTATCTTACACCAGCTGCAGCAGCTTCAGTGGCAGCAGGAGCACCAGTTCAGGTTCAAAATGGTGAAGCCTATGACAAAGCAAGCAAGCAAGGGCTTTGCAACAGCAGGTAGCAGCTTCACCAGCAATCAAGGCTCAGCAGCTTCACCAGTTCAGGGCTTTGCACCAGCAGCAGGGGCTTAGCAGCAGCAGCAGCAGTACAGTTCAACAACAGCAACAGGCAGCAACAGGGGTAGTTCAGCAGCAACAGGCTGCAACAGCAGCCACAGAAGCTCAGTAGCAGTAGCAGGGGACCAGCAACACAGGCTCAGCTCAACAACAGCAGCTGTAGAAGCTCAAGGCAAGTTGCACAGCACAACAGCCTTTGAACAGCAGCACAGCAAGGTACCTGGACAGCTCAAGGAGAAGATTAGTTTCTTGCTAGAAGCTAAGAAGTTCAGCTGCACTACACAGTAGCTACTAAAACAACAAGTTACACTAAAATGCAAGAATGCAATGCATGATGAGTATGCTAGAATGAAACAATATGCAAAAGAGTATGCAATGATGCAAATGAACTAACATGCAAAAACAGCCAAGAAAAATTCAACACAACACAACCAAGTCCCCGGCAGCGGCGCCAAAAACTTGGTAGGCATTTAAAGATGTGAAAATAAGACAATAAATGGATGCCTACAGTGATACCTGCAAGTGCACAGGGTCAAATTGTAGTAATGTGTGCAAGACAGGGTCATTCCACAGGGACTTGGGGTGTATTGAAGCATTCCTAAGCTATCAATGGGTGCAAAGCACTATGGCAGTGAGCAAGGCAAAGATGGGAAAACAGTTAACAAAGCAAAGCAAATGACAAGAAATTTAAGAACCAAAACAGCAAAGCAATATGGCAAAACAGTTAAGAACCAAGGCTGTAAGCCAAGGGCAGGTAGGAGTTTGAGCACTGATTTCCACCTTGTGTCCTAATCAAGCAATGCAATTCTAGGTTGAGTTGAAGACTTTGAGCATATATTAGAATGGGAGGAAAATCAGCTTGCTCACTGATATGCCCCTAGTATTGACTGTCTTTTGACAGCACAGTCAATCATAGGCATACCAGAGCACTGATTACTTCCCATTGCTCAAGCAAAACAGGCATCAAGATAACTATCCTAGGAATACATCATTCAACAGTGCACTAGGCTTCATCTGAGCCCTAACTGAAGAACTAGAACATGTTTAACACATTAAATAACTGGAATTGAAACATTGAACATAAACAGAGCATTGAACTGAACATAAGCAAACACAGAAGACATAAAACAAAAACATGAACTGAATTGAAACTAAATAAGAGCAACTGAACTGAAACTAAACAAGAGTAATGGAATAAACATGAACTGAAACTAAATAAGAGCAATGGAATAAACATGAACTGAAACTAAATAGAATTGAAACATGGAATAAAAACAAAGACAGTTGAAAATTAAACACTAACCCTTGATACACTGGCTATTCCAGTGCTCTTGGGTGACACACTGGCTAGTCCAGGCATCCCCCCTTTCACACACATCACAACTCTATTTATAGTTACACCCAATTCTCAAAAATACCTAATTTACAAAATTAGGGTTTATCCAAAAAAAAAATCCCAAAACAGTGAATTTAGGGTTTCGATTTCACCTAATTTGATGGGTCAAATCTTACCCACAACGTTGACCCAATCTTCCTCTGACTTCACTGCTTCATTCCCACACCTCAATTTCTTCTTTAACTTCACCTAATTCATCAATCTCTAACCTAGGGTTTCAGAGATAGGAAAGGTGCGAGACTGATGAAGTAGGCGGCTAGAAAGATGGGGGAAATGATGGGTTTCGCTTTTAGGGTGGAGTAGAGTGGTTTGGTGGTGTCAGGGAATGGTGGTGATGATGGAGAAGGTGGTGACAGTGGAGTAGTTGCAGAGGGAGTGGGAGGAAGAAGATGGGTTCGATGGAAAGAAGGAGGGGAGTGTTTGGCGATGGGTATAGGTGTAGGTTGTTACAGTGTGAAGCGGGTGTAGCCAATTCGATGTCCAGCGAAGCTGAGCCGTGGGATGCGGAAATGATAGATAAATCTAACGGCTACAAGTGAAGAGGCTGGTATCGACCGTCGGATGCGTGATACAACGAAACTGACGGCTCAAGATGGAGTTAGGTGCTGTAGTGTTAGACAGGAGCTTCAGATTTTGATGTACTGGCGATGCTGCGACCATAAGATGCTGAGATGATCCAATCTGACGGCTAGAAAAGGAAACGGGTATGGATATATGAAATGGATTTGGGTGAGGGTTTTGGGCCTTGGGTATGCCAAGCCCATATCTTCTTTAAGAACAATTCTTCCTCTTCAAGCCCACTTCTAGCCTTTTGGTCTTGTGCACAACATTCTTCGCGGCTTCCTTGTGTAATTCCTCCCGGCTTTTCACTACTTTTCTGCTCTTTTCGCTCCGCTATTCATCCAAACTTTATTTATTACCTAAAAATGCAAAATTAGTTAATAAAAAAATTTATTCTTGAAAACAAAGAAAATACAGAATATGGGATAAAATGTAGAATTAATGCACAAAAGATGAGTTAAATGCCAAGAAAAATATATAGAAATATGCACTTTTTAGCACTCATCAAGGGTCACTCCTTAGATGATTCTTCCGAATCCCGAGGTAGGAAGACTGTTCCATCCTTTGTTGGTCATTCTTCCTCCAATGAGACTTTGGACATAATGGCAAAAGATGAAATAGAGCTCACCATAATTTCAAAAAATTCTACAGAGTTTGTTGATCTCAAGGATCATGTACAACTCGTGGATGAATTCGAAAAGTCTATTGATCGTGAACAAGTACTCTACAACATTATAGGGTCATTATCTAAGGAAATTGAGAAACTTCTTCAAGAAAACAATATACAGCGTGAAAAGATTTGTGATCTTGAAAAGCTGGTCAAAGAAGGATCAATTAGAGAAAATTGTTTGATCAAGACGCATTCATCCGATCTAAACAGACTTCGTGTTGAGAAGGAGAAACTTGAAGCATCGCTTGTCTTAGCCCATGGACAGTACAAATCCTTTGAAAAGGAAAACTCTGTTTTAAAGAAAAATTCTTCTACACAAATTAATTCTCATGAGTTACTGTACAGAAAGAAATTTTCTCCAGAAGAAGATTGTGTCAAGAAAAGTTCTCATAACTTACAATCTTCTCCGGTGGCTATGAAGTTTAAACAAGTGTCTGTTGTTTCTTCACCTCCACGAACCCGTGCCTTCTGTGGAAAAGGAAATCACTATGTTATCCATTGTTTTAAAAGAAAGAAATAAATTTCTAAACTCCGTAATTTGATTCTATCAACTGTCAATGGAACAAATAGTCAATCGAATACCGCCGGTGAACCAAATATCCACAGAAAACCAAAAGTTTTATAAACATGGATCTCTTTCTAGAAGTCGTCACAGATCACAGATACATTCTAACCATTTAAACTCTTATAATGAATGTATTCCCCATGTTTATGCTTTTGGTAAATCTAAATCTGGAAAATGGATTCCCATCTACTCTGATCCACTTGAACCAATTTCAAGAGGTCCTAGATTTAGTCATCAGAAAAAGCCTTCATAAGGATATGCAGAACAAGCTATGCCGTATTCTTCTAAACTAAGTGATAATCAAAGAAGGAAGACTAAACAAAAGCAATGGTCATTTAATGAACTAGATGCTCATACTTGTGCAAATTAATCACAAGGTTGATATCTCACTCACCAAAAATCCTAACTGTGTGAGAATTGAATAGGTATACTCTGTGCAAAGTAACTGCGATTATCTAGCTATTTTCTTATCGTTCTTAGATGGATAATCAGTCACATACTTTTACATGAGTATTTTATCATCTTTTTGTATTGCTTTTGTTAGTTTTGTCTTGGCTCTCAAAAGCTTCGTGTTTTGTGTTGGGTTCTCATAAGGGTACTTATATGGTTTTGGATTTAGTCTCTTATACCTACCGTTAAACCCTAATTCCCTCCAATACGTTTATATACACTTCCTATTGTGTTAAAACTTTCACTCTAGGCTTATCATCAATGGTCTCTTCTTCATGGGACTTTCCTGAAGACTTTGTTGATAATGGTATATACTTTGAGTTTGATAAAGAGAAGGAAACCCTTGTTGAATTTGAAGGATCTTTTCCTCAATCTCCCGTTTCTTACTCAAATATTGGGGAGAAGATTCAATCTAAGGTGATCATTGATTCTCAACAACTTGTTGGAACTATTAAGTGTCTTGATGTTGTAAGAGCTGAGTTAAAAAAAGGTTAAATGTAATCTTGCTATGATGAAAAACCGCGTGAAAGAACCTCTCAAAAAGGATGTTTCCTCAAGGGTTGATGAGGTTGTTGTCTCTCATAAGCTCGATGATCACAAGACTCATGCATTTCCAGAACAGTCCTTGATCCTTAGTGTCTGGGTTTTGGTCTAAGAGTCTGTTTTTGAGTTTAAATGCCTATTATGTCTTTTCTTTGGATTAGTTGGAAGAATAGCTAGTGCTTTGAATAGCGATGATTGTGACTACACATAGCTATTTTTGTTTTCATCTTCTTATGTTTAATTTTAGGTTTATTGGTATTAAATTCTAAAAATATTTAGAGGATGATGTTATTGCAGTATTGATCTTTATGATTTTGTGATATTGCAATTTGTTTATGGGATATGTATTGTTTACGTCCGTGAACTTGAAGGTCCCATATTGCGGTCAAAAGTAAAGTCGTTCATGAATTAGTATTCGTATTGATGAAAGGACGAATTGACTTTTGACAATTACAAAAGTTATGCCTATGCAATCATGTATTTGATGGAAAATAGGATGATATCTTTTGTTTGACAAGGATAAAGTCTATTATATCGTTATGATGGAAAGTAGAATAGATCCTTGTATGTTATTCACCGTATTGATCTTCATTGATCCATCTTGTTATGTTTTACCGTGAAGGATCCATTGTGTGTCTTATGTTGAGCACCTTACAACTAAGTCGATTTACCTTGGCTTTGTTGGTTGTTCCAAGAGATGCTATATGTCGAGCATTAGGAACTAAATTAATCAACTAGTTTGGTTATTTAGTTAGTACTCCATAAGTTTTCTTTCTTATGTTGAGTACATGTACGGTTAAGGTTGTCATATTCTACGATGAACTTAGTCGGGGTTCCATAAGTTCTTTTATGTTGAGCCCAAAATAATTGAATTGATTACTTCGCTGACTAGTTTGGTTATTTGTATTCCAATTAGATTAATTATAGGTTCTCTTGTAATTAATCTAGTTGAGTTTTCATATATTCCACAAGTTCTTCTGTTGAGTATATGAAAGGCTACACTATCATGCTCTTTGGCTCATGTAGTCATATATTCCGTAAGGTTTTCCTTATGTTGAGTATTTGAACGGTTAAGTTAGTCATCTCCATATGATTGACTTAGTCGTAGCTCCGTGAGTTTACTTATGTTGAGCACCTTCAATTAAATTGATCACTTTTGTGGTTTGATTTAGTTGCGTATTCCAATTGAATTAATCATGGGTTTACTTGTGGTTAATTTGGTTGAGTTTTGGATATAGAAAATCATTCTCATGGTTTTTGGTGTCCAATAAAAAATTCTTCTTTTCTTTCGAAATTAAGGTCGCTCTTGTTGTTCTTTCGGGAATGAAATCAAATGGGGGGGAGTTCTTTTGAACTTGTGCTTAATGGTAATATCTTGCGGGGTGTGCGGTTGTGGAATTTTATAGGGGTTATCTCGTATCTTAAAACTCCTTGATGAATGCATTTAGCTTCGGCTTTATGTTGCATCTAAATTAAGTTGGTATGTATTTTTCTTTTAGTATATGAAATCTCTCTTGTGGAATTTTCATTATGATCCCGTTCTTGTACCTTTGCCAATTTTATTGACAAAAAGGGGGAGAAATAATGTAGTTCACACTACCAATACATATAGTTTTCGGATCATAGTGTAAGGGGGAGTGGTTTCCATGATCGAGATGGAGTATTGACTAAGGGGGAGTGATATATATCACCGTAGTATTATTGTTAAAGTCGTGATACAATTGGACTTTGATATTACATAATAATACTATGACATTGTATAATAATGATTAAGAATCTCGATTTCTCTCATTGTTATAGCTACGGATCTCAACAACGGTGATGCTAAACTTACAACCTTTGGGATCATTGGAGTACTTGGAAGGACGAAGATTTCAGGAAACGTTGAAGATTAGACTATGGAATAGGAGCCACTAAAGTTTATCTTTTTTGTATTCCATATGTATTAATAGTTTTGTCACTAAAATTGACAAAAGGGGAGATTGTTAGAGCATAGCTCGGTCGACCTCGCATGCGTTGTTATCTCAAGCATGTTTGTCAATGTTAGTGATCAAAACTATGAGTCTTGATTTCTAGACTACATAGCTAAGTCTCGGACCAGGATAGAAAAGTGTAGTTGAACTCAAGGACTTCATGGCGATTCATCATACAACGACGAAGATCTATACAAGGAACCGTGGAACTTCGTCAACAAAAAGGTATGTGGAGACTTGAACTTATCTATCACTCAAAAGTCTATCTATTCTATCTCCTACTTCTTATGAGACAAAAGTCGTATGCTATATAGACTAGATCATACACATTTCACATTTTGAGATGAGCATTCATTGCTTATCTTTTATCTCGAAATCGTGTGTTGGTAAAGCGTTTCGCTTTGGTCAAGTTTATCTTCACCTAGTGACGAAAGTCATGGAAAGTTTCAATCACTTTGAGAATTGCTCTGACGTGAATCGGTCTGTGAATAACGGCTACATAGCGTCCTCTGAGAGTGTCTCAATGATTGAAATGAGAGTTTAAATTACATAATCATGTATTCCTTGAACCGAAGTTTTCGAACTTTGTTGATCAAGAGAAATCGGGAGGATTATGAAATTGGCTTGCCAAGTCCGCGAACCCAGTCCGCAGACTCAGTCCGCGAACTGTCGGAAGTTCTCAACCGAGAATTTCTGCTGGATTTCCCAAAACTCGTTTGTGTGCTAAGTCCGCGAACCAAGTCCGCGAAATGGTGGAAGTTCTCTTTCCGAGAATTTCTGCTGAGTTTCGAAGACTCAATCGATTAACTTAAGTCCGCGAACTTGTTTGTGAACTTAAGAGGTTATGACCTAAATATGTGCTCTGATTATGAAACATTAAATTACTAAGGAATGCTTTATGCAAACCGTGGCTATAATGTTCATGAGCCGATTCAATCGAATCGAATCATCTTTGTTTCAATTGTGTCTTGTGTAGTTACATAAGATCTCATAGCAATTGAACAACTCTTTAACTAGTTCATTTGAGTCAATTGAACTAGTTATGGTGAAGAAGAACAAGGTAAATATGAAATGCTCATATGGTTGACCTTTTTGGGTTACTATGTTGAACCAACATACACGTACACGTTTGGACATGGTTTTCACAAACCCAGTAAATGTCTACCCAAGTGTGTGTGAGAAGCTAAGTTTTTGATCTAACGGTTGATAAATATTAGCTTGAATCTAAATCAGGTTTTCATCTAACGGTGAATATGGATTGCTTTGTAACTAAGGCAAAACCTTGATTTGAAGGCTATATAGAGGAGACATCTAACATTGTGCAAAACTAATCCCCACATGTTTGTGTGCTAGTAGTGCGCCCGCAAGAGTCGATCTCCATTAACCTTTGATTTTCTTCTCTAAAATCAGGTTAACGACTTAAAGACTTCATTGGGATTTTGAAGCCAGACCGATAATACTTTATCATAGTTGTGTGATCTGATCTTGCATCTTCTATCATACGAGTACAATCGATTGATTGACTTGAGATCGTGAGAGTTCTCCGATAGGCAAGAAAAAGAAGTCACAAACATCTTCGTCTCACTGTTTGTGATTCCTCGACAAACCGTCTGTGTAGTCAGGAAGGATTGAAGAGAGGTGATTGATTAATCTAGGATGTTCTTCGGGAATATAAGATCGAATTATCAATTGGTTCCTGTTCACCTTGATTTTATATCAAAAGACGGAACAAAACCTAGGGTTTATCTGTGGGAGACAGATTTATCCTTTGATAGACTTTTCTGTGTGAGACAGATCTGTTTATTATCAAGTCTGCGATTTTGGGTGGCAGCAACTCTTGGTTGTGGGTGAGATCAGCTAAGGGAATCAAGTATGTAGTATCCTGCTGGGATCAGATGCATAGGAGTACAACTGTACCTTGGATCGGTGGGAGACTGATTGGGGTTCAACTATAATCCAGTCCGAAGTTAGCTTGGAGTAGGCTAGTGTCTGTAGTGGTTTAATACAGTGTATATTCAATCTGGACTAGGTCCCGGGGTTTTTCTGCATTTGCGGTTTCCTCGTTAACAAAATTTCTTGTGTCTGTGTTATTTCTTTTCCGCATTATATTTTATATAATTGAAATAATACAGGTTGTGCGTTCGTGATCATCAATTGGAAATCCAACCTTTGGTTGTTGATAGATATTGATTGATCTTTGGACATTGGTCTTTGATACCGTCCAAGTTATTCTTTGTATTTGATAAATACTTGCTATTGTTTTTAGCTTGAGTAAAAATCAAATCAAGATAGAGATATTAACTCCTTGAGATACTGTTATCTAGATTGAGTCTGACTGTCTAGTTGATTCTCTAGTAAAGTATTTCGGAGTTAGTCCATACAGATTGCTAACCGAAATATTGGGTGGTGTTGTTAGACCCCCGCTTTTTCAGTTTCCATCAAATAGAAACTAAAACCTAATCAATCACAAACAACAATTGAAATCTAATTTCTTTTTGGGTTTTGAAAAAAAAAAAAAACAAACAATTCAAGTGATTGAGTTAAATCCCTTTAATGTGTTCCTTCGAAGAGGAAGCCAACAATGATTTACCTCTAAATCTTTGAAATTCACTCATCAAATTTTCTAAAAATCCACCCAGAATCAGTTTATCTGTGCACTATATTAGTCCGATTATGGTTGATGTTACAAGCAATCGGTTTTTATTGTGCACCTACATAAACCGATTCTGGGTTGATGGGGTGAACATCAACCAATTTTGGGTTCAAGTTCGAATTTTTAGAAAAATCAAGAATCAGATTATTCGTGCATCTATATAATCAGAATGTGACTGTTAACGGCTCTTTTTTTTTTTCTTTTTTTTGTTGAAATTATAGTCTTTGGTCCTTTGTGTATATAAAGACGATAGCCTATCTCTATCATACACTACCTTATTTAAATAAATCTTTCTCCATTGTTAATTTTTTTCATTTGAAGATGTCAAGTCCATCATCATCAACTACCAATTCAATCGAACACATACTTAGAAGATGCAAGCGAACAACCAAATCAATTGCGGCAATGGAAGAAGACATACACAAAAGAAGCGAACAAACAACTACAAACGCGACCTCGTCTTCATTACTTAAAAAATATATTAATGTAATAGATGAAGTGTTAAGCAAACAAATAACTAAAAAAGAAACCATATCATCGTCATCGGCTGCGACAAAAATATGAAGAGAAACTCAAGACAAAGAAACGAGGTCAAGAGCAATTCCAACTAAGGAAAAGAATAAAGGATGTTGAGGAAGAGACCGAATGGGTTTAAAATTATTACATAGTCAAGGATCTTCCCAAAGAACATCAAGATAAGAGTATATTTTGGCTTCAAGTTGGTTTGGGTCCTTTCATTAAACAGACGAGTAAGAAACCACGTTATAATTATGAACCAACCTACATTTGTTCAAGGACGAATCATGTTAGGAAATTATGCCTCAAGTACAACGAGATTCTCGCTAGACAAAGAGGAGACAGGTTCGCGACACATGATGAATATACCGTTTGGAGAGGAGAGCGGTTTTATGATTTCGAAGCGACATTGATAGTTGAGGCTCACACTAAGAAATACAACCGTGCTAGTTTCAATTTTAAGATTTTATGAAAAGTGAAAAAGGTCCACAATCGGATCATGTTAGACCATATGTAATCCGATTATTGAATGAAAAATTGTCTGTTATTCTGTAAAATTTTTTACAAGAATCGGATTACATTTTCATCCACAAATACCGATTCTGAATGAATCCCAGACAAGTCTTGTTCAGAATCGGTTTATACTAGTTCCGGTGTAAGCCGATTCTTATTTGAGTTCACAATCGGTTTATAATAGTTGCAGTATAAACCGACTCTGAAAAAGCTGCAACATGCTACCTTCTTAATCGGACTTTAAAAACGTATTAGAAAACCGATTATGTTATAAATTTCATGAGTCCAACGTACCCAAAAAAGACAAATCACCTTGATTCTTTAAGCTTGGTTCAGTTTGCAACATACAATATATGAAAGCGACAAAATATAAGTATATGATAGTTCAAGTTCTTAACAAAAGGAAAATACTCATTCCAACACTTGGAGACCCTTCACTTGATCCGGCTCGACTAACTCTTCCCAACGCTTCATGTTAGGCTCGTATTTTTTAAGCCATTTCTTGGTGAGCTCTGAGTCATAATAAAACCTACACTGCGGTGGTAATGGACAATCTTCACATAGCCTGGGACCGATATAATGTATGTTGTTAGGGTTGAATAAAACAATTCTACGATCCTTAAGCGATTCATTGCGAACAGTGTACTTAGGGGCGGGTGTGTAATATGTTCCTTGACCAAATAAATGAACAACGCAACTACACGTTTCCGCCAGAAGATGACCACATAGAGGCATGCTCATCTAATACTCTGGGGTAATTAGTACATTCCTCTTTATCCCTTGTACACTACAACCATTTCATCATCTCACTTCTTTATCATTTCTTGATCCTTCTTTCATCGTCGAAATGTAAAAATCCGTATCTTCTTGTAGGCGTAAGGCCATCGGCTTCCTAAAATATTGGCATTGGGTTAGGTTCTCATCGTCCGCCAAAACTTATATGACCTATTTGTTCCAACGCAACGTGATAACCACAATTCTCATCCGCATCCACATCGTCGGTAGATAATACATAGGACTTAATGAATTTAGGAAGTTTCGAATAATACTCCTCGAACATGGTGTAACACTTTCGATGAGGTCTACCTCGTTCATTCCTAGGCGTGCTTCCATCACCAAGAGCGGCCCTTAGAGTCACCATAAAACCCATTTGTCTTGCTTGTCCCTTCCATGTATATATCCTTGATACTCATGTTGTACTCGCTTGACTCTCTTGAGAAGGAATGCTTAGATCGTTTGGCTCATCGTTTATTGTAGGCGCTTGACTCTCTTGAGAAGGATCGACTGGATCCTCATGTTGTGAAGGAGCAATTGGATCATTTGAAAGGACCATATGTGCGCCTACTTGTCCCGCTTTCTCCCTTCTTTGGTCGACCCATTTTCTTTGGAACCTGTGCCTCTTCATATTTAACGTCTTCATACTCATATTGAGAAAAGTTTCTTTTATGACTCAATAACGGGTTTCTTTGGGTACTCATTGAAACCTTAAATCTTTCCTTTCTTACTTCATATCAATGTTGGTAGGTGGTCTACCCATTGGCGGTAGCACCGTTTTTTCTCCAACCGGTACCATATGGGGGTTAGCGGCTAGTTTTAAGTCGTACATCAAAACTCATTGTGCCAAGCCATCTTTTTTTGCGAATTTCTCGATGATTTCTCTTCCAATATCCGTGTCCACAAAGGATTCGAGTGGTTCTTCGGTTGGGGGTGGTTTGAAAGTTAGTTGCTTCCAAAAGGATCAATGATTTTAAACGGAATTTTTTGTTGATACCTCGCAATCATGTGACGAAATGAAAATCCCAAGGCCGTCATCGTCATACATGAACATAAAATTCTCCTTCTCCCCATCCCGTTATCCACATAATATTTTTAATCCTTCATCATAGAAATGATTGCCCAGTGAGACAACGTATAGTTTAAACGTCTAATCAACCAATGGTAATTCTTGTAGCTTGTGATGATTTTCATCCTACTCTCATCCATTTGCGCGGTTATATTGACGATATCCGCCTTGGTGTATTCACGGATGGCTTGTTGTATCGTAACCACACTGTTTTGGCTCCCTCGGAGCAAGCTCTTCAAACCAGTGTAGTCAATATCGTTTGGCTCCCTCGGAGCAAGCTCTTCAAACCAGTGTAGTCAATATCGTCTGTATCGGCCGATATATCGGCGATTTTACCGGTACCGGCACTTGGGCGATACGAGACGCACTATACCGACGATACGATATATTCCCGGTAATATCTGCCGATATACGCCGATACGAGTGAGCCGATATTTCCGGTATACAGATATTTTAGGTAAAGGTTGGTCCTTCAGGCTAACCGAACTGATACACCCTTAAAACTCCAGTCGAAATTTTATTCTACAAACGAAAAACTATTTTAAAATCAACAAACAACATCAACGAAGTTATTCTTATCTCAAATCCATGTCATGTATTCTTGAATTTATATCCAACATGGAAGTAGCGAAACTTCAATGAAATCAATACAGATTCATGTATATTTGATAAATTCCACCTCCAAATAAGTACAATGTTAAAGATCAATAATATGGTTTTCTAAGAAAAACAAATATATTGATAGAATGAATCTGAAATTAATCAAAATCCTTTCAGTCAATATGGAATCTCATCTTCATCTTTGTTATGTTCCAATAGTTTTAACTAGTTCTCAACTTAATTTTGCCCCAACAAGTGTTAAACCAAACGCCTTTCGACTTCAAGATCTCTTCTTGGATGTGTGGCTAACCTATCTTCCTCCTTGGTCCTTGCCCATCGGTCTTCACCAAAAAAAATGAGGACATGAAAATGATAAGAAAACAGAAAATACAGTAAACCAGAGAGATAGGGAGGAGAAGATAATAACGTTTTTTTCTATGTTCAACAGTTGGTAAAATAGTTGTCGATACAAACGAAGTTAGTAGCATGACCAGATGTCTGAATAACATGAGGCACCAACTGTAGCTCTCATGGCTCTTCACTTTTTTCTAAAGTTGTATTTAATTTGGTAGTAATTCATTAACATGTATTTACGATTTTCTTTTATTTTTGAATATATATTTATGGTATTTTATTGTATTTTTGTGGAGGTATTCCAAAAACGTGTGAAAATGTGTGTTCTAAAAATTATAGGTATAAAATTTGGAACCGGTATTGCTTCCGATATTCCAACGATAATATCTCCGATTTTAAGTTATTCCAGTGTATCGGTCCCGATCGAGATAAACCGATATCCGATATTAACTACATTGCTTCAAACGTCCATGAGATCCTTTCGCGATACTTGTCGCCTCATTCTTGTAATGCATGTGTTGGTAGGTGTAAGCATAGATAAAAAAATTCCTTGTATGGATCCAACAATTTCTTCAAGCAATAAACCACACATTTCTCGTAATCTTTCTTCCATAGCCCAATAAAACTCTCCAAATAAGATTCGAACTCGGCCACGGACACTGAATGTACCATTAAATCTCAATGATGTTGAAAAGCCTTCCATAGTAACCCATTCGCTTCATACTCTGTTTCGCTTTTCTTCTTATCCTCCTCTCGTTGTTCCGGAGTTAGTTTTTGAAGAAGCTCATCTTCGGCCTTTTCACGAGCGGTACCTTTTTGTGGCTTTGGATTTTAGATATGAACCCTACAATTATTTCTAATATTGCATTGTATATGCCATGTGCAAAGAAAATGCTTAGTGCTTGGTCCTTATCTGTTACTATGATCCTTGGAGTTTGATCGCCACAATATATCTCCTTCAAGGTCTCTAGCATCCAAGTAAAACTCACATCATTCTCCTGATCCATAAACCCCGATGCTACCGTGAAAGTTTGCTTTTCGGAAGTATGGCAAATAATGTTTAATAACGGCATGTTGTACTTGTTGGTCTTGTGCATACAATCTACTAAAAAAACTTGATAGAAGCATTGGGCCAACTTGATCATCTCCGGATGCGCAAAGAAAATACGAGTCACTTTGCCTTCCAATACCTGCTTCATCATTGGGTATCCACGTTGATTGGCTAACTACTGAGATTGTTCCATAACCGCTCTACCATCTCATTCTCTCTTTCTAAAGGCTGCTCTTGCGGCGTAAATTGTCCTCAAAGTGGATAAGTTATTCTTATCATCCTCCTTAATCTTCCTAAGGATGTCACTTGGTTTAAATGCTTTTCATCGACCTTACCGTTTCCAATTAATGTGGTTTCAACCCACAAACGGCCGCCTGTCCAATAAGAGATTCTGGATCATCATGATTATGACAGCAATTCATCACTTTATGGAGCTTGTACACCTTACCATTGGGTCTATTAACTATAATCTTGAACGGGCATTCAAAGTTCTTTGATTCAGTAATGTATTCCCTTGTCGTCTTTTTCATGTACAGTCTATCCTTTGCCCAATGACTTTCTTGTGTTCCACTTCTCTCACAAACAAGTTCCAAACGATCACAACTTGAACGACGACCTAAAACTATTGCGCATTTAATCTCCATGCCCTTGTCTATAATACATTGCTTTGCATCGTTTCTTTCTTTCCATTCCAAATCAGTGAAATAGTGGGCAGAGGTATCAGGACCCATTAGATATACGGGTTTGGGCTGATCTTCGTCGAACGCCGCAACAACCCACAACATATATCGACAAGTTGAGGATTTATAATCGGTTTATCTATCACAGTCGATATAGACGATTTCTTTTATATGAGCAACTATAAAGTTCGATTAAAGACTTGATGATTTTAGAGAAAAAAAATCCATATTTCACAATCGGTTCACGTTGAATAACATGTAATCCGATTTTCGTCCTCATTTCTTCTAAGACATTTCGGCTTCACAATCGGATTACATATTATTGATGGTAGATTTTAGTTCAGGGCTAAAATTGTAAAACCAATTAATATGCTGACATCCTGCATAGGATAAAGCTATCTGAGTGATGAATACTTCTTCACTTTACTAATTCACCTAGAACGGAGCATGTGGCAACAATCCCAGTATTCTGTGAATTAAATATACAAATTCATCCAGGTTGGAGCATGTAGCAACAATCCCAAATACCCTGTGAATTTTAGCATTATTTATAATGCATGATTAGCGTTGTATTTCCTGTGATGTTCCCGCAGAACTCTCATTATTGGTGCGGCATGACGACTGAGTGTTGCTCTCAGCAGAGTAACACGAATCTCCAAGTGTCAATAATGAGGCATGCACGAAATACCCGTACATGCTACATCTCTCGGTGTGTTTTACTAGCCCGATTGTACATACATCTCTCGGTGTGTTATACTAGCCCGATTGAGCCTACATCTCTCGGTGTGTTATACTAGCCCGATTGAGCCTACATCTCTCGATGTGTTATACTAGCCCGATTGAGCCTACATCTCTCGGTGTGTTATACTATCCCGATTAAGCCTACATCTCTCAGTGTGTTATACTAGCCCGATTGAGCCTACATCTCTCGGTGTGTTATACCCGATTGAGCATATTTCCTATGGGAAATCTGGACTGCCCATGTCAGTCTCAGAAACGATCATGACCACACAAGTTGGCCGCATGATTTAACCAGCCTAGACGAACCCTAGAAGGAACAGGCAACCACCACAATGACCACCAGCGGGCCCCCTTAATGCCATGGACGGTCATGTACAAGTCACTCCCTCCAAACGACCACCAAACACCAGCCTGAAGTTGGATGTACAGGCTAGTATGGAGAGGCTTGGAGGAGCTCGTACGAGCAAAGGCTACCTACGGCAGTCTCAAATCTATCACGTCCGTTCATCTTCGCCGGCGCGATTGGATGGTGCGGATCGCCCCATTCCCGGTCGGACAAGCACCTTTGTGTACACCGTCGGGCCCCCTTTCTACCTGCAATGCTGACCATCTCACGACCTATCCAGGGAGGAGCAAACGCTCGCCCAAAGTTCGGCCGGCGTGATGCTTCAAAGGTCGCAGAAAATTCCACTAAGGGTCTTAAATCGATCACGACCATCCAACTTCACTGACACATTTGTATGGCTTAGATCAGACCCATAGCCATCAGACAGGTATTGGCATGTTCACCACCGACCCAATGTGGGCCCCACATGGTCGGCCACCCCAGACGAGAAGCATAGCTTGCAAATTCGTCCATCCAAAGTAGCATGCACATGAAACCCTAATTAGGGTTTGCGACATATCACATGTGTCGCAAATCAGTCACAACCATCCATCTTCACAAGCATAGATGGAGGGTGTAGATGTTGACTCAAAGGGTCCCAAGCATGTCAATACAATCACCGTGGGCCCGTCTACATGTGTGACCGATCGGTCAAGGCCGACCATGACTAGGTGCCTCGATTCATGCGCCCAAACTAGGCATGGTCGCAACTCCTTTGTGGCATGGTTTTTCTATTGCAAACCGATCTCGACCACTCAACTTTGCCGGAAAAATTGAGTGGATTAGATCACATCTTCATGGGACGGTGAGGTACGGACGCGTACAACGTCAAGCCGTCTACACGCATACCAGGTCGGTCTTGCAAAAAACGTCTCCCATTCTTGGATTCGACCAAGCTGAAGAGTGATGCTTGCGCACCTCTTCAAAACCCTAATCCAACGGTCGCAGATATGGGTCGCAAGCCATCTCGTCCTTCCAACTTCGCCAGCTTGGACGGACAGCCTAAGACAGGATTTAGGTGACCAGTGAAGCATCACCACGATCACCGTCCACCACTCTTCCACACAGAGTGATCGGCCAAGTCAGGGCTTACCTGTAAAGCCTCCAAACGATTACTCGAATATGGTCGGACGTGATGCTATTTTAAGACGCTTAATCGTGACATACTCCGTTAAGCCTTAAGATAACGATGCTTCATACGTGATGAATATATTCGATGCATTACATGCATAGAATACACACGATATTTCATAAATATCGACTTCCTAAATAACTTAGTTAGTTAATCTAGCATCACATGCTACCTTTTGGGGTCCCACGATCCACACACTCGAGACATTAATCATGTCACAAACTGGGGGATACTTACTGGGGTATTGGTCTGGCGGTTTACAGCATGCAGCGCACAACGCGCCATCATAAGAACGTGTCAGGAAGTCATGGACGTTTAGTGATGATGGGAGAAGTGGACTTTACCTGATCGTGTGACAATTACCACGACTTCACTACTCCATCACTCCACTTCCTCCACTTCCCATGAGAAACGTGGGTTAGGCGCAATGACTTGTATAAATAGGTTCTCCTCCCTATTTCCGAACAAGAGACGAGACAGAAGCCAAGTGTTGACACAATCGTATTTCAACACCAGAACTGATATCTTTCATTCTGCAACCCAGTTCAGCTTTCTGATACAAGTCATACACGGCCAACACCTTCACAATCTCAACAGCTTCTTCGTTTCCCTCCCTAAGATCAACACCATCTCCTTCACTTTGTGACCGAAGCAAGTCTGGAACGACCATTTCTTGGTTTAGGCTAGAGTTGTACAGATTGATTTCTCGAATCACAAGCACTCCCGTGCAGTGCATTTGTTTAGGGTTTAGATTCATTTCTCATCCACACACCCCAAATTACCAAAACCGGCAGAAATAGTTTTCACCCATAAACAATTGGCGACCACAGTGGGAGATTAATCTCTCGGTTGCAAAATCAATTTTCAATTTCATTTCAATTTGTTCATATTGCAAAATGGTGGATCTTAGGTCTGAATCAGCAACCAATCTTGACGGAGCCATCGCCGACAACACTCTCGGCGTTGATATCCCGATTAGTGGTGTTACCTGTCAATGCATTCAATGTATCTCGTGGAATTACGTCCTCTACCACCATCACCAGCGGAGCTGGAGGAGATATTCCATTGGGTGTGACACATCCTATCACCAGAGCCAGAGCAGCTGCAAATCCCGACATCTCATCGAGTATAACGCCTCCGTCCGTCACCAGGGAAACTACCACTCCTGCCTCAGGACGAGGGGTCGGAGGAGCCAGAGGAAGACAACCCCTTATTACTATGGTGGATTTGATGGAGAGACAAGAAGTCCTTGATAAGTCACAGACGGACATGGATGCAAATCAGAAAGAGGTACTCACTTTTCTCAAGATATTAACTGATCGGTTGCCACAAGAGCCAAGACAGGCCCTGGAGCCAACAAGGAACGCATTCAACGCACCCGGAGCAGGTACTTCAGCGGCGCGGGCCTACGTGGACCTTATCAAAGAAGCGATAAACGACATCTCCTCATCAAGATGACATCATATATGAGCGTTCATGTCATTGAGACTCCTACACTGGGGACTGATCCTCACAACGATCCTACTCAAGTCAATAGTTTTACTACGAACCGGAGGCCAGTGGATCAGGAAGCGGCTTCTCTAGTAGAAAGTTTGTGTGAAATTTTACACCTCTCGAAGAATCAGCGGGCGGAGACATTTGCTGCAATCAACCAGATAGCCCTGGACGTGCACCTAACTCCTCCACGTCCATAAGTCTCAAACGTACCAGAAACATCTGTGAATAATGTTACATTTACAGAGGACGACATGATGGCGGAAGAAGGTCACAACCGGGCCCTACATGTTACTGCACGCATCAAAGATTCAGAGTTCAAGAGAGCCCTCATCGACACAGGAGCGTCTTCGAATGTGATTACCCTCAAGACTCTCGGGACAACCAAGATCCGTCCATGCAAGATCGTACGACAGCCTACCACAATGACAGACTTTGAAGGAAACCAGACTAGCACATACGGGTATGTCAATCCGAATTTATCAGTAGGACCCATTCAGTCAAAAGTGAAATTCGAAGTCATAGAGAAGGAGCCGGACTACCATATGATACTAGAGAGACCATGGCTTCATGACAATAGGATCGTCCCTTCAACATATCACTAGTGCCTGAAGACTATGCTGAATGAAGAAGTCGTTCGTATTCCTGCATCATTGTCTCCATAAGCACCAATATGCGGAGTGGAACTGTTCAAACCGAGGGAATTTCCGCAGGATGAATCAGACAAATTCCATTGCATCCCACTCCCCACATGAGCGTCAATCCAGGAGGAGGACCGACTCGCATCATTAAGGTCTAAGCCCCACGAGTCATCTTTGCTGACGAAACATTCTTCTTCATCCGGTGAAGCCGAAACCCATGTTCACACCAAGAGGGAACGAACTTTTCTGGCGAGTCGTAACGAGAAAGGGAAAACGGTATACCGACGCTGCTATTATCAATTAGCAGGGGAGACTGTTACCCAGTCTCTCTACCCAATGGAATGCTACAACAACCACAAGAAGAAGTGCTAGATGCTCCACAACAGCTGCAAGATGGCACCAACTCCACAACTGATGAAATTGAAATCGTTGAGGAATGTCCTAGGCCTATCTCCATCATCTCAACCTTGTGTACGGATGAACGCACGAAGCTCGTGGAACTTCTCAAAGAGTACCAGGACATATTCGATTGGAGTCGCAGTTCAGACACGAGGAAAATGGACAGATAAGGTGCTGCATGGACTTGAACAGATGCTGCCCCAAAAACGATTCTCCTCTACCTAACATCGACATGTTAGTAGATGCAACCAGCGGACACAACATGTTCTCCTCCATGGATGGATGTAGCGGCTACAAACGATAAGGATGTACGAGCATAACACAAGTAAGATAGATTTTCGAACTCCTCTCGAAAATTTTATTATACTGTAATGCCATTTGGTTTAAAGAATGTCGGTGCAACGTATCAACGCTCTATGAAGGCAATCTTCCACTGGAGCCGATACCTCAAGGGAGAAGCCTCAAGAAGATAACGATGCCCACGCGTCATGTCGAGCAAGATCCGGGCGAGTCACTCTATCAGAAGATAGTGCATGTCTATCGTGCTATGTTGGAGAATCTGCGCTTTTGGTCATCCTCTGGAGCTGTTGAACGCTCATCCGCAACAACATCTGCCCTGCTACCAGTTTCGCTGAAGTAGTAAGAGGAAAACCACCGAGATACAACATCATGCGCGCCAACTCCAACTCCAGTATCGCATACACGACTGCCACAATGATGAAACAACGTCCAAGATGACGGCAGAAACATTAAGAGACGCTTTCAGAATTTCATCTCACGTAGAAGAAGTAGTTGCGTTACCAAAGGAGTGTGACTGGGGACTTCTTAGCGCGTTGTCCATCTCAAACATGGATGCAAGCACGCTATCATTATGATTCCAAGATGTACAAATACGAGTATACACTCAAGAGAACAGACGTATTGTCAAAGATCGGTGATATTCCTGGATGTCTATGAAACGCAACGTAGTAAAGACGGCCTCATGAAACCAGCGTGACAACATCTATCAAGTCGAAGGCTCAGTGGATACTCGTGGGCAGGGGACTGTCTCCCTCTTTTTCATTCTAGAGGCAACATCAAGAAGTTATCGGTTCCATCATGCTTATCGCTCTAATAACGAGACACCGCCAAGTTCGTGCCCGTAGCTGTCACGCCTCTTCCTGTCAGTCTCTTCTGATCACAGCCGCAGCTAAGAACCGTTGTTCGTTTGTTGATACCAGTGCCCGAGCTTCACCATGGCAACAACCACTAAGAACAGAGATATAAGCATGTAAACCACGCTTGGGGACTGAGGCTCAGCATGAAGTTACTTCACCGTCAGTCTAGAACTTCTTCAACACGAGAGAGATGGTCAATCAAGAATCATGGAATTCGCAAGGGTAAATCAAACTGAAGAGGAAGCCAGTTCAACGCTCCCTCCAGCAGAAGCTGCTTCAATGGTCTATTCAAGAGTCGCCTCAACGCTCTCTCCGGGACCCACGTTCGCTTCAGAATCCTGCTTCAATGCTCTCTCCAGGAGCCACCTCCACATTCGCTTCAGAAGCTGCTTCAACGCTCTCCAGGACTTGCTCGCTCCAGAAGCTGCTTCAAAGCCCTCCAGGACCTGCTCGCTCCAGAAGCTGCTTCAATGTTCTCTGCAGGACCCACATTCACATTTGAGCACACACGGTTCATTTTTGAGCAAAGCAAGCACGTGGTGGGTCCCACGTTCGAGCAGGCAGCAAGTCAGGTGTTTGGTCAAGCTAGCTGGGTCGGTGTTTAGTCGAAGTAGCAAGGATGACACTCGAGCAAGCACATCAACCGTACGGGAAAAGCAGGCAGAGAATAGGGCTGACGTTTGAAACATGTACACAGTGGACTCGTGTTTGATCGAAGCATGCACATCTGCCCATGTTCGAAGCAAGCATGATTACATCGGGTCCCACGTTAGACCAAAGCAGGCACGCAGTGGACCCATGTTTAACCGAAGCAGGCACGCAATGGACCCACGTTTAGCCGAAGCATGCACAGCTGCCCATGTTCGAAGCAAGCATTCTCACATCGGGTCCCACATTCGACCGAAGCAGGCACGCAGTGGACCCACGTTTAACCGAAGCATGCACAGCTGCCCATGTTCGAAGCAAGCATGCTCACATCGGGTCCCACGTTCGACCGAAGCAGGCACGCAGTGGACCCACATTTAACCGAAGCATGCACAGCTGCCCATGTTCGAAGCAAGCATGCTCACATAGGGTCTCACGCTCGACCGAAGCAGGCATAGCAAAGTCGATCGAAGCAGGCAAGACCGACATTCGAGCGGAGCAAGAACGAAGCAGGCTCTTGACCGAAGCAGGCATAGCAAGGTCGATCGAAGCAGGCAAGACCGACATCATGCTAGGGGAACGCTCGCCTGGACGCCTCTTGAACGTGACATGCTCCAAGGACACGACCCGTGTCTCCTAATAACGTCTAACTTTGTCTCATAAGTTTTATCTTTATTTGTCATCATCTAATGCCTACCCCACAATAGTGTAACCATTATGTGCTAGGCAGGGGACTTAATGTTGATGGTGGATTTTAGTTCAGGGATCAAATTGTAAAACCAATTAATATGCTGACATCCTACAGAGGATAAAACTATCTGAGTGATGAATAATTCTTCAATTTACTAAGTCACCTAGAATGGAGCATGTGGCAACAATCCCAGTATTCTGTGAATTAAATATACAAATTCATCCAGGTTGGAGCATGTAGCAACAATCCCAAATACCCTGTGAATTTTAGCATTATTTATAATGCATGATTAGCGTTATATTTCCTGTGATGTTCCCGCAGAACTCTCATTATTGGTGCGGCATGACGACTAAGTGTTGCTATCAGCAGAGTAACACGAATCTCCAAGTGTCAATAATGAGGCATGCATGAAATACCCGTACATGCTACATCTCTCGGTGTGTTTTACTAGCCCGATTGAGCATACATCTCTCGGTGTGTTATACTAGCCCGATTGAGCCTACATCTCTCAGTGTGTTATACTAACCCGATTGAGCCTACATCTCTCGGTGTGTTATACTATCCCGATTGAGCATACATCTCTCGGTGTGTTATACTAGCCCGATTGAGCCTACATCTCTCGGTGTGTTATACTAACCTGATTGAGCCTACATCTCTCGGTGTGTTATACTAGCCCGATTGAGCATATTTCCTAAGGGATATCTGGACTTCCCATGTCAGTCTCAGAAACGATCACGACCACACAAGTTGGCCGCATGATTTAACCAGCCTAGACGAACCCTAGAAGGAACAGACAACCACCACAATGACCACCAGCGGGCCCCCTTAATGCCATGGCCGGTCAGGTACAAGTCACGCCCTCCAAACGACCACCAAACACCAGCCTGAAGTTGGATGTCCAGGCTGGTATAGAGCATCTTGGAGGAGCTCGTACGAGCAAAAGCTGCCTACGGCAGTCTCAAATCCATCACGTCCGTTCATCTTCGCCGGCGCGATTGGACGGCGCGGATCTCCCCATTCCCGGTCGGACAAGCACCTTTGTGTACACCGGCGGGCCCCCTTTCTACCTGCATAGCCGACCATCTCACGACCTAGCCAGAGAGGAGCAAACGCCCTCCCAAATTTCGGTCGGCGTGATGCTTCAAGGGTCGCACAAAATTCCACTAAGGGTCTTAAATCGATCACGACAATCCAACTTCACCGGCACGTTTGGATGGCTTAGATCAGACCCATAGCCATCAGACAGGTATTGGCACGTTCACCACCGACCAATGTGGGCCCCACATGGTCGGCCACCCCATACGAGAAGCATAGCTTGCAAATTCGTCCATCCAAAGTAGCATGCACATGAAACCCTAATTAGGGTTTGCGGCATATCACATGTGTCGCAAATCAGTCACAACCATCCATCTTCCCAAGCATAGATGGAGGGTGTAGATGTAGATTCAAAGGGTCCCAAGCATGTCAATACAATCACCGTGGGCCCGTCTACATGTGTGACCGATCGTTCAAGGCCGACCATGACTAGGTGCCTCGATTCGTGCGCCTAAACTAGGCATAGTCGCAACTCCTTTGCGGAATTGTTTTTCTATTGCAAACCGATCTCAACCAATCAACTTTATCGGACAAATTGGGTGGATTAGATCATATCTTCATGGGACGGTGAGGTACGGACGCGTACACCGGCAAGCCGTCTACACGCATGCCAGGTCGGTCTTGCAAAAAACGTCTCCCATGCTTGGATTCGACCAAGCTGAAGAGTGATGCTTGCACACCTCTTCAAAACCCTAATCCAACGGTCGCAGATGTGGGTCGCAAGCCATCTCGTCCGTCCAATTTCTCCAGCTTAAGACAGGATTTAGGTGACCAGTGAAGCATCACCACGATCACCGAATATCACTCTTCCACACAGAGTGATCGGCCAAGTAAGGGCTTACATGTAAAGCCTCCAAACGATCACTCGAAGATGGTCGGACGTGATGCTATTTTAAGACGCTTAATCGTGACATACTCCGTTAAGCCTTAAGATAACGATGCTTCATACGTGCTGAATATATTCGATGCATTACATGCATAGAATACACACGATATTTCATAAATATCGACTTCCTAAATAACTTAGTTAGTTAATCTAGCATCACATGCTACCTTTTGGGGTCCCACGATCCACACACTCGAGACATTAATCATGTCACAAACTGGGGGATACTTACTGGGGTATTGGTCTGGCGGTTTACAGCATGCAGCGCATAACGCGCCATCATAAGAACGTGTCAGGAAGTCATGGACGTTTAGTGATGATGGGAGAAGTGGACTTTACCTGATCGTGTGACAATTACCACGACTTCACTACTCCATCACTCCACTTCCTCCACTTCCCATGAGAAACGTGGGTTAGGCGCAATGACTTGTATAAATAGGTTCTCCTCCCTATTTCCGAACAAGAGACGAGACAGAAGCCAAGTGTTGACACAATCGTATTTCAACACCAGAACTGATAGCTTTCATTCTGCAACCCAGTTCAGCTTTCTGATACAAGTCATACACGGCCAACACCTTCACAATCTCAACAGCTTCTTCGCTTCCCTCCCTAAGATCAACACCATCTCCTTCACTTTGTGACCGAAGCAAGTCTGGAACGATCATTTCTTGGTTTAGGCTAGAGTTGTACAGATTGATTTCTCGAATCACAAGCACTCCCGTGCAGTGCATTTGTTTAGGGTTTAGATTCATTTCTCATCCACACACCCCAAATTACTAAAACCGGGAGAAATAGTTTTCACCCATAAACACATTTATACGTAAATGAACCGATTGTGAACTTCGTGTATTTTACTGGAACATCCAAGTGAAGGAATCGGCATATGTACATCACCAACAAAAATCGATTTTCGTCACGTACTCATCGCGACAAAAATTTACTACAATCGGATTATATTGCATGAACAATGACCGATTATTGTTCCCAATTTGGGGATTTTACCCAGAATCGGTTTATGTGGTACTATCGAATAAACTGATTCTGAGTAAAAAAAAAATTGAATTTTTTTCCTTTTTTGGGCTATCGGGACATGCAAATACATGTTTGTAGATCATTACAACTCATACCTGTCTATTATAAGCATTATCACCTTCTTCTTCTCGGCGGTATTGTTCTTGCGCTTGAATAATATCCTCAAGCATTCTTTGGTTGACATTCTCTTCTCCACTCAATAAATTATCCAATTCGGCAGGATCGAAATTAAGATTATCTGATGCACCCACTTCTTCATCGCTACTAGAGTCTTCATCGTCACTATAAAGTTTTATTTTTGCTAAGAAAATCACAAACCCAAGTTTTTTCTTTTTCCCTCCAAACCTTAGAACAAGAAATGAAATTCTACTCTAATCCTATTATTATAATCAAACTCAAATACTAATTAATTTAAGAGTCGTGTTGTGACGAGGTCACCCTTATCACAGCTTTTGTAAGGGTGCATCTTTTGGCCCTTAGATATTACATCTTATATGTATATGCATCTCGGGATAATATTTAAATTTTATTAAGAGCCAGAAGATGCACCCTTATAAAAGCTGTCACGAGGGTGACCTCGTCACAGCAGAACTATTAATTTAACTATTACTAAATTAATCATCACTAATGAATAAGAGAATATTAACATAAATGGGAGGGTAAGGGGTTTCTAGAGATTACTTCTTAATGATCCTTTTTATTTTTTAGTCATAGGCCCCAAATTAGCCAGGATAAGAAAGCCTAAAAAAAAAAGTTGTAGAACTAAACATTGTTACTTGATCAATCAATGAAGGCGAAGTATTACTCTCTATTCACAAGTTACGATTCGGCCAGAGACGACGCTGGTCCAATATCTTTTTTTATAGGAAAAGCTTAGACCTATAAAGGCACTAAGAGCAGAACAAGAGTGGTGTTTTGGCATTGGCAGTGGATGTGGATGCACTCAGCCTGCCAACATTGTTCTTACAAGAAAGAGCTAAGTTAAAAGCATCCATATTTCGACTGCGATGGATGATGCTAAGATTCAATAAAACAAAAGATATGTGGTTTATGACCATATTTCTACTGTTGTCTTCTTTCATTGAAATTAAGATGAAATCTTCCTTGAGCAGCTTCATGGTAGAGTAACTTAAAGCGATCTAGAATGTCCATTGATTCAGTAGATATTGCAATGTTTGTATGCTGCATTTCTTTGGCCCACTGGAAAGCTAGGTATGCCCCTCCTGTGGCTCCCCCTTCTCCATAGTGTCCTGGATGTCCTCTAGTGCCAATGGTATTTCCTGCAAAATCTGTCATTGTTAGTGCAATGTAATATAAAGAATTCTCAGGATCTTGTAGTGTGCATATATTGATATGCTTCCCAAATCTTGCTTCAGCATTCCAATTGTAAGAAATATTGACTGGTTGATGCAGTGCATAATGGATTGATGTAATGCAAGATGCTAGCTGTTTTGGCATTTGTGTGAAGGATTCCATGTGCACATTTTCAGATAAAGATTTTGATAACTGGGGCCACATCCATGTTCCAAATGGCTTCCCAATTACCAGTTAGTATTTCATTTCTGTAAAGATGATCAATTTTTGCCTTGTACAACTCCTTGACTGAGAACACTCCTGTGTCATTGAGATTCCATATAATTCTGTCTTATTCATTTGGGTGTGTCTGCAGTGTAATGATCACAGCCTCCTCCTCCATGCTGAAGTAGGTAGAGACTTGATCTTCATCCCAATTGTCATCTGGAATTATCAAAGCTTCAAGCTTGTCAATGTACTGTGGACAGTTCTGGGGTTTTTGAAGTCTTGAGTTAGTGTTTGGGATCCATATATCTTCCCAGATTTTGATATTTCTACCATTACCAATCCTCCAAGAGCAGTGTTGTTGTATGTTGCTTATGCCTTCCAGAATTCCTTTCCATATCCATGAATCCCCATACTTTGATTTAGTATTCATGCTAAGAACATTTCTGCCTAAGAGATATTTGGCATCCATGAGTTTGTACCATAGAGAGTCCTTATCCTGCTCAAGTATCCATCCAATTTTTGTTATCATTAAGTTGTTGAAGAGTTCCATGTTCATGAATCCTAGACATCCCTTTTATTTTGGCTTGCACACTGATGTCCAGGCTTTAGGGTAATAACCAGAAGGATTTTCTATATTCTTTCCCCAGAAGAAATCTCTTTGTAGGTTGTTGATGTCTTTGCAGGTTTTCTTAGAGACCTTAAAGCAGTTCATTTGATAAATACAAGCTCAGGATGTCACATATTTGATGATTACCTCTCTGCCAGCAGGATTTAAAGGTGTATGTTTCCATCCAGTAAGTCGCAGCTTCAATTTTTCTACCCCAGGTTTGAAAGAGTTGATTTTGCTTCTATGAGTGAATAGAGGAGATCATAGATATTTGTCATCTAACTGAAGCACCTGAACTCCCATAGAATTGCTGATTTGAGAAATTAGGTCTGGATGAGTGTTTTTGCTGAAGAAGACTCCAGATTTATGAAAGTTGATTAGTTTCCCAGATGTACTTCCAAATAACTGCAGGAGCTGCATTACATTTTGAGCTTCAATAGTGTTTTCTTTGCAGAATATCATGCAATCATCAGCAAAAAAGAGGTGGCTGATAGGAAGTGCTTCTTTGCAGATCTTTATTCCATTGATGATACCCATCTCCTCAGCATGCAGAAGATTCCTTGATATAAATTCCATGCAAAATAAGAAAAGATAGAGAGATAGGGGATCTCCTTGCCTTAGACCTCTAGAGGGTTTGAAAAATTTGTCAGATGAGCCATTGATGAGGACAGCTGATGTGGAGGTTGAGATACATTGATAAATCATGTTGCACCACTTTTCATCAAAACCAATTTGCTTTATAATGGTCAGTAAGAAACCCCATTCCACTCTATCAAAAGCTTTTGCCATATCAATCTTTATTCCCATTGTACCAGAGTTGCCTTTTTTTCCTCTTTTAGACCTCATGGTATGTATAATTTCATGAGAAATAGCTATGTTGTCAGAAATTTGCCTTCCAGGAATGAAAGCAGATTGGTAAGGAGATATGATTTTGGTTAGGAAGGGCTTCATTCTCTGGGCTAGGAGTTTAGATATGATTTTATATGTGGTGTTACAGAGACTGATTGGTCTAAAAATGACTAGGGGAAGTTGGGTTATATAATTTGGGGATGAGAGCTATAAAGGTGGCATTCATCTCCTTTAGAAGGTGACCAGAGAGGAAGAAATATTGAACCATAGAGACAATATCATTACCAATGATATCCCAGTTGAGTTTGAAGAAATTTGGTGGGAATCCATCTGGTCCTGGAGCTTTGTCATTAACCATACTAAATAAGATGGCTTTAATTTCTTCAGGTTCAGGTTTTCTGTTAAGAATTGTGTTGTCTTCAGGAGTTATGGCTAGGGGGATAAGGTTGATGATTTCAGAAGAGGGGCTTGTAGTTTCAGCAGTATCCATCTGAGAGAAGTGATTGGTGAACCAGTCTTTGACCTCGTGATACTCAGTAATCCAGTTGCCTTCTTCATTTTGAATAGATTCTATTTTATTCCTTCTTGCTCTACTTTTAGTGGCTCTATGAAAGTAACTTGTGTTCTGATCTCCCAGCTTGATGAGTTGATCCCTGCTCTTAATTTTCCAGAATTTCTCTTCTATGTCTTGCCAATTTTTGAGCTTCTTTCTAGCATCAGCTAGGGCTTCCCCTCTGTCAGCTCTGAAGTAGTGAGTATGCATCCAAGTTAAGTGTTGCTTGCATTCTTCAATATTGGTTCTAATGTTTCCATAAACTTCCTTGTTCCAAACTCTGATTTGTAATTTAATGTCTTTAAGTTTTCTGGCAATAGAGAAAGCACTTGAGCCAGGAGTGACCTTTTTCCAACATTCAACAATGATTTTTCTGCATTCAGCATGATCTAACCATGGGCCAAAAAAATTTAATGGAATCTTATCATTCTTCCAGTGAGGATTAGAATTTAATAAGATGGGGTGATGATCAGAGCCAATGGCTATCATATTAGTAATAGTGGTATTTGGATACATTTGAAGCCAATTATCATTAGCTAGACCTCTGTCCAGTCTTTGTTCAGTTAGAGCATGGCCTTTTCTTTTGTTTGACCAAGTGAAAGGGAAACCAGGAAATCCAAGATCAATGAGATCCAAGTTTTAATATATTTTCATTGAAAATAGAAGCTTCATTAGCATCTATGGGATGAGTACTAAACTTTTACATATCATGAAGTTGAAATCCCCAATAACCAACCATGGTAATTTATTGGAGATAACATATTGCTCCAGGATTGTCCAAGATTTTAACTTGGATTGAGTATCATAGGGATTACCATAGTAACCTGTAAATAACCAATGGGGGGCTATTGGCAATTCTGGTTATAGCATTGATATGATTTATAGAGAAATATAGGACTTCCAGGGATATATTGCATTTCCATATCAAGGCTAAACCACCAGCAGTGCCACTTACCCCACCTGGATTAACATACCAGAAATTGTTGACCCCTAAATCATACATAGTTTTCTTGAGTTTATCATACTTTTGTCTAGTTTCAGGCAAAAATATGATGTCAGGATTTAGTTTATTTAGCATGTCATTGAGGTATATTTTAGCATCTCTAGTGCCTAATCCCTGACAATTCCAAGCTAAGGAAGTGAAGAATTGCCAAAAATATGACACTGCTGGATACTTTGAGAGAAGCCTCCTAGTAATACTATCACAATGCTTATGAAGCATAGGATGCACAGGAGACAAAGTGTAACAAAACTTTAAGCAATGGTAGTAATAGTCAAGGTTGAGATTACATACCCTTGTTCCAGCAGCAGAGCAATCCATGGTGCCATTATCCATGAGGTTGTGGGGATTGACCATTTGCTCCTGAGTAAAGTCAGTCTGGTCCTTGTATCTTTTTGTACTTGTCAAATCCATGTTGTTTTGGGCAGCATTATCTTCATTTGGAACAACCTTCTTTCTCTTGGAGTCAGAATAGGATCTAGAAGAGGAATTGAGAGAGATATCATCAAGATTCTTAAAAGTGTGACCCTTTTTCTTTGCCTTCCAAGAAGCTTTTTTCTTTTTAATTGCCTCAGCTTCCATATTTGCTTTGATCTGAGCCAAAGTAGGTAGGGAATGAGAGGGAAATTGTTTGGGGGTATTGATGACTGGGAAGAATTGCTCAGCAGCAGGTAGGTCAGCAGTAGTAGTTTCCTCATCATTTTTGTTTAAGATGTTGTTGTTGTTGGGAGTAGTTCTAGCAGCAGCTTTCCACTTAGGAAGTTTTTTCTTGTAATAGCCATCTATATTTTTTGCAAAGTCTAATCTTTTGTTTCTAATTTGACTAGCTAAGACATCTGGGTGTGGGGAATTTTGAGTTCCAGCAATAGAGGGCTGAGCTCCAAAGATGATGTCATTGTTTGAAGTGGAGGCAATGTTTGCTATTGACTTTTCAAGCTCCAACCTTTTAGCAATTTTCATTTTTTGCTTCAAACACAGCAGCAGCATCTGCATCAGAATAGTGTTTGTGGATGATAGCCTTTCCAGCTTGAACCATTTTTGTCTAGGAGTTATAGGTGTAGGTGTTGGTTGGGGGGTTGGTAAATGATGGTAATCAGGATTGTTTTGATTTCGAGGAGATGGGCATGGAGGGCTAGGGTGATCAAGGATTCTACAGACTTTGCAGAATTTGATGTCATTGAGAGCATAAGCACATTCCAACCAGTGAGATAGAGTAGGTGTTTCAAAAGCTTCTCTTCCAAATTTGAGAGATCTAGTTACATTGACTGTAACTTTTACTTCCATATTTTTTTCAAATCTATCTCTACCATAAGGTTTTTTTGAACCTTGGTCCACATCAATTGGTTTTATGATGTTTGGTATGTCTGGAATTATGTGGGTAGGGATTCTCTTGACTAGCAGCCAGATCATAACCTGAGAGAAAAGTTTTTCATCAATGAGTTCAGGGCCTTTTTCAGGTACACCCACAAGGACCATTATCTTATCAAAAACCCATCTAGTACCTCCATTCCTCAATGTTGAATAGTCTTCTTCATTAGTAGTTCTGAGAATGTAGAAATTTCTTCTTCTATTCCAGATTTCAACCTCAATTCTACTGATCATTTCCCATTGAGCTTTGATGAAGTTGCTAGCCCTGGAAGTTTGGAAGCAAATATTACTGCATAGTTTGCCAATGAAACATCCTTTCCAATCTTGAACATGCTTGGTTTTGATGTTCTCAGAGTTGATAAAAACTTTTGGAAACAGGTCCTCAGGAATGGTTAAGGCTGTGTTCATTTTCTTTACCAGGTTTTCAATGGATGATGGGTTAGAGTTGGAGGAGGAGGCCATTAATCTGAGTTTATGAGTCTTGAGAAGTAAGAAGGTGTGAGGGTTATGTTCACTTGGGGTAGAAAGAGTGAAGTATAGGACAGTGAGGAGGATGTTGATATGACTAACTTTAATTTGAAAAAAAATCACGGGATGTCATGGAGCCTTGTCGTAACTGAAGTGGATAAAAATAACAGTGGAGAATCTAAGATTTCTGTACTTGTTATGGGTGTGGCCAACTAATCACTTTTTGACTTGGTCGACCATGCTAATGGCACTTTGGAGAGCAACCTGCCATAATTCATATCACTAGACATTAAGGCGTTAGTGGTATCAGAATTAGAGGAAATAAAGTTTACCTTGTTACTGAGTTCCTTTACCATTCCTTTTGAAATATTGTGAATCTGCCACCAAGCAATAATGGGCTCGACTAAAGTGCAAATAGAGGTAGTCCAAGTATAATCTAACTCAGATTGAGTCTGAAGCAGAATTTGATTCTTAATCATCTGACTCAGAGTTATATGTAAAACCAAGTTACTTTGAGATGGATCCCCTGGTGGATCAATTCTCGTGGGTAGAGGCCATTGAATAATATCCAAGCTCCGACCCAAATTTGTGGTAGTTTTATAACTGCTAAGTGTTTGATGCCGCTTCGCATGAGCCAGTAAAAATTGGTTACTTTTGCTAGGCCAAGGTAAGTAGCCAGTAGGCTTGCCACTTTGTAAAATCAAGTAGTACCAATCTCTAGGACATTCGATCAGAGTTCCACAAGAGATGATTAACGGTTATGATGTGGAGGTTGTTGCTCTTCCCAGCCAAGATACAAACAAGAAATTCAGAAGTTTTTTCAGTTACTCAGTTCGTTTTTCCAGAGCATAACCCAGCAAATTTACATTTTTCCGTGTCGAGAGAAATTTTGAAGATGAACCAGAATTTGGATACCAGTGATAAAGGGCGCGATTATGAGAATCCAGATGGAATTCAAGATAGACTGAAGAATCCTAGGCTGAGTCTGCCCAAAGACCAGGTAATAATCTATGATTTTCAAGAGAATTTTGTTAATTATTGATGTTCTAAAGAGATGTTTGTAAGCAAGTATGTTGTTTTTTACTAGAAGGCGTCTGATGTTGGGTAAATTGATTTTCCACCATTCTGCTAGGTTGATGCAGTTAGTGGGATCATAGTTCCTCCAGCAAGACTTGGAGGCAGTTTGCAGGGGAGTGAGCAAAGGGTTTCTCTTGGTAGTGATTCTGAAGTTGCGGTTGCAGGTGAGGGATCTGGAGATGGAGGAGAAGTGCAGGCAGTAAGTGGGAATGTATTTCACAATCAGCAGAATGAACCTGCACATCCTCATGCAACAGGAAGGCAAAGACCAGGGATGATGGGAGTCAAGGATGGGTGGGTGTTGTATGCTCTTCATCCTCGTCGAGGCCGATTTGCAGTCAATGAGGGGGTTGTTTTGGTGGGGGATCAGCGGATAGTTTGTGGAGGTGCTCGACAAGGTTTCTTTGCATCTCCAGTTCCTGAGGATATCAGAGCCCAGATCCATTAAAATGATGCCATCCCTCTCGCAAATGAGGCAGTAATCTTCCCTAACCTGTTTATCCTGGCTCCAGAGATACGACAAATGGCTGCAGATGTTTCCGAAATTGCTAAAGCATTCCTTGGAGAAGTGACTCATCCTCATGAGGTTCCAGCAGATGAACCTTTGCCTATTCCAGCATCTAGCTCTCCTGCACCTAATTTCTCTGCACCACTGCCAAAGACTACTACACCAACAACTGCAGTGAAAGCTACAGGTGCATCTGGGGGTGCAAGAGCTAACTAAACAGGTAGGATTCAAAGCAATATTCTGAGAGAAGTGAGGGTTAACTAGACTGCATTGAACTAACATTTCATTTTGGGTAATAGTTATTTTGGTACAGATGGCTTTTTTGTTGTTAAACAGACAAGTGATGTTTAAAATTAATGATGGTTTCTGGGTTTTATTATGAGAATTTTGAGCATGCTAGCAGTATTAGTGCATAGGGTATTAGTGTATGGCTTTCCAAGATTGGAATTGCAGATATTCCTATAGACATTTCTGACAAAACTAACATGTCTAAATAGGTAGGTGGATTTTGAAATAAAGTCACTTAGATTTTGAGATTGTAGGTCACTTAGACTTTGAGGATGAGAGTCACTTAGAGAATAGATCAAACCATAGCAAGAGAGATGCAGAGAGCTAAAGGAGAGGTACATACCAAAATGAAGAGTAGAAGTATCCAAGAGTCTCACCCATTTAAGCTTGTGGCCTAACTTCCTCAGAGAGCATTGAGAATATTGATATATACTGCAATTGTAGTGAGATTGATGACCATGAGTAGAGTAGAGGACTAATTGAATGTTGAAATTGTTGTTGTTGCTGAGAGTTTGCTTCTGAGATTCATTATTTGTGTGCAAGCTTTCATCAGATAGCACAGTGTCAGGAAGCTTGGCATTAGAGGAACTGAAATTGAAGTAAACATTTGAATATCGATGCTTGATTTGCTGGAGAGGAAATATTTTAGGCTCCTTAAAGTTGAAACAAATTCTTAATCTTTCTTTATTAGAGTTAACTTCTGGGAATTGTTCCTTCGTAGTGAAATTGGTATTGAAATTAGTGATTTGGGTGTTGTGTGTGTTTTGTGTGATTTGTGGGATTAGTATCATCTCTTCTTTTTCAGTGATTTTGTGATAAGTGCGGTGTGCGTGATTGATGAAATTGCAGTGACATTGACTCAGATGATTTGAATTAACCATTAGAGCTTAGGAGATGATAGAACTTAGCATTTGGTGGAGGATTTGAACATTCCGGTGAGAAAAGACCGTTGGAACTAGCAGTTGGGAAAAGAGGACAAGAAAAAACGGCTAGTTTTGGCCGGCAGGAGGGAGAGATCAGGGGAGAGAGAGAGATGAGAGAGGGGAGAGCTCATTTTTTCCGCTGGTCTAATATCATTTGTACGCTTTCTGGTCCAATATCGTGAGGGAGGAAGAAGGTTGCGAACGCCCAAGGGCGGAATGTATAACTATTTTTCCAATCTCATTTCATTTCTAATTCGGAGCTGCTTCTTCTTTTTTCTTCCGCCTCCTTTTTGACTAAGAGCAAGTCTTATGGTGGAAGAGTTTCATCTTCCATCTTCCACGCCACCTCAGCATTTGGAATTGTGGATGGAAGTGCAAGTGTAGTGGTGGAATAGTGAAAACACTATTCTTAATAGCACAAAAAAAACCTATTAAGAATAGCACAAAAAAAAAAACGCTATTAAGAATAACACTCAGTGCTATTAAGAATAACGTGTTTTTTTTGTGCTATTCTTAATAGCGTTTCTTGTCTTCTACTGCGCTATTCTGATTAGCGTTTTCATGAATTCCACGGACCCTTCCATCAATTCATGAAACCCTGCTTGGATTTTCTGTGGAAGACCCAACTTGGAAGCCACTAGACTTGACATTCCATGGTTTTTCCACACTTGGAATAGGTTGGATTCCACCATAAGACTTGCTCTAATAGATCAATCAGATCTCTTATCCGACAGACAAAAATACTATAGCTTGTTCGATCAAATTATACCTCGTATCAGACAGATAATAGTATTCTATTTAGTTTCTGAAGTAAGGATGTGTTTGAGAAGCTGGAAAAATGAAATTGCCGATGATGGAGCGAAGAGCAATTTTACCATGTGTTTGAGAAGCAGCAGCAGGAAAACTGAAATTGTCGATAGTGGTGTGGTGCAGAGCAAACAAGAAGAGTTACAGTAAGTGAAAATTAAAGTGATAATGATTATCCTCTTCAACATCTTCCCGAATAATCGAAAATATTCTGACGAGGTCATCAGGTGTGGCTCTAGCCAAATGCAGTATCATGAGTAAGTTATGGTACAATACAATTTTTAACGATAAACGATTTGCTACTATTCATTTATCTCAAAATCAAAACAAATTAACTCTCTTTTTCAATCTCCTTAATTGTTCTCCGAAAATGACACTCAATGCCCAGGCGGCTTACTTTTTTAGTTTGGAGACTAAAAAAGATCATGTCTTGGATTTTAATCGCCGCAATATTCTACATTTCCAACACAAGAATGAACCAGCAGGTTGTTGTAATGGTTTAGCATGTGTTAAAATAGCGAATCAACATGTTGGTACTAGTGCTGCAATAAGTGTCATCAACCCGACCAGGGGCGAGACACTTGTAATTAACTATTTGAATCCCAGTGATGAGGGGATCTGGGTACAACTCATCGTGTCATGGTTTTGGATTTGATTCATTGTCATAAGAGTATAAGCTTGTACTCATTTTTACTTCAAGAACCAAAGAGAAAGATAACTACAACTACTTCTGAATTGTCACCACCACCAGGTTCTTCTCCTTTTCCTAGTCGAATGCTAACAAGAGTTCCAGAAATTTTTGTCCATCAGCTTCGCCAACCCTCTGTGGTGGTGATCTTTTCAGCTCATCCGACTCCCAGCTGAATCTACTCTGGCGTCCCAGACGGCAAATGAGCATCAACATTTAATAGCTCATCATCATCAACTTGTGGAGGTTAAAGGATATCCTTGTATATTGCATGTTTTGAGAAGATAATAATGAATAGCAACAGTGATCGGAGTAGTTGTTGTAAGATGCATCTGTATATATTGAAGGACAAGGTCAAGCAAGAATGGACCAAGGGGGAGACTTTTGATGTTCAAATTAAGGATACGGAAGGCTTACTACCAGGCTTCTGTTGTTACTGCCACCCTACAACTACTACACCTCCTATGCGTGTGCTGGCTTTCTACGATCATCTATTATTGTATTGGTTTGATGGGGAATGTCTTACATTCTACAATTTGCAAACAAAACATCTCGAGGTGGTAAGAGGCTCCCGCTCCTATCCCAATATTTTTCAAACTTGTAAGCTGAAGCAAGCGTCCCAACGACCAGCCAATGTTGTTGGTTGTGGACATGATTTTTTTCTTCAGTACATGGATTATCAGCTGGACGCTCAAGTGGAGAACTTCCATTCACTGAAAACCTTCATTCCAGAAGGAGAAATGACTGTACGAAATTGTTTGGATGATTTAAAACAACTTGTATTAGATAAGTTACCTATGGGATGGGTGCTTACTGGAAAAAGCATGAGTACACGAAGGTATTATGCTTTCCTAGTTTAATTGGGGGCCACCGGAATTAATTGGGGGCCATGCATTAAAGGACAAAAAAAGGTCACCAGAACCTAATTTGGATCACCCCTTATAAAAATATTTTTTAAATGGCTAAAATGTCCCTAAATGATTAGTGTTAAAATTTAATTAATTAGTAATAATTTTAATTAATTAGTGATAATCTTACTTAATTAGAGTTTAATTTTTTTTCCAGATTTTTTGTCTGCAATTTTTAGTCTATTTCTTCTTTCTTTTTTTTGCCAAGATAGTATGAAAAATCGTCAAGGTATTAAAAATTTTCATTGACGACCCTCAACAGTCGTTAATGTTTAGACTGTTTAAGTGACGACTCTAAACTGTCGAAGATTCATTAATGGCGGAAATGTACGACAGTTTTGGGTCGTCATAAAAATGATCAATTCCCTGACGACCCTTTGGAAGGGTCGTTACTGTTTTGGTTACGCATTTGACGACTTAAACAGTCGTTAATGTTTTAGAAATGTCGTTATAGACTGTCGTTAATCTCTAAAAAGAGTCGTTAGTGTATGACAGTTTAGAGTCGTTATTGTTTTGATCATGATGTATATGACGACCTTAACTGTCGTTAATGTCGGTGAAGGATCGTTAATGAGGGTCGTTACTTGGAAAGAAAAATATTAATCAAGGATAAAATAGTATATTCATCTTCCGATTTTTACATTCCTGAAAAATTTGGGGGCAAACAAAATTCCATGACCCCCATTCCGAAGTTATGGCCCCCAATTAAACTGGGTTTGCTTTCTATTAGTCACGTATGTCATGTTGTTTGGCTTCAGTCAGCACATAATCAAACTATTGTTATTTATTTATTTCTGTCTAGATGTTTTTTGCTTTCAATGTATGGACTATTCCTATGTTCGTAACTAGACTTGATTTTTATGGATACTTATTTGGATGTAACCGGTTATATTTAAAACTGTGCAAGTTGGTGTTGTCGTGGTTGAGATGCTTGGTGAAGTGCTTCTTAGATTTTACAATTAAGAAACACAAATGGTTTGTAATTGGAGCAGGTAGCAGCAGCTATTTCGTTGGCACGAGTCATAAGTCATGATATATGAGAATTTTGCTTCTACGTATTCTTAACAACTCAAAAGCTATTTAAGTTTAAGATATCTGGTTAAGGTGTATTACCATTTCTGTTCAATAAGATATACCTGTTTTCCGTTTCTTCAGATATATACTGCTGCTTTTTGCAATGCTCAGGCTTTGATGACAATTGGGTTCTTCTGGTTTGTTTTCCTGCCTGGCTTACATTAAAATAAACCAGGGTCTTAATAGGAGTTGCCTCCATGATTCTGATCAGGCGTGTTCTACTTTCTCAGGAAAGTCTGCTTCTCTTGCAAAAATCTTGATGTTTGATTTCCTCTTCTTTCTCTATTTTGAGCTAACAGCTAGTTTTCATTGTTGCTGCAGAGGAGAATTGTCTGGTAAGTCTGCAACTGTTGCTGCAAAGGCTGAGAAGGTTAGAATTCTTTTATGTCAAAGTTATGTTGTAATTAGTCTAATAACATAAGCTGCCATCTATTTGATTATTTTCTTGGGCTGACTTTTCAAATATACTATCAGCGACAGCGGGCTTATCAATGTTGAGATGGGAAGTATTTAGAAGGTGTAGAGAAGTCATGTACTGTAAAAGATCAGGACATCGTTCGGGGTGTAGATTTCTTAAGCTCAAAGAAGGCAATTTATTTGATCTTACCAGGTATCAATATAATTTTATTTGTTGCATTTTCCTTTTCAGTTTTCACGCATCGGTTCAAGCCTAGTAAACTAATGCTATGGCCAAATGTTTCTGGGGTTTTGGCTGTCAGTAACTCCATTTTTGGGCATCACAAAGCTTAGGCGTTGGAGACATTTTTGACGTTGTCATCAGTTTGGTTTTTACTGTCAGGGACTTCCCTCGAAATTTTGTTCAAATCTATCTGCAAAGGACACCAAAGAAACCTTGGTGGATCCAGTTGCACAGGAGTGGATCATAAAATACCCGACTCATAGCTTGCCGTGCTATTTCAATTAGCGAAGACTACGAATATGAAGGTGACTATTTCTTGTGTTCATGATGCCGAACTGATATGCACTTCTCAAAATCGGTAGATAGTTATTTGCGCGGGCAAACGTAATTATGTTTTCGTACATCCTGGTGCCTCTCTCATACTATTAGACATTTCTCCCTTTAATGTATAGGTGTATATGGTACGAGCACACTGTTTGGCTGAAGGTGATACTGCTTTTGGCCTTCCAAAATTGGTATCTAACACAGAAGAAGGAAGTGACACAGGTATCTTTCTCAGGGCACCCTTTTGTATATCAGCCCTTTGTTTCACAATGGGTTTTCAAATTGATACTATTCCAAGAGTCTTTGTCGATGTTTAAATTAAAAAGTTTAAGTTGATGCAGAACATGAAGAAAGTTAAAAGACTTGTACAAAATTGCAGGAAGCACAGGTACTTTGATGGGTACTTATACCACCAGGTTCAAAATAGCCTGGAGACTGTAGAAATGAAAATTTTATTGGTCCAAATATTGCTGTCTATGTTCGGGCTAGGTAGAACGAGCTTTGCTGCAGCCATGGAGATCTTCTCTCGAGGATTGAGCCCTACGGTTGTTGGATTATTGATTTGTGGAAGAGTAAGTTTAAACGGTATGATGAATAGGTCAGCATTGTCATTTATTCGTCTAAAAAAGTGTGGGTCAATTGGGGTGGACTGGACAGCGGTTGAGAGAACATAATGGCATTATTTCACTATAGAATCAGCATTCTAAAGAGTGAGTATCACGGCCTTGACGAGTATTGGACAAGTTGGCGCAAGTAAGGCTCCACAAAGACGGTTAGTCACCCGTAGCTTTGCATACATAGCAGAATAAATAGGCAAATTAGAAGGACACATGATTACACTTAAAGAATCCTGCTTATATGAAGCATATTTGGGAAAACAACTCATTGAATATTTGTTTGACAAAAACAAACTAGCCGACGAAATTTAAGAGCCCCGTTATTCAAAGAAGAGGCGCTCCAGGAAATCTGAGCCTTCTAACTTGGTGTTGGGAGCGAAAAATTTACGGACTGTCATACTTATCCTCGTATTAATTAGGTTGTGAGCAATAAGAGCCATACTGGTAATCTGTCGAGCTTTAATGGAACATTAACATATAGAAAGGAAAACCTGCAAAATCAAGGTGGGGGAGCAGATGTAGAAACCTAATATAAAGCGGAAGCAACCACAAAAAGCCAGAAACAACATAACTTTTGATACATCGGTTGAACTATTTTGTTAATTTGAAAGTTTTTCATATATTCCTGTAAGACGTGGTTGGGAGAATGGTAGTTTTATGTAGCCAGATTCTATTTCTCATTTCTTTATTAGCTGTCTAAAATTTTAACCGACAACATTAACTTTGCTAAAGCAAGGTTAGTGAACACCTCAAATATATTGAAACCAAGAGAAATCAAATTCCTATGGCACCTCAATTAAATATGTCACATTTTGGTTTACAAGATGAAATACCGATCACAAAATACAGTGAACGGGATGGTCCCGATGGAGGAAGGTTCAACTTTGCACATACACCTGTTACTGTCTCATGATTGAGTTAAGTATGACCCAGATATAGCTGTATGTATATTGTCAACAAACACCACATGCCACCTAAATTTATAAATGCCTCCATCGATGGATGAATCAATAAGAACATGCATGATCAGCCGATAAGAACATTCGACACTCAACTATATAAAATTTGAAGACGATTTAAAATACACTTGAAGATCAAATTTAATACTACAAAACTTGTATAAGAAAATGATGATTTCTGTCATTGTGGTGTATGTGTAAAATTCAAATGCATATAGCGTGAGTTGTAACAGGGATTAGGGGTTTGATTGATATCGATGGCCCAATTCGTTTTTTTGGACGGAAATGAGGAAAAACAAATCTTCTGCTATGAAATCAGAAAATATCTATCCGCAATCCAATGAGCGTCCAAAAAAGTGGTGCAACCCACCAGGGCCACCACCAAAGGAAAATCTTGTCCATTTTGGTTTTAGGGTTCTTCTTATTATTCCAGTACACTGACGTTTTGGTATTGAACAACAACGGGACACTATCACATGGTAGGTCCTCATTCCTGAGATGATTAAGGTATATCTTGTCATTTGGTGGCAGTACTTAGAAACAGTATCACAATATGCCCATAGTCAATCAATATCAGTACAAGATGATAACATGTATATTCTCCATTTTATTAAACTAAACAGCTTGCACCAGCCTAGCCAACCGCAGGCAAGCATGCACCATTAGTGTACCACGGCAGTCGCATTCTACTAGTGCTTCAAGCTCACGAGTATAAGTAATGTTGCACACAAAGAGAATTATCCAAGGCCAATAAATAACCACAAAATTGGTCAGTTAACCCAATAAGTACAATTCCTGAGTGAAAAGGACATATAAAATTTGGTACTGTTTAAATGGACGAGAATGGTGTAACAAAATTATGCAGTTCCACTACTTCTTCAGTTGTCCTGATAAATGGCTCCCCTGATAAATTCTTTAATCCCTCTAGAGGTCTCAGACAAGGGGATCCTCTATCCCCATACTTATTTCTTTTCTGCATGGAAGCTTTGTCCAGAACTCTATCTCATGCTGAAGACTTGGGCATCATCTCTGGAGTAAAAATCTGCAAGAATGCTCCATCTATAAACCATCTTCTTTTTGCTGATGACTGTATGGTATTCTGCAAAGCAAATCCTACTGAAGCCCAAAACTTCAAGGACATCCTCAACATCTTTGGAGATACTTCTGGTCAACTCATCAACTTCAGCAAATCTGGTATCTTCTTCAGCAAAGACACTGACCCAGCTCTAATGTCTCATATCTGCAATCTGCTAGGAGTTCAAGCTCTCCCCCTAAATGACAAATATTTAGGCTCTCCTCTATTGACTCACAGAAGCAAAATCCAATCTTTCAAACCAGGAGTGATAAGATGAAGAGAAACCTGTCAAGTTGGAAGAATTCCCCTCTAAATCCAGCTGGAAGAGAAGTTATAATAAAATCTGTCAAGATATGAACAACTTACAAAGAGATTTCTTTTGGGGGGAAATCTGGAACACCCCACTGGGTTTTACCCAAAAGCTTGGATAGCTATATGCAAACCAAAGGATCTTGGTGGATTAGGGTTCATGAATATGGAACTCTTCAATAGTGCCATGATAACAAAAATAGGATGGAGGCTGGAACAGGATAAGGACTCTCTCTGGTACAAATTGATGGATGTCAAATACTTATTGGGGAGAAATGTTCTAAACATGAATACCAAAGCCAAAGATGGAGACTCATGGATTTGGAAAGGGGTTCTTGAAGGAATTCAGAATATACAACACCACTGTATCTGGAGAATAAGCAATGGTAACAAAATCAAAATCTGGGAGGACCTTTGGATACCTGACTCAACTGACAAGCTCACAAAGCCTGCAAACTGCCCTACTGATATACAGTTGCTTGCTCATTTAATGACAGATCAAAAGGAATGGAATTTCCAACTCATTCAGCAAATTTTCAGTCCTGGTACTGCTCAAGTCATTAGTGATCTTGTTATCCACTCCGGAGAAGAAGACAACATGCACTGGAAACTCAACATCACAGGAAAATTCTCTATTAAATCTTTGTACAAAGCAAAAATAGAGAACCCGTATAGAAATAATCATACAACAAGAAACTGGGGAGCTATATGGAACTTGGAAGTGGCACCAACCATTAAAATCTTTCTCTGGAAATGCGCTCATGAAATCCTCCCAACTAATGCTAAAACTGCAAGCATTCTCCACTATATTGATCCCATATGCAAAATATGCAATAGTGGGGAGGAGGAAATGACACACATGTTCCTCAACTGCCCTACTGCCACTGAGGTTTGGAAGCACATGTTAGGTGGAAATCATGGTCTTTTTGATCACCAAACTCTTTTCATGGATTGGTTCAATAGTTGGTTTCAAAATGCTAGCTGCAGTGACAATACCTGCACTTATGCAACCACTTGCTGGTTCATATGGAAGGCTAGATGTGATCTAGTATTCCAAAACATTACTCCAAATGCTAAGAATACAACTCTCAGTATACAACAACATCTATGTGATCATAACAGAATCCACACTTTGCCCTACCATACTCTGAATACTCAGGGGCATACTTGTGATACTGATCCCCATATAACAACAACAGGAAATTATGTTGGGATCCCTCCTCAAAAGCAGACTTTTGGTTTCTTAATCAAAATCTGCATTATTCAGGATCCTAACACTTATCAGTTCTTCTCAGCACTAACTATCACTGATTTTGCAAGAAACTATGTTGATAGCAGAGGACACACAGGTCAATGGGGAGCAGGAGGAGCCACAGGAGGAGCAGACTTAGCGTTTGAGTGGGCAGAGAAAAAGCAGCACATGAACATTGAAATACAAGCTGAAACCAATGAAATTATGGAACACTTCAATGCTCTCTATCTCAAAGCTATAAAGGGAAGATTCAGCAGGAATTATCATAAGGAAAAACAAACATTGAATGAAGCAGCGGTCTTAAATGTAAAACCTGTATCTTTTGTTTTAATGGGTCTTAAACTTCTTCATAGAACCCAAAATCTCCGAGCTCTAAACTTGTCTATTACTTGTAAGAACCTTAGCAGTGGGTCTGATGTTTTTCAGAACAAGGACACCACTAGCATTGCTATCAATCTATTACCTTAGGCTCTGCCTAAGTTTTCTTAAAAAAAAATGGACGAGAATATAAAAGTAGTCGGGATGTAAACAGTTTCATCCTACCCATTTCCAAATATTTTTTCTTATTTTTAATTTACATAAGGATGCATCCAGTTTCATCCTCGCTCTTTTTTAAGTTTAAGACATGATGAATCCGGTTTCATTCTTGCTATTTTTTTGGTGTCCATTTCACCCATACTAATTTTTACTCTCCATTAGAACCATGTTTTAAAAATATTTGGACAAGTAACTCATTTTCTGATAAATAAATCAATAGATCAAACACTGCCAAATTCTGTATAATCTCCAACCCACTAGTCCAGCAGCAACATAACATATGGGCGGGCATTAACCACGCTCCAATTCAAATTCATCCGACCAAGTTTTAAAAGCATTTAATACCTAGTTTAATTGGGGGCCATAACTTCCAATTGGGGGCCATGGAATTTTGTTTGCCCCCCAAAATTTTCAGGGGTGTAAATATCGCAATTTGAATATACTATTTTACCCTTCACTAATTGAAAATCAGTTTCACTAATTAACTACCCTAATTAAGGCCTCTAATCTATATACCCTAATTAAATCAAAGAGAAAATCAGTTTCTCTTTTATCTTCATCTTCCTCTCCTCCCTTTCTCTTCTCCACCTCCACCATTAACGACTCCACCTCCACCGAGGAAAATTCTTCGAACCGATTCATCACGTAATTGTCGATGATAAAACTTTAATCAACGATTAACTTCTTATACAAATATGGTTAAAACAAAGCAAACCGCTCGCAAAGCACTTCAAATTCCTAATCTTGTAGATACGGCGAATGCAAAGGTGTACGTGCGAAGAGCTCCTGAAGCAAGCAAATCGAAACCTAAAAAGGGAATGGCTCCAATTAGAGGGTACGTGAACTTAAACCCACCTCCTATTCGATGTTTTGGTTGTTTTTTGATTGTGTAATCGAGATTGGTAACTGAAAAATAGAAGTTACAGAGTGAGAGTCGTTAGCATCGAAGAAATAATACACTAACGACTCTTACATTGCATGCTTTTTCTATGAAAAATCGTTAACCTGTTAGTGTAAATATGACGACCCTTGTTCTGCTACTTCGACCTTTTGTGCCCTAGAATATAGTCGTCGCCATATTAGGTTGAAGATGACGACTGTAGTTTGACGACCCCAAATTAGTGCGTAACGACTCTTGGTTGAACTTGAACTGCCTTCTGTTGACGATAGAGTAGTCAGTAGTATATAATCCCTAGACTAGAGTCGTTAGTAATCTATAATCCCTAGAGTCGTCATCTCTTTTAAAGGGTCGGCAGTTACTTGTTTGACAACCCAAGTTTAATCTTTAACGACCCTTTAAGGACCAAAATCATCCTCACTGTCCAATTTTTGCAAAGAGTCGTTACCTTATAAATTACAGTCGTTACTTTGTAATGAAGAGTCGTTATTTTGTTAGAGCATATCATTGACGACTCTTTAACTGATAGAGATAAAGTTGATGTCTTATAAAAAAAATCGTGTTTGGAATGTAGTGACAAGAAAACGAAAGACAAGGTTGAAATCACGATAACTTCTCCTTCGAAACCTCCCCGCAATGATAAATACTTACTTGTCGGTCAATTGCGCGGAATAAGGCCGAGTGAGGTATCATTTTCTATCACCGAACCAAGAGACAAAGGTAATGAGTTGTCCGATTCGTCAGAATCAGACACTCCTGTTGTTTCAGCTAACACTAGTGCTGAAGAAGAAGATGAACAAGAAGAAGAGCAAGTAGAGGAGGAACAGGGTGTAGAACATGAGATACAAGAAGAAGAGATTCAAGAAGAAGAAGAGGAACAAGAAGAAGAGCAAGAATAGGAGGAAGAGGGTGAAGGTAATGGTAGTGGTGATGATGAGGATGATGGTAATGAGGAGGAACAACATAAAGGTAATAATGGCGGTGATGATAATGATGATGAGGAGGAAGAGAATGAAGGTAATGATGATGAAAAGGATGAAGGTGGTGATGATGGTAAAACCACTATTGAGGATGAGGAAGAGAATGCAAAGGCGAAATAGCTGGTAAAGAGGGTTAAGAAGGATGGAACAGATATTGCACCCAGTGCGAGACACGTTCCCGCTAATCATTTGATGTTGCCTCCTCTTCGAGGTGGTAAACTTAGAGGAGAACCTAGAGATGGGGGAAAAGTTCTATTTGGATATCCTGGATCGTGGTCTCATTGCATTAGTGAGACAATCGTAAGAATCCAAAATTTGCTTGCTATTTGATTATTTGGTGTTAACTTGTTTATGTTTTGTTTTTAAATAAGTGTTTGTTTATGTTTTGTAGGATCATAAGGATGCCGCACGTATTTTCCGGCACCAATCTTCTTTCAAGAAAATGGAGTTGTGGCCGCTAGAAGGTGAATGTGCAAGAGTTAGAGATTTGGTTTAAAACTCAGGTTTGTACAATGCCGTTATGAACTCTGTGATTGTGTATGACAAGGTCGCAGTATCTAGTTTCTGTGAAAGGTATCACGCTGAAGTCGACACATTCCAACTTACTTTTGGTGAGATGGCCATAACTCCTGATGACGCAGAACAAATATTAGGGTTGCAGGTCGAAGGCAAATCAACCGGTGAGAAGTTCAAGAGAAGGCCTAGTTGGGAAGACATCTATACATGGACCAAGAACTTGTTTGGCTGGGATTCCGAGAAGACTAATGGGATTTTTGAGAAGGGACCTAAGTACCCGAAGAAAGAGTTCAAACTTGTAGATATTAGGAACATGTTTTCTGGGACATAAAATAAGGAAAAAGAAGGAGGTCTCTCTGATATGGAATGTCGCTATGCGGTGGCTGGGTATTTGTTGTATGTCCTTGCGTCGGTTATATTTCCTGACAGCAAAGGTAACCGAGTGAGCGCCAACCTTCTTCAGCTTTTGGATCCCTTGGAAGATGTGATCAAGCACTCTTGGGGGACTGCCATAATTGCACACCTAAATGGTCAGCTTTCTCAGGGATCTCGCAAACTAACTTCTCAAATTAATGGGAATTTGACTCTAATCCAGGTATTTGGATTGATGAAAGTTTACTTATTTTTGTACATTTTAAAAATTAAATTATTTATGTTTATTTCATTGGTTGCTATAGGTGTGGATTTATGATCATTTCCCATCACTGATCAAAGATAATAAAGATGTGGAACTCAGCCCACAATGGAGCAAAGGTAGTCCAACGGGAACCAAATACTTGTTCACTAGTTCTCAATATAGGGAACAAACTGATGCGTTGATACAAATGCGTCAAAAACTTGACAACATCACGGCTAAAGAGGTAGTCTTCAATCCGTACAAGAATAATAGAGTTGGCGCAATGGAAGATGTCGTGTATTACCATGGCCCTTTGTTTCACCCTAACGGTTTTTCAATGTACAATCCGATAAGAATCATGCGTCAACTTGGTTTTATTCAAGATTCACCCGATGAGGATTATGTACCTCCGTTCAAGCACAAGTTGGAAAAGTGCGAGGCTGACGAAGCGTGTATAAAGGTGGCTTATGAACCTGAAGTTGATGTCAAGCATTGGAATGATAGACACTCTAGTCTTGTAGACATCTCATGGTGGGTGCATGCGGATGAAGGTCATGAGGCAACACCGGATTACGTCGAATGGTATGAAGGCTTCTCCCATGGTAGGGTGATATGGGTAGATCCGACTCCGGGTAGGAGGACCAACAGAGCATCCATATCAAAACCCTAATTATCAACCTCCTCTTCTCCTTCTCATTTAATTACCATTTAAGAGCAAAAAAAAAGAGAAACATCATGACTCCCTTCACTAATGAAGAGAATTGTGTCATTACAAGAGCTTGGAAGACAGTCACTAACCACTTTGAAAGTCTAGACAAAGACATTGATGAAACATCGGATGCTTGGTGGAACCGCGTATTCATCGTTTTTGTGGCGTTGGACGGAAATTGCAACTCAAGGTCTTTGAAACAAGTCAAGGAACGCTTCCAGAAGATACAATTCGAGTGTGATGTTTTGAAAAGTGAACTTAAGGCTGTTAGGGAAGCCTTTCCGGATATGTTGAGTGTCTTAAGAGTAAGTATTTGAACAAGAGGTAAAACTTATAAAAAGCTTTGATCGATACTAACTAATTATATTTTCATTTTCAGTTGGGGAAGGCGTATCGCTATTATGAGGAGCTTCGTGGGGAAAAGTTTGAGCTCCACGATTGCTACTTTATCTTGGAAGGCACTAGATATAACTACGCCATATATGATTAAGTGTATAAGTGCACCTTTATTATTTATTGTATTTCATTTCCTTCAATGCAACGCTATGCGAGATGTATGCCTTTTACGATTCAATGAAATGATTCTATGAAATCAAAAACTATGAGAATCTAGTGCAAGGGTCGTTATTTTATATAACTAATCAAACTAACGACTCTAAAAGAAATTATTAATTGATAGCTAGGATCGTCATTTCATATGACTACATGTATGACGACCCTAAGTGTTACTTTTTACAGAGAGTTTTGGTTTTAGAGTCGTCAATGTGTAAACAAAACAACAAAACGACTCTAAGTGACCTAGTTAAAAAGGGTCGTCAATGTTTAGCACACTATCCTAACGATTTTTCATAACCTGGAAAAGTTGCCGGTTTGAGTCGTTATTGGTAGTGTCAATATACTGACGACCTCGGAGAGTCGTTTGGGTATACACCCCCCGACTATGACGACCCTTTCTCTGAGTTGTTCCATAGTGTGGATGATTCGACCACGTGGAGCACTATTCCGACAATTTGAAGAGTATAGGAAGTTTACCTGATTGTTTTGGCCTTGGGGTTCCTCATTTTGAGTGTTGGTTCCTTCATCTTGAGCAATGGGATCTTCATTCCAACCATTGTTCATGCCTTCCTCTATCAACATCTCTTCATCAAACATCCAACCCATATCATTAGTTGAGACAATCTTACCATCAACACAATCATTGTTGTTATTTGAAGCTTCACCAATCTCATTCCCTCCACTTGAATCACCCATTTGTAAAAACCCTAGGTTTTCCTCTCAAAACTCCTCCTCTTCTTCTCAACACATAAAACACATTTTCCATAATTTTTTTCATAAAATCAGATTTTAATCTAAATACACTTACCACACCAATCAAACTAATTAATTCCTAATACTAATCATATAAGGATAGTTTTGCCATTTAAAAAATATTTTTTTAAGGGGTGACCCAAATTAGGATTGGGTGACTTTTTTTTTGTCTCGTAGTGCATGGCCCTCAATCGGAAGTTATGGCCCCCAATTAAGCTAGGATTTAATACTGTTGCTTTTGGGGTAATGTATTTTTACCTAGAACAGTTCACATGCGTCCTCTTTACAAACTAATCTAACCGTTTGTTTTCGTTGTACCAAAAAAAAAAAGTCAAAAGAGATTCGTTACAAACACCAAAGACTCTCTGTAGCAACAGAAATATTATTGGTTTGAATTTTTCGTAAGTGTAATCCATGTGAATTCTACCACCACCGCAGCAGGTAAGTCGTAGCACGATTCACGCTCCAAAGCGCTACTGTCCATGTCCCCCAAGTACTAACGATAACCTTTGATTGAGGGTCCCGCTTGAAAAAGTTCAAACTGGAATATATCATTTCAATGCCAACGGCCCAACAACAGAGCAAAACTATTTCTTCAGGAAAAAAAAACAAGAAAAAGGAAAAAAAAAGAAACATAGCAATAGGCCTGTCAATGTATACCGATTTTCCGTTAGCCGATACCGATAATCCCTTAACCGTTACCGCTACCGTCCGACATAGCGGTAAACGGATATCCGATACCGATAAGTTAACGGATAATTCCTTCTTAACGTAACGGTAGTGGAACCGTGCATTTCCGTTAGGTTTAGTTCCGAACGTGCGTATTGCACGTGTAAATTTTTTCACTTGTGTTGTGTTTGTGTATCGTCGAAAATGGAGATGGAGTCATGGAGATGTCTTTTTCTTTTCAAAAAACATGATTTTTTCTTTTGATAGAAGCCTAGAACATCTGAATATTTGTATGTCTGTTTTTGTGTGTGTGGCACGAATTTAGAACCTGTTTTGTTGGATTTAATAGCTGATATGTGTTTTTAGCCTATTTTCTGTTTGTACCGGATAGTAACGGATAAATATCCGTTTTCCGGTAAATCCAACGTAACGACAACGTTTTTGATTTTCCTATTTCCGCCGGAACTTAACGGATAACGGATATCCGCTAATTTTTAATGGCAACGGCAACGGAAGAGACAATATCCGTTACGTTAACATCCATTGACAGCCCTACATAGCAATATTACAATACAATCTTTACAAGCCCCACTAGCTAAACCGAGAATAAAAACTGTCTAAATCTGGGTGAAACTATTAATATACCCTCCCATAAATCTTAATACTGCCCGTTTATCCTCATTAAATCTCGATACTTATAGCATGTTTGAATACAAAAAACAGAAATTGGAAGCAAAATGTTTTGCTTCACAAAAAAATAATTTTTACTTGTAGAAGTCATTCTGAAACTGTGTATCCAAATTAATTTTTGACTTTTTTGCTTTCTGAAGTAAAAAAAAAAATCTGGAATGGTATCCAATCCAAACAGGCTATAAATCCTTCTCTCATCTTTATTTTTTATTTTTTATTTTTTTTGATGAACAATGAGATCACATTTCATTCAATCCAAAAAGGTGAATACATGATTGCTTACAAGAAAAAGAACATCAAAATACAAGAAAATTAAAACCCAAATACAAATAAAGATACCTATTACATGTAATTCACGAAGAGAAAGAGCAAGATAACGCAAAGATACCCAATTTTTGTATGAAAAGTAGAGAGAAGAGATGGTACAATCCGGAATTAACTCCGACCATTTTGAAAGGTTGTATTCTTTAACAAGAGATGCTCCAAAAAGAAAGGAGTGCTTAGCCCTTAATCTTGTATATATGAACGAAAAACCCAGATGCCCTAAATCCCTTTTATTGAAGATGAACTCAAATCTATGCCGTGTTGAATCGTTGATGTTCTCGAATCTAAAATTACAAGCCATGAAACAACGATAAAGGTTGAACAAATCACCACCAAAGTGAAGAAATAATCGCTCTCAAAACGAAGAAAATCACCCAAAAGCGAAGATAAAATCACCAAAATGGTAAAGAACAACATTTTATTGAACATCTATTAAAACTAAAGAAAAACAGTAATTCTTGCTCAGATTCGGTCCAAAAGGACCGAATCTGAGCAAGATGATAATGACGGCTGTTAGGGTTTCAAAGAGAGCTTTGGAGAGAGAAAGAAGCGTTTAAGAATGTGGAAAAGTTGGTCCATTTCATTTCATACCTTCTCAACAAGATTATTATTCTCTTCTCCCTCTTTTTTTTCCCATTTCTAGACGAAAACATTGTCGATTATCGACGGTCTAAAAAACCATTAATCGTCTTTTTTTTTGTTCTATAAAATGATGAATCGTCCACAAATGAAGCAAGCTACTGGAATTATCCTAGTTCGGACGATCCAAGAATTGGGATGGTGACTTGGAATAAACAATTATTGTTGCAAACAGTTACAGAAGACGAACAAACTCTTAGCGTGATACAAGCAGCAATAGCTCTAATCAGGTACTTTTTCTATCAACCTACTACTCTAAATTAGGTTTTAACAATATGCATGCGCCCAAAATATGAATTTTTTGAAATCAAAGTTTATTTGGGTTTACCAAAATCAGTCTACGTTAATATTCTTATAGACCGGTTGCTTTGGGAAACAGTCGTTGTTTATGCCCACAACAACTAACTGATCCGAATGTGTTTTCTGGTTGAAGAACATTTAACCAGAATCGTGCGGTATGTGCATGGACCATAATCGGTCGATGTTCATGCACATATCGCCTGATTCTGATATGGAAGAAATACTCAGTTTTTATGTGTTTTTTTCTGTTATAATCGGATTATACGAATGTTCACATAAACCATTATATAGCTTTTGATTTATTAACTACTAAGCCCGTAATTTGTTCATGTAAATGTCGATATAAACCAATTCTTAGTGGAAATATGCCCAAGTTTTTTTGTATATATTTTAGCCTAAAATCGGTTTTTATAAGCACTTGTATGAACCGATTATGTAAGTGCATTTGTAGGAATCATTCTATGTGCGTGTATCATGCTTCCCGATTATATACTTGGAATTCATATAGAGATGCACAAGACCCGCCCAACTTACTCGAACCCTCCCGTACCCGCTAAATCCGTGGGTTTTTAATCCGAACCCGCCCGTAGCGGGTTGATAGTTGGTTATGAATATAAAAACCCGTTATAGTTGGGTTGGTAGTTGGTTATTAGAGAAACCCTCCCGAACCCACCCGAAAAAACCCGCTAAATATACACCATTGATAAAACTAATCCTAACCCTCCATTTATTGAAACCCTAGTGGTATTAGTAGATAACCTTCTTTCTCCAATATCCCCTCTCTAGTATCTTCCTCTCTTTTCGGCCTCCTCGGACCTCAGTTCTTCTTCTTCCTCTCAGTTCTTCTTCTCCACTCTTCACCGAATCACCTACGACAACTATTTCTTCACCAACAGTCCACCAACAACAACTACTTCGAGTCTTCACCAACAATCGAAATCAATACTTAATCTTCATCTGTGAACTTCCTAGTTTAATCTTAACTTTGAAGTAGTACTGTTTAAACTTATTTTTATTTGAAGTAATAGTACACCAGTATTTGTTTAATCTTAACGATGAAGACTTATGTTTATGGATTGATTTGTTTAAGTAATTAAGAACTTAAGTAAGAAGTATGTTTAAACTTTAAAACATGTGTGTGTGAATGATCATTGAATATAAAGCAGGTACAAACGGAAACACTACAGGTGAAAAACTTGCAGAAAATATTGGACCACAACCTGAAGCGGGTTTAAACCCGAAACTGACTGACCCGTAACGGGCCAGTCACAAAACCTGCTCGATGCTTGTGCGGGTGGACTTGGTTATGAAAATAAAAACCCGCTATAGTTGGGTTGTTAGTTGGTATTAGTTGAAACCCGACTCGTCTGACCCACGTGCAGCTCTAAATTCATATATATATTTTAACCTGATTGTTATTTATCGTGTATCCCCATATCAGTCTATGTGTGAGTATCGTGCTTACCAACATTTTTATACCTATCATCGTTTAATGCTTGCACCATACCGTGTAATTCATTTAATTTTAGCTATAACGATTTAACGGCCTACGTCGAATACACATGGGGATATGAAGTTCATTCACTGGAAGGAATTTGGGGTGTTGGTCAAACGTGCTCGGAGGTTCATTGGTGATGTATTGATGTGCGAGATTCAAGAATATGCATACTAAATGTCCTATGTAATAAGCTAATTTCCTAAACTATGTAATGTGTTGATTTCCCAAAACTATAAATGAATTTTTTTTATAAAAGTATGAAATAATCGGTCAATATGTACATTTACAATCTTCATTTATTGCAATCGGTCTATATAGTAAGTAATGTGGACTAATTATGGTGTTTTTGGTGCATTAAAACATGAACACGGAATCGGTCTACGAGTGCATGAACATCCATCGATTCCGGGTTGATATTTTTCAAACCGATTTTGGGTTTTGATGATGAATTAACATTAGTTAATTTCTAGGTTAACAAGATTAAGCATATTTTAATCAACCGAATGAACACTAATTAATCAAGGGTAGATTATCCGTTAAGGAAAATAGTTGGCTAAGGGGTATTTCATTTACTTCTAAATGTTTTATTTTTTCTTCTGCTGATAGGCCTCAAATTCAGGTACATTCTTGGTCGAAATATTACTGACCCAAATAATTAAAATAAATCCATAACTATTAAAAATTTGTATAAAAAGTAAACATAATCCTCAAAACTATTAAAAAAGAAGAAGATCAGTAATCAAAATGTAAAATTGGATTCCCCACTTTCAGCGGTTCCTATATAAACCAATCCATCATCCAAAGCAATTCAATCGATTTTTAACATCTTATGTCCAAACCGATTCAACTACATAGTTAGATCAGTTTAGGTGTATTTGGATCAACTTGAATTGGATTCGCGGTTTGAACCAATGTAAGATATTTTGGATTTCAGTCTTGTCTAGGCCGGATCAAGACACCTTGAATGGTGTATCTCGACAAAATCTCGGGATAGTTATTTTGAAATTTTATATTCGCTTGATCAAGAAGTTGATGAAGACATTGTGTATTTAAGACTAACTTAAACTCATCTCTCGTAATATAGTTCACAGCTTCATACAATCGATAAAAAACCAGAGTCTTTTAGGGCTGATTTTGATTTTTACAATTAATTTTCTCATTGCCTCTCGGATAATTATTTTGTCTCGACGAAATCTCAACCGTCTCAATGAAATTATCGTTAAGATATTGTCATACCGAGATTGAGATATCAACTCGACTATCGACTAATAACGTAAATCTCGGTGAATGACCAAGATTTACTATGTTCATTAGGAAAATATGTATATTTGATATTTTTAAGAACACCGTATTTTGCTTGCAGCTACCCCCAAATAATATGTAAAAACCTAAGTCAAGGATGTGGGACAACATGCAGTCACCAAATGTACATGTCTTTCGAAAACCTAATTCAAGTTTTAATTTGAATTTCGCAAAATGTGACATTTCCCATTAGCCACAGATGATGCCTATTATAGGTATATGCGGGAGATGAACAAACATCTCTAACCTAACTATGTCAAATAAATTGATTTTTATTTAATCATGTCAAAAGCTTTATGTTTCGTTCCTAATAATGTATTGTTGGTCGAATCGAGTGAGTGCAACTTGATTTTTATTTAATCATGTCAAAAGCTTTATGTTTCGTTCTTAATAATGTATTGTTGGTCGAATCGAGTGAGTGCAACACTTGAGTTCAACTACGGTACTAGGGATACATTTTATTAGGAAGGCATTAATTCATTAACCTATTATACTCGCAAATTTATTGGGAAGGGTTGAATTATTTATTAAAAAAAATAGAAACGATCTTAAAATCCAACGTTATACCTTCCTCTGTGTGTTTTCATCTTCAACTTAACCATATTTTCCGACAATATGCATCCAAAAGGGTAAAAAGCCTCTCTTTAGAGGGTTCTAAAGATTTTGTAAGAAAATAGAACTGTTTATTGATAATAAGAAATGGAATTAATGTTAAAATTTTAAGATATGGAATGATTATTGGAACCCAGAAATTAAAGTATCAATTAATAAGTCTACCAATAGAGCTCACAACCTAACTCAGATAAGTCAACTCATCCTTGATAATAAAACTTGGGATATCAACAGACCAAAAGAATGCTTTGAGCAGTCTACAATTAACTCCTTCTTGAAAATTATTATTCTCATTCAAAATGTGGATGATAAGGCTCAATGGTCCCTCGACTCTAAAGGTAATTCTACGTTAAAATCTTTCCACGATAAAACTAATTCAACTGGAGGTGAAAACAAAGATTGAGACCAGATTTGGAAAACTAAATACCCCCTTTTGTAAAGATTTTTTTCTGGAAAGCAGTCCCTTCCATACTCCCTGGTAGTATGAGATTGGTTGTAGTTATTTCACATATTAGTATTGCTTTTACTCTATCTGAAATGGGAGATTAATCTCTCACTCATTTTTTTTATGCAGTGCAACTTCTCAAAACAGGTATCTATGCACTTGAATTTTAGTACGAAATATTTTCAGGAGTGGTTAAATGCTTGGTACAAAAATTCTAACAGAGGATGCTATATACTAGAGTGGTATGAATTATGTTGTACAATTACATGGCACATCCGGAAAGCCAGATATAATTGGATCTTTATATATATAATCATATCAGATCCAACAATAACATAACGGAGAATGTTACGAGTTATAGAATCAACATTGCCTTGTTTATGATGAATCCCAAAACTTCGGCAAGCATCGGTATAAATTGTGTTGATTTTATAGGATGTACTATTGAAGCAAAGGGAATTACTGGAAATTGTAATAGAATAGAGAAACTAGAATTGAATGGATAGGAAGCAGCCTTCCGGTGGGCGACCATGACATTCCTTTCCAAAGTGATTCAAAACCTACTTTGGTTCAAATTGATAGAGTTTGACCAAAAAAAAAAAAATCAAGTTAGGTGCTTGTATGGGATGAGAACTGGTCTACTTTCATCCAAACTCTTATACTCATTCACGTGAATGACCGTCCTATAGTGGAATGAAAGACTGAAGATCAGTCGCTTGGAAAAAAGTTGCTTGAGAGGATGATCACCCGCCTCTCAAGCGTTTTTTGTCACTTTTTTAATTTATTCAAAACTTTTAAAGCGATTCCATAGAGATTTTATTAATAAAATAACAAAAAAGAATATTAGAGGCTGAACATCAGCTGTCCGGATCCCTTTTTTTTTCAAGTGCCTGATGTTCAATCTTTTGACGTGTTATATATATTCCCAATGGTCTGGAAAACACTCTTTCACTTAGCCTATGATTGGTTTTGGTATCGAATAAGTGTTAAAGCCCTTGCTCTTAGGCCAAGCACTATGTTAAGCGATTTCGCTTCGCTATAGGTTAATTGTAGCGAAATCCAATCATTATGACCTTCCATGTGCTTAAGTGTGGCGATATCCCTTAGCTACAATTAAAAGTGGATCACAATTGATACACCTTGTAGGAAAGAAATGACACGGAAACTCAGTTTCCATATGATTTTCTATTTTACGAAAACCGAGTATCCGTGGGATTTTATATGGAAATGAGTTTTCATTTCTGGTCTTTTTTTTTTTTTAAACTTTTTTTTACCAATTATATCTCTTTTTTTTTTCTTTTAATTATATTTTAACTTATATAATTACTCCAACGGAAGAAATTTGGGAAAAGTGAAAATAGAAACTCAGTTCCCACATTTCAACAGAAACTAAATTTCGGTGCCATATAGCTAAAAGATGCACAACACCGTAATAAAGTTGTCTTGAAATCTTTTTTCCTTGTCTTTAAATAAGCTATAGCCAAAGGAAATCACTCGTTGTCCTTGTATGTTTTCTTCCGCATTATTCATGAAAAAAAGAATGGAAAAAAGCTTTCGTAGGGGCCCTATACGTGTATTGTTCACATTGCAAGGCAGCAAACTAGTCGTCTCTGTCGCCTCAATTTGGTGAGTATCGATTGGTCCACACTGTGCGTCCCTGTTCTTTTGTGCTAAAACTTCATACGTGTAGCCTTTTACACTGCAATACAGCAAATTATGTTGCGCCTGTGATGTGCAAGTTGTGATTACCGATTAGTTCCATTACTATCCATAATCAAATTACAACAATAACCTTCACCACTATCACTCCAAGTACTCTCCTCCATCTTCCAGCTCCACTAGTCAATCACTATAAAGTACAGCTTCAACTTTAAAACATCTCTAGTTCTCTCTGCCTCCAACTACACAGAGAGAGAAGAGATTTTTTCCTTCCCATTTTACCCATTCCTTGAGAATGTCTCAGAAACATTTACTTCTCATCGTATTCATTCTCTCAATCTCAATAACTCCAATCCCATCTTCACAATCAAAACTCACTACAGGATACTATGCCAAATCATGTCCTAAATTTTCAGAAATCATACAAAACATAGTGATAGACAAACAACTCAATAGCCCAACAACAGCAGCAGGAACATTGAGATTGTTCTTCCATGATTGTATAACCAATGGTTGTGATGCTTCCATCCTTATCTCATCAAACCCATTCAACAAAGCAGAACGTGATACAGAAATCAATCTCTCATTACCAGGCGATGCGTTTGATGTTATCACTCGTGCAAAAACAAAGCTTGAATTCGAATGTCCAGGAAAAGTGTCTTGTGCTGATATTCTTGCTACTGCTACACGGGATCTTGTTGTGATGGTTGGTGGTCCTTTTTATAATGTTAAATTAGGTAGAAAAGATGGGTTGAGCTCAAAATCATCACTTGTTGAAGGTAAATTACCAAAACCCACAATGAAAATGTCCCAAATTTATAAGCTTTTTAGTGATAAAGGTTTCAGTATTGAAGAAATGGTTGCACTGAGTGGTGCACATACTATTGGGTTTTCTCATTGTAAAGAGTTTGCTAACAAAATCTATGGTTCAAAAGTTGATCCAACATTGAATCCTAGATTTGCTGATGCATTAAGAAAAGCTTGTGCTAATTATAAATCTGATTCAACTACATCTGTTTTCAATGATATCATGACACCAGGTAAATTTGATAATATGTATTTTATTAATTTACAAAGAGGGTTGGGTTTATTAGAATCAGATCGGGCATTGTTTGGTGTTCCAAGTACCAGGAAGTTTGTGCAGAGATTTGCAGCTAATGAGACCGAGTTTTTTAGAGTGTTTGCTCGTTCCATGGAGAAGTTAAGTATTCTTGGAGGAAGAACTGGTGAGATTCGACGCAGATGTGATCAGTTTAATTCCATCAAAACTTAAGAATGAACTTGTTTCTCATTATCCCATATTAATTAAATTTCTTATATGAAAGAAGACATTTTTATTGTCCTTGTTCTTATTACCATTTTTCTTTTTTATTTGAAGTGTATACATATATTTGAGAAGAAGAGTTTACTGTAATATTTTCATCTACTTCTCTTGATGATAATTTTATGCTGTTTGGATTAACTTTGGTAAGCTGGTGGATTAGGTTGGTTGGGGAGGGATAATTGGGGATTAACTAAGGAAACGGTGATTAAATAAGTAATTAGGGTTTACACATAATATTCTCTCCCCTTTTGAAGGATTTTAGGCATGTGATTTTGGGATATTGTCTCTGTTTTGGGCTTTGGGAGCTGTTTTAGGGTTTGATTGTGGGTGCATCAATTATTTTGAAGTTGCCAGCAAAAATCCACATGAGAAAAAATGGATGAGGTGCATGAATTATGGGGAAAATGATAGAAGAGAAGAACATGATGATACCGGAGTGAAGTTTTGAAGTCAAAAAGGAAAATTGAAACAACTGTGATCTTACTCATGTCTTTTTCTTGTTATCATTTTGGAGCTTTTAGTCATCAAAGCTGTCACAGGAATGGTAACCCTAACCCACACTGTTTTACAGATCAATATGATAGAAACCAAAGAAAAGAAGTCGTATGCTTGGAAAGTGAGGTTAAAAAGAGGAGAAAAAAACGAGAAAAGTAAAATGGGGGGTCTCATGATTCAATTTCACCAGTGGAGGGATTTGTTTTGAAGTATGAACTTTCTAGGTATGATAAAAGATAAATTCAAGGCCGTTCCCCACAAAGAACTTTTAGGGTTCATCATAATGTTTGTCCAGGGACCAGGGAAAGCACCCACAGATTTAAAATGCACACCTTGTCTAGAATTCAGTTGACAAATATAATCCGTGCAAAAAGAGAACTATAAAGAAACAAAAGGTTAAATGCCTTTGTAGAGGTAAGAATACAAATATACAATGGCCAACATTTCATGATCTGAAAAGCAGAAGAGTTTTCAATAACACCAATTTTTCTACTATCATTTATGCATGCAAGATTTGTGAAAATATTGGCGCAAAACAATGTGTCCTTCACCGATGGACTAGGAGTCCTTTTAGACTCTGGGTAGGGACGGAAAGCGAACAGCCAGATTTTTGTTGCACAGACACTTGACTTTTGCTAGGATAATACGCTGGATATGTATGTATCCTTGGCTTCGAAGTTTCACATATAAAGATGTTCACACCAATAGATGATGATGAAGGTTGATGCAAAAATGGAATAAATAACAAGGTAAGTGCGTGTGACAAGTACCCATAGTTAGCATTGTTCTTCAGAGCTGCAGGATTTTCTCTTCTTGACTTTCATGTGGATATTGAACCATTTCTTTCTTATCGGTTTATCTTTCAGAGGCGGTGTTGGAGATTTTTTATGTCTAGCTTGTTGCTCTTCATCCTGTTTGGAATCTTTGAAGGAACCTCTGACCTTGCTACTGATTGAACTCCTTTTGGGCACTGGAGAATTTGAATACGAGGCATGGATTTCACTCCTTTCTTTAAGAAGCTCCTCAATCTAGAATATAAATAAAAAAGCGTAAAAGAATCAAGACTCAACAGGCTCCACTTCAATAATCAGCAATGACTTAAGAATTAAATTACTTAGATAAAAATGTGATCAAAGAACTTACAGCTTTCATTTCCTGTGTATATCTACTGATCATCTCTGTAAATTGTGCCAGGACCTGTCACCAACAGAAAAGTAAATTATATGACTAGTAATCATTAGGCATGGTAACAAGGACTCGAGGAATATTTCCGACCTCTCTGTACTCGCTTTCAAACTTAGGGAGTTCTGCCCGCTTAGTCAGAATTTGAGCTTCGACATCCCTGAGCTGATCCTTTTCTTCCGGAAAAGGTTCAGCACAAAGAGCTTCTATTTTGTAGATTGCACTTTTGAAAAAATTGTCACCTGTAAGCACGAAGAAAGACAGAGATAAGAAATGGAATTCAAAGTATTAGCTGATCAGATGCAAAATCTAACTGGTTGACTAATTTAGAATATGCATAAAACTAACCGTAAACAGCAAATACATGGGTGCCTGCTTTTAGTTCAGTTATTTCACATGGCTGAAATCCATCCAGCTTTTTGAAAAAGGCACCGCTAGGATCTTTTGAAGCTGCCATCTGGAGCCACCAATAGGTAACAATGAGTAATGATGGTGTTAAAGACATAGGTTAACTGGTATATATTACTCATGGTGTTGAAATCTCACCGAACTGACTGCTTGGTCCAGCCGGTAGACAGCAAAACCAAGAAAGTACATTCCAGCAGATGTAACTTTCTCTGTTTTAGTGCTATCCTCCTACACAAGATGGACAGTAGACAGAATAGTGTAAGTAGGTATTTAACAAGGAACCAGTGGTTATCCCAATTTTACTTGGGAAGTATAGGTATTGGTCGTGTGAAATCCTCATTCTAGTATATACCTGTAACGCGAGGTCTAATCCACCGTCTGCTTCCTGGTCAAAGTACAATAGCTACATATAACAGAAACCCATTCAAGAAGTATTTATTGATAGAAATAGGATAGCCACTTCAGGCAGAAACCTCCAATAGAAAGAGTAACACCTTGAGCGATACATACTAATGCAGAATCCTATAGGGCTACTAGGAGAAGAAGTAGCTAATTGTTTAAATTGATCATAAAAAATAAGCAGATTGCAGATACATTTGAAGGCTAACCAAACTGATACTTGGAAATCAATGAATCTAGGAGAAGAACTTGTCAGAAGCAGGGGTTAACCTTGAATTCCATAAACAGTGTGCAGACTAATTGAAGCCCAGAGTAATTGAAGGCCAGACATTTTTGAATCAATTAAAACGAATAACAGATTTCACAAGCATGCTTCATCACTTCATGCAGCTGCAAATGAAAGTAAAATCTCAACATGTAGGCTCTAATGGGAATATTGTATTTGCACAAGGCATGGCCAGATGGCCTAACACTCACCTTCTGATATACGTCACTATAATAAACCTATTCACCTTGGGAAAATTTCTATTCAGGTCCTAATCTATCTGAGCCTGACAATAAGTTTTTCTGTTTTCCCATATAACACACATTGTAGCATATGAAGGGCGTAAATCATCTAATTAATAGAAAGAATAACTTCAGTACAGAACTTTAACTTCTCACGCTAGCAAATACTCAACATACCTTGAATTTGCTTTTATCTGGTGATTGAACTCGACAAACAATACCAGCTCTAGCTTGTGCTTCTGTTATTGTGACAGAATAGAAGTGTGCACATTGTTTTTCAACCTGTCAAAAGATGAGCATGTTTTCAGATCCAGTAATTTGATTAATGAACAATAATAACTGAAAAGAAATATTATGTGGTTAGACAATCAATGACCTTATTAAGCATCGGTAGCCCTAGTTGAAGTGGATGGATGGTCACCTCTCCACGCAGCGCTTCCTCCAATACAATTGCAGATACAGTGGTCTTAATGGGCACTCCAAGTTTACTATGTTATTGAACAGAATGAAATTCAGCATTTCAACACCCAAGGATAATGCACCCATATATCCCTAATAAATAGCGGTAGATGTGCTTACCTAAAAAATGCAGCAAACATGGTATTCATGGCGCCCAAACTCAAAAGGTCTAACTCCATTTCCTGGCCTTCAGATTCAACGCCCTGGTGCCATATATGTTTAAAATTGTGAATAACACGCGTAAGGTTCTAGCATGAATTGTGAACTCTGATATCAACACATATACGGTATACCTCAAAACCAGACGTGTCATACCGGCGTCGCTTTTCTGGATCAGACAAGATATTATATGAGACTGTGACCTCCTTGAACATATCAGATGCTTGGGGATCATTTGCATTTTTATCTGGATGATACCTGTAAAATACACCCTCTACTATAAACAATAACTCTAGCAGTTTAGCTGCATTACATGTGAAGAGGACGAACTATTACGTTCCATTGTTTTACGCTTCTACTTTTTAAGTTCTAACCAAAGAGTTGCGAACCTGCTTATTTGCATTGACACTGGATACTCAGCATACACATCTTTATAGTTTTCTAGTTCAACTAAAATAGCTTCAGACAATCAACTATCACTAACATGGCATTCGTGTTCAAAGACAGTTCTTTGATGGTTTGTTAACAATAAAGTGTCAAAAGAAGAAACTTTTTCCTATACAACCAGCAATCATTCAGAAAATACATTAAAAAAAAAAGAAGACACCCCTTTCTAATCGGATTCCATAAAGTCAATAAACCCCAACATTTAAAGTATTATGTTGCTAAAGAATGGCAAGTAGCTGGATAAGTATCAACAAGAATCCATTTTTATGAACCCTAACCAAATGTTGGGCATGAAAGAAACTTTTTTTTCTTTTCCTCTTATTCAATTTTTCGAGGGTCCACTAATACACACAAGAAATCCCTTTCAGGAAGAAAGTGAAAGTGAAAAAAGAGAAGCATTAACTACAAAAACGAATGCAAGAAACATAGAATATAAATAAAAAGGGAAGCTTACTTGAGAGCCAATTTTCTGTAAGCACTTTTGATATTTTGATCTGTTGAGCTACGAGAAACACCAAGAACTTCATAAGGGTCTTTCAGTTGCTGTTTACTTGAATCTTTCTTATCTGATGATTTTGATGAAGCCGACGACATCTCTTTCTGATTCTACTATGAGAATAAAATTTCAAATAAAAAACCTAAAAAATTCACCTGAAATTGAAGCTTGTGGAAAAATTAGAGGTATTTTGAGGAAAACCCATATTATGATTTTTCAGTTTATTTAGCTGTAAAAAGCTTAAAGGAAAAAGTACACGCCTATAAGATACAGAACAATGGAGGAGAGAGAAGCAGAGGGGGAGAAAAATGGAGGGTAAAATTATGCGGAATTTTCTTTCATAGAATAAAACCCTTATCTACGATGAGCCGACAGTGCGCATTACGCATCCATTGGTTATTAGGAACTAAAAATTATAGGAAAAGGAAAAAATAAGAACTCTATTGTTGGGATTTAGGGGAGAGAGAATTTGGGGCTTAAAATATTAAGTGGAACCCAAATGTTATAGGGGGCGATCAGATGTATGTAAAAGTTTAAAAATATCCTATATAATTTTAATTTATTATCCTTCTACCCTCTCAGTAACTACCTAATCTAACCAAAAAAAAAACACTGAAAAAAACGGAAATATCATTAAAAGAGAAAAGTTGTCGGCCTCATTCTTATTCTTCCCCTTTTTTTCTCATATTCATTCTGTTTTCCATTTTTTTCTTTTCTTCTTCCATTCTTCGTTTTTTAACGATTAATCGTCGATTCAAAAAAAATTCGTCGTCGATTAAACTCATTCTATAAAACCATGAAACTTAAGGAAAATCTAGGTCAATCTTCATCGAATCGACCTCCTACTGAAGCACAGAAACCAACTTCATCAAATGAAGTAGAAACTGAAGATCAAGAAGAAGTGAATGAATGAGATGCAGCAGCCGCCGCGAGTCCTGATATGACAACAATAAGGTATGAATTTCAAAACTCACTCTTTATCTAAGCGTTTGGTTGATTATTCTGTTGGTTTTGAGAATTTTAGGCCTGAATTTTTTTTTCTGAAATTGCTTATGGCTGGGATATCATGTATTCCCAGCCGTAAATATGTCTTACGGCTGGGAGTTCTTTTATTCCCAGCCGTTTATATGTTACACGGTTGGGATACGGTAAAACTCCCAGCCATTTGTCGGATTTACGTTTGGGATATCTTAGAAATCCCAGCCGTAATAAAGGCGTTGCGTACGGGATGCAGAAATCCTATCCGCAACAAGTTTTATACGGCTAGGTTATTCCTAGTCGTATATTCTCCTGTGTTCGAATTTTTTTAGCGGTAATATTTACGTCTCGTTTTTTATGTCCGAAACTGTGTTTCCTGACCGTCATATTTAGTTTCCCAGCCGTTTATACATTAAGGCTTGGAATTTCCTAGCCGGATATAGTCCTATGCTGAATATCAAACCAGTTGTATTTACACGTATAGGTTTTCCCATCCGTTATTTTTATTTCGGCTGGATCGCTAATTTAGTTTCCCAGCCGTTTGCGTTTACGGCTTGGAGTTTTGTAGACGTTTTTGTTACGGATAGATCGACTACTAATTTTCCCATCCGTTATGTTTGTTGCGTCTTGGTTTATCCAATTATCCTAGCCGTTTTAGTTGTAACTTTTTGGTTGTGTTAAAATATCCCAGCTGTTTTTGCTTATCTACTTTGGGTTTTTGGCTTTGAACAGAGGAAAAGAAAAGAAGAAGAAAAGATCACAAGAAGTAACACCTCGTAGTGACCCGACTCCGCAACCTCGTCACGAAAAACCATTGGGTGCAAACGCAAGGAATGTAAGTGCAGTTGTGACTGCTGGAGATGGAGGTGGTGGAGATGCAAGTGGAGTTGTGGATGTTGGAGATGGGGGTGGTGGAGATGCAAGTGGAGTTGTGGCTGCTGGAGATGGAGGTGGTGGAGATGCAAGTGGAGTTGTGGCTGCTGGAGATGGAACTGAAGTTGGTAGTTCTAGTGGTGATGCTCTTGATAAAGGTAAAGTAGTGGCTAAGAATGACAAGAAGGATGGAAAGAAGAAGTATCCACCAAATAATAATGCAAGAGACATCACTGATGTTATGGAGTTTTTACTTAAAAAGAAGAACGGGAGACCTTGGGGTTCGCCAAGAGATCGTTCCGTCTTGGTCGTTCCGTCTTGATAATGCAAGAAACATCATTAATAAGTCAAGGAAGATTAACCTGGTTCGTCTGAGGGAGCAGTTTGAGGATTCTGACCGTAAGACCAGGAATGGAGAGATCGTGATGGACGCAGAAAGAGCTAGACATACGGCTATAGCTTACTTGTTGCACGCTCTTGGGACCGTCTTTTTTTCCAGATTTCTCAGGAAATAAGGTCAATGCTTGTTATTTGCAGTGGTTGAAGACTCTCAGTCTCGATCCGGAAACAAACGAAGTTCCTAGGTACTCGTGGGGCACTGCCCTCCTTGCTAGTGTGATGGAGAATCTTTGCAAAGCTTCTAGGTGGAACATAACACAAATTACGGGTTGTGTTGCTCTTATCCGGGTATATTTTTGTGTTAATATAACAAATGTTGGTTTATTTTACTTTTATTTTACTTTTGTGTTCCTCAAGAAGATGACCGATCAAGGAGAAATAAGAGGGCTAGGTATCCTTCTTCTAGCGACGACTCGGATACTCCCTCCCGTGAGCAAGCTCCATCAAAGCAAGGAAAAGGCAGCAATAAAGGAGGCCGTGCTGAAACAAGTGCTTGAGGTGGATCAAGTGTTCGAGGTGGAAAAAAAGAAGGTCGTGGTGGAACAAGTGCTGCTCGAGGTGGACTTGGTGGAGGTAAAAAGGCTCCCACTCAAGCTGGTAAGGGAAAAGGAGGTAAAGGAGGTAAAAATGCTATAGTTGTAGAACCAGTTGTTGAACGGGACCAAGAGGACGATTTGGATGCGTTTTTACAAGAGTCTTCTGGGGAGGAATCAAGTGAATGACAATCTACTAGCTTTTTAGTATTTTACTTCGTGAATATTTTTTTATATAAGCCTTTGACATTTTACTGTTTTCGTTCTTTGGTTAAGGATTGAGATGGATGGATTTTTATAACTTTGAATTTATGACTTAATGTTAGTCTTTCAATGTATTTAATCTAAGAAAAATGAGGATCATTGTTTTTTTCAGGCATTTTCGGCTAGGTCGTTGCTTCACAAAACCTAGCCGAAAATGCCTATAAATGTTGAAAACAAACTTTCATAGCCGTAAAACTAAACACGGTTAGAAACTGCCAGCCGTAAAGCTTTCCACGGTTAGGAAACCCGTCAGTGTGGTATTAACGGTTGGGAAATACCTAGTCGTTTTTGGTCTGAATTCCCTGAACTACAATGACTCATGTTTACGGCCATATATCCAAGCCGTGCTGAAATAACGGTTGGGTTTTATATCCGTAAATGTATTTACGTCTTGGTCGACCTAGATACTTCCTAGCCGTTATATAGAAAACGGTTCGGAAATCCGTCCGTCGAGGTTTACGGTTGGGACATTCCTAGCCGTATAGTTCTCTGGTAAACCAAAAAAAACAAATTGCTCCTATAAACGGCTACATATCCTCGTCGTAATTTCAGTCACGGACATGAATCCCAGCCGTTTTTCTGAATAATTATAAAAAAACAGATTTACGGCCAGGAATCCCAACCGTAACTCTTGCAGACCACCAACTCTGCAGGTCACATAGAATTACGGATGGGTATGCCTAGAATTTCCCAGCCGTAAGTAACTATAGTTTCACTTGTACCACTTCAAATCGGCTAGTTTTTTGAATTTTGAAAAATATATCCGTTGGAAGACTGATCTATAGAAGGTTGTACCTGTTCAACCACTTATTTAAACTTTAAATAACCGCACCTCTATATAACCCACCCATTCCAAATCAAAATCACACCTTCTACATCAATAATCTCCACCAAAACTCCTACAAACTCAATACAATGTACTCAAAGGATAAACCCAACTTCACTTTGGAATAAGACTTATCTCTTTGCAAAAATTTTGTACTATGCTATCCAAAGAAGGGAGAAGAACGAAAGAAATGTGGTTTACCAAGTCAATCTTATTGGAGTAATATTTTTCAGCATTTTTGTGGTGAAACAGGTAACACTAACAACCGCGATGGGGTTGAATTGTATCTTCGATTTTCAGACATACGCAAAAAAAGTGGAAGAATATATGGCTTTACGTCGTATGTGCAACCAACTTCGACTTAGAGGTGAGACTGATAGAGAAGTCGCAGCTCAAGCTAAGAAAGAATGGAGAAAATGGAAAGGTTATGATTTCAACTTGGAAGCTCAATTCGCCATCATCAAAGACTTCTTAATAAATCGAAAGGGATGTTATTAAAACCATCTTTGTAATGGGGATATATCAAGCATTTAATGAGTTTTATTATATTCTAGTTAGTGAATATATTAGTAATTTTCAATCGTATTAAGAATTCATGTTGAATCAAAAAATTTCTCAACTCTCAAATCTAATTACGGCCGGGAATGTTTTGTAAACCCATCCGTTTTGCAGACTCAGGGAAGAATAACGGCCAGAAGTTCGTAGATTCATGTCCGTTTTCTGTAATTACGGCTGGAAGTTCCTTATTTCCCAACCGTTTTCTGATGTTACGTCCGGGAATTTATAATATCCCAACTGTTGTGTTTATTTTCGGCCAGGTCGACAAGTTTACCCAGCCGTTATGTCAGAAAATTCCAGAATTTTTTTCAGATTTTCGACGGATTTGAACTGATAAAATTGATGTTGGGAATTGATTATAAGGTTATCTTGAGTTTTGTGATAAAGAGTTTCGTCATTTGTCTTCAAAATTTGTCAAAAAAATTTCACCAAAATCACCATTTTTCCTTCTTCAAAACTCAAAAATATCATGTTTTGATTTGTATAAGATTAATGTTTTGATTAGCCTAATCGATTCAATAAGACTGATTAGTTAGGTTAATCAATTTAATTAGCACTAATCAAATTAAGGGTAGATTAGACATTAGAGAAAAATATAGATAAGGGGTCATATAGGTTGTTATTTCATGACCCCAAAAATCCCCCAAAATCCCACCCTTTTTAAGCCCAATAATAGGATTCAAAAATAAGGCAATGCGGGTTTTGGTTTATTGGTAAGACCTGCCGTTTTGAAAAATTCTCATAAAGATCCAATGTTCAGGAGGGTTTTGGTTTATTGGGAACGATTTTTTGGGGACTACTCAAAAAATGGGAGGGACGACTCTCAAGTTTTTCGAGTGGTTATTGGTAGTAATTTCCAATCACCCCTTATCTAATTTTTTTAAAAAATACCTACTTTACCCTTAATGATTAACTTAGTTAGTGTTATGATTAATTAGTGTTAGTGTTATGATTAATAACTGATTAATTAGTGATTAGTGAGTTAGATTAGTAGGTTTTTTGTTATAACATTATTATTGAGAGATAAGAGGAAGAAGAAGGAAATAGGAAGAAGAAGATGGGTGAACCCAAAAAAATCTTTTTTTGAGTTTAGTAATTATGATTTGAGTGATTCATATGATGATACTTCAGAATCAGAATCAGAACCCCAGTCACCTCATTGTATATTTGTCAATACTTCTAATGATCCAAATATGAGTTATTTGTTAGATGATGAAAACTTTTTTCCCCAATCTCAAGCTAACCAAACAAATAATGGATTTCATCAGTCACAACCTGAAGATGAAGCTATGGGTACTCAGGTATGCCTCATATTTAGTTAATGTAGCTTGAATTGTGCAAAAATTTGGCCAAATTCAAAATTTCTGGAAAAAATTCAGTGAGGCCAACCTAGTTCGGTTACCAAATTTAGCTTGCGAGGTAACTGAACCGTTCTTAATGTGCAGTTCGGTTACTAAATTGAGCAGACGCAGGTAACCGAACTACATGTTAATGGTGGTTTTTTAGAGTTCAGTTACAGTGTATTGTTCGGTTGAGTCGATATCAACACTTTTGATACCGAACTTTTTGTTCGGTAAGGTCGCATAAAAATATAAATACAGCGTTTCGAACCGAACCTTTGAGTTCGGTTTAGTCGAGTTTTTCAGTTTCATTGCAGAACTTGTACATAGAAAATCCAAAGATCGAGTTCGGTACGGCCCCAATTTATTTCTGTAAACTACACTACTGAACTTTGTGTTCGGTAGGCTCGATAAAAAAATTTACATTATCGAACTTGTAAGGAATTTTTTTATGGTATTGACGTTGTGCTATTACTTGTAGGTTCCATGTGATCCAGTAGAACCAATGGAAAACCAACCTTTCCGAGTTGGTATTTTGTACGATGACACATCCCATCACTACATGAATGACTTGGTATTCCCAAATCCGGAAGATGCAAAGAGTTGGGCTAGACAACATGCACAAAAAGACATGTGCGTATTAGTATTGAATGGGAGAGAAAGCAAAACTCGGTTTGAAATGGTTTGTGAGAGAAGCGGTGATCCCGATAAAAGCCACAAGAGGAAGGGTTATGTTTACAAAGGAAAGACAAATAGGAAGAGCAAAACTTTCTCAAAGAAGATTAATTGCCCATTTAAGCTTGCATTTAATTACAACGAAGATAAGGGTGGATGGGTTATCTACAGGGTTATGCAAGGTTGTCATAATCATCCTCGTCTGGAGCATCTTGAAGGACATTTCATGGCGGCAAAGCTAACTCCTAAAGAGATGGACATGGTAGCTAAAATGAGGACAATGGGTATTTCACCGGTTCAAATGCTCCAAATACTAAAGGAGGATAACAAGGATAACCACTCATCTTTGTCCAAAATTTACAATGCAATTGAGACAATTAGAAGCAAGGAATGGAGAGATAAACAAGTAATGCAACAATTGTTTTTTTTGGACCAAGAGAAAAACTACGCGGTTCAAAAGGATGTGGATTCGGAAGGAGTGATAACACAACTCTTTATTGCGCATCCGACGAGTGTTCAATTGGATCAATGCTTTCATCAAGTTCTAATAATGGATTGCACTTATAAGACGAACAAGTACGAGATGCCATTGTTGAATATTGTTGGGCGTACTTCGACGAAGTCACCGTTTACCGTGGCGTTTTGTTTCTTAAGAGATGAGAAAGAACCTAGTTTCATTTGGGCACTAAAACAAGTTAAGGCAATCTTCCGAGGTGATGATATTCTCGCGGTTATAGTGACGGATAATGATGTCGCATTGATGAATGCAATAGAGGAAGTGTTCCCATTAACACACAATATGCTTTGTACGTTCCATATATGGTGTAATTTGATGAATAGGTGCAAGCCAATAATTTGTCCACCCAAGAAAATAGGATATGAAGAAATTAAGATGCTACCGGAAAAAGATCGAGTGGATGCAAAAGAGAAAGTTGAAAAACAATACGATATAAATTACGCTAAATGGGTTGCATTCAACGGTGAATGGGAATCATTGTGTTGGTCCCTTACCGAGGAAGAGTATTATCTAAAAATTTGAGTCTCCAGAGAAGATTTCGGTGACTTAAGAAATAATGATCTGCTAACCGAACAGGGAGTTCGGTTACAAGACAAATACAGGTGGTCACCGAACTTTTTTGTGGAGGCTCACAGCCAAACTAAGCATATATACGATTCCAAAAACACTCCAAAACAAACATAAGAGTTGGTCTATGTGATTTCTGCATCAAGAGAATCAGTTTTCCAACATGTGCAATGGCAAAAATTTGAGTCTCCAGAGAACATTTCGGTGACCTAAGAAATAATGGTCTGCTAATCGAAATGCGAGTTCGGTTTCGAAAAAAGAATATAAATAAAAAGGGAAGCTTACTCGAGAGCCAATTTTCTGTAAGCACTTTTGATATATTGATCTGTTGAGCTACGAGAAACACCAAGAACTTCATAAAAGTCTTTCAGTTGTTTTTTACTTGAATCTTTCTTATCTGATGATTTTGATGAAGCCGACGACATCTCTTTCTGATTCTACTATGAGAATAAAATTTCAAATAAAAAACCTAAAAATTTCACCTGAAATTGAAGCTTGTGGAAAAATTAGAGGTATTTTGAGGAAAACCCATATTATGATTTTCAGTTTATTTAGTTGTAAAAAGCTTAAAGGAAAAAGTACACGCCTATAAGATACAGAACAATGGAGGAGAGAGAAGCAGAGGGGGAGAAAAATGGAGGGTAAAATTATGCGGAATTTTCTTTCATAGAATAAAACCCTTATCTACGATGAGCCGACACAGTGCGCATTACGCATCCATTGGTTATTAGGAAGTAAAACTAGTAGGAAAAGGAAAAAAATAAGAACTCTATTATTGGGGACTTAGGGGAGAGAGAATTTGGGGGATTAAAATACTAAGTAGAACACAAATTTTATGGGAGAGATCAGATGTATGTAAAAGTTCAAAAATACCCTCTATAATTTTAATTGATTACCCTTCTACCCTCTCATTAACTACCTAATCTAATAAAAAAAACTGAAAAAAACGGAAATATCATTAAAAGAGAAAAACTGTCGCCCCCATTCCTATTCTTCCCCTTCTTCTTCTCATATTCATTCTGTTTTCCATCTTCTTCTTTTCTTCTTCCATTCTTCGTTTTTCAACGATTAATCGTCGATTCAAAAAAAAAATTGTAGTCGATTAAACTCATTCTAAAAAACCATGAAACCTAAGGAAAATCTAGGTCAATCTTCGTCGAATCGACCTCCTACTGAAGCAGAGAAACCAGCTTCATCAAATGAAGTAGAAACTGAAGATCAAGAAGAAGTGAATGAATGAGATGCAACAGCCTCCGCGAATCCTGATATGACAACAATAAGGTATGAATTTCAAAACTCACTCTTTATCTAAGCGTTTGGTTGATTATTCTGTTGGTTTTGAGAATTTTAGGTCTGAAAAAAAGTTTCTGAAACTGCTTACGGCTGGGATATCATGTATTCCCAGCCGTAAATATGTCTTACGGCTGGGAGTTCTTTTATCCCCAGCCGTTTATATGTTACACGGTTGGGATACGGTAAAACTCCCAGCCGTTTGTCGGATTTACGGTTGGGATATCTTAGAACTCCCAGCCGTAATAAAGGCGTTGTGTACGAGATGCAGAAATCCTATCCGTAACAAGTTTTATACGGCTAGGTTATTCCTAGCCGTATATTCTCCTATGTTCGAATTTTTTTAGCGGTAATATTTACGTCTCGCTTTTTATGTCCGAAACTGTGTTTCCTGACCGTCATATTTAGTTTCCCAGCCGTTTATACATTACGGCTTGGAATTTCCTAGACGGATATAGTCCTATGCTGAATATCAAACTAGCTGTATTTACACGTATAGGTTTTCCCATCCGTTATTTGTATTTCGGCTGGATCGCTAATTTAGTTTCCCATTCGTTTGCGTTTACGGCTTGGAGTTTCCTAGACGTTTTTGTTACGGATAGATCGATTACTAATTTTCCCATCTGTTATGTTTGTTGCGTCTTGGTTTATCCAATTATCCTAGCCGTTTTAGTTGTAACTGTTTGGTTGTGTTAAAATATCCCAGCCGTTTTTGCTTATTTACTTTGGGTTTTTGGCTTTGAACAGAGGAAAAGAAAAGAAGAAGAAAAGATCACAAGAAGTAACACCTCGTAGTGACCCGACTATGCAACCTCGTCACGCAAAACCATTGGGTGCAAACGCAAGGAATGTAAGTGCAGTTGTGACTGTTGGAGATGGAGGTGGTGGAGATTCAAGTGGAGTTGTGGCTGCTGGAGATGGGGGTGGTGGAGATGCAAGTGGAGTTGTGGCTGCTGGAGATGGAGGTGGTGGAGATGCAAGTGGAGTTGTGGCTGTTGGAGATGCAAGTGGGGTTGTGGCTGTTGGAGATGGAACTGAGGTTGGTAGTTCTAGTAGTGCTGCTCTTGATAAAGGTAAAACAGTGGCTAAGAATGACAAGAAGGATGGAAAGAATAAGTATCCACCAAAGGATAATGCAAGAGACATCATTGATTCTATGGAGTTTTTACCTAAAAAGAAGAATGGGAGACCTTTGGGTTCGCCAAGAGATCGTTCCGTCTTGATAATGCAAGAGACATCATTAATAAGTCAAGGAAGATTAACCTGGTTCGTCTGAGGGAGCAGTTTGAGGATTCTGACTGTAAGACTAGGAATGGAGAGATCGTGATGGACGCATAAAGAGCTAGACATACGGCTATAGCTTACTTGTTGCACGCTCTTGGGACCGTCTTCTTTTCCAGATTTCTCAGGAAATAAGGTCAATGCTTGTTATTTGCAGTGGTTGAAGACTCTCAGTCTCGATCCGGAAACAAACGAGGTTCCTAGGTACTCGTGGGGCACCGCCCTCCTTGCTAGTGTGATGGAGAATCTTTGCAAAGATTCTAGGTGGAACATAACACAAATTACGGGTTGTGTTGCACTTATCCGGGTATATTTTTGTGTTAATATAACAAATGTTGGTTTATTTTACTTTTATTTAACTTTTGTGTTCCTCAAGAAGATGACCGATCAAGGAGAAATAAGAGGTCTAGGTCTCCTTCTTCTAGCGACGACTCGGATACTCCCTCCCGTGAGCAAGCTCCATCAAAGCAAGGAAAAGGTGACAAAAAAGGAGGTCGTGCTGGAACAATTGCTCGAGGTGGATCAAGTGCTCGAGGTGGAAAAAAGAAGGCCGTGGTGGAACAAGTGCTGCTCGAGGTGGACTTGGTGGAGGTAAAAAGGCTCCCAATCAAGCTGGTAAGGGAAAAGGAGGTAAAGGAGGTAAAGGAGGTAAAAAGGCTAGAGTTGTAGAAACAGTTGTTGAACGGGACCAAGAGGACGATTTGGATGCGTTTTTACAAGAGTCTTCTGGGGAGGAATCAAGTGAATCAAGTGAATGACAATATAGCTCAAACAAAAGAAGTTGTGACTCTAGTTCTTTGCCAAAAATAGATTTCGTAAAATATTATTTGTAAGTTAAAAGCATGACGCATCTGAAGTATTTAGAACTAAGCATGCGGCATCTAACAAAATAACAAATAATTAATAGAAATCATAAAACAATTAAATCTATGCAAAAAGTCAATAAAAGAATTAATTCATTTACCACAATCATGAAAAGTTGCTTCCTCCGTTGTCCCAGTGATGGGGTCTAGCTCCGCATGGTGAAAACACGCTCAAAGGAATTTTTCATTACTCAAAAAGGTGTTTACAAGGAGAAAAGGTATAAAACAGGGCCTTTGTAACAGTTATAATTGTTACAGATACAACAATAAACTGTTACTGACGTTGTAGATTCTACGACTGTCACTATGTGTCGCAACCACTGTAGCTATACGACCCACGGCTAAGTGTCGTTGTCACTGTTGGAAAACGACTGTCTTTGGCAGTTTGTTCTTCGTGTTCTACAGCAGTAGAAAAATATTCTCTGCAACTCGTCCAATCTCTTCTTTGTAGCTCTCTATTCTCTTCCCCAACTCTCCATCCCCTTATCTATGATCCCATCCACCTATTTATACTCCTTAGACTCATTTAATCACGCCATGATTCTCAATATTCTTCATTGAACTCGGGCAGTAAAGAAAATATTTTGGGAATACTTTCTTCCCTGATTTAGCTTCTCACACGTTTCTACAGCTGCAAAATCTCCCCATTTATCTTTTTCAAGGTCCAAAGTGTTGCTAGAGTCATCATACATGAGAAAAACACGTTTAAATTCTCCAAAACTCATGTAATCCCGTGAACTGTCCCTCTCATGCACGTGCTGCCCTGATTTCTTCTCACGGATTTTTCAGCCAAATTTGATAGACCAAAGCACTTATAATAGCTTTGTATATGTCCCAGGAACAATCCCACAAATTTTCAGCCATTTAGTCTCCCTATAACACCTCCAAATCCTTGATTGAAATCTGACAGTGAATAAAAATATTTTCCCGCCAATTTGAAAATTTGAATTTGAGAAGAAAGTCACCCCTTATCCAGTGGTCGCCCCTTATCCGTTGCTTGAGTCCGAATAACATATGTCCTCCAGGATGCCTTTAACAACTTTTTGAGCTGAATTTTCCATCAATATTTATTTCCAAAAAACACCTAAAACACACACAAAACACCATAATAAAGACGAAAACAAGTACTAAGAATACGAAACATTGAGGACAAATTAGACACATAAATGCGTCTATCAAATACCCCCAAACTTATTATTTGCTAGTCCTCGAGCAAAAATAAAAATAAAACCGAGTTAATCTCGGGAGGGTTTACCAGAGGTGTACCCACAAAACCATTACTCCAGACCCTATCTATCTATCTATGCAGAACCTTGGAAGGCACTAAATAATCTCCTTGGTTGGCATACCTATTGACTACAGGAGGAAGTACCCTGATGCGAAATTCCAATTGATGTACACGAGTTTGCACTCAAGCATACTAAAATTCATATAAAGTGACAGAGCTCTACTCAGATAGTTTTTGTACATCATAACCGGAGTCAACCAATCACATGGAAAGATTAAGAAGATGGATAAAGAGAAAAGATAGATGGTTTAAAGTGAACGGTGTTTCCCATATCTGTCTGAAGGCCTCCGCCAAGATGGACCTATCCTAATGGACTGAGATACTGGTCTGACTAATATCAACACAACTGGCATATACAAGGGGACCAGTGGTCGATAAACCTAACTCTAGGTCAACACAACTGGCATATACAAGGGCACCAGTGGTCGACTTTATTGAATTTATTCATGTTGGTCTGATGGTCTGGTCTTTTTTTTTCCGTATCTCAATCACCCTATTTCACCCTACCAAAGGTAACAACTTGAATCGTGTTCCCCACCAAATCACTTAAAAAAATAAAAACAGAAGGATCAGGATTCAACGAGATATGGCGAAACTACCATGTTTTTTTTTTTTTTTAATTCTAACACCTGAGCTCTGTGCTTTTATGAATAGACTCTTTAGATGTTTCCATCTAATCAGATTGGTTCCTCAACTCCTACAACCAAAATGCTTCCATCCACTTAGACTGGTTAGTGTCATCCTTAATAAACATAAATTTCTAGGCTCTGGAGTTTTTTTTTTTTTTACTGCAACTAAAAAGTTTCTCCCATGCCCCCAAACTTAAATCTAACATTGTCCTCAATGTTCTAAAGATAAAATTAAAAGCATGAACAAGGAGAAACTGTTACCACTTGAAGCAAAAGAGTTAAGGAAAGATATTACCGTGTTGCATGAGCATGGGTTACCTCCCAAGAAGTGCTAAGTTTAAAGTCTTCAGCCAGACATTGAAAGAATTAGTCACCTCGTAGAATCATATAGCAGTAGCCGAAATAATTGTGGGTCATCTAGATCAAAAAGTATTACCCACAAGAAGAGGAAAGTGCAACAGACCAAGAAGATACCGAACATACCATCGCGTAAGACAACTACATCTAGTTGTGGTTCAGGTTCAGGCTCTATAAAAGGGTCTAAATAAAAAGCTTTCATCGGTTGGATTTCCTCAAATCTAAGATCCGGTTCAGGCATTAGAGTCTGGAAAAACTCAACTAAGAACTTAGAAGCACATAACAACAACCTGAACAATTGGGGATCATCTAAGTCAATTAGATTTGACTCACACAGCTGACCACAATTAAAGAGGTGGTCTTCCTTAAGAAAATGTGTCGACCCTAATATCCTAAAGTAATTAGGTTTAGTCTCAAAACTTAATAACCAACACATCTGAAAATCATATGTTCCCACAATTGGTTGAAAAGTTTTTGGTGGGAAAACAAAGTCAATCTTGGTATCATAGACTGGGTTAACCACATCAACCAGAGGATGGGTTTCTAACAACTGAGCTTCTTTCTGGACATCATTAGGTTCGGTAAAACATGTATCAAGATAATCTTGTAAGATGGTTGAGGCATAAATGTCAAGTCCTACACGAGGGAACTTTCTAAGAGTTAAAGAACACGGAGAATGATAATTACCCCCAAACTTAGAGTTTTTTGTGTCTCTATAAAGACTAGTCACAACTTTCCTAATTTCTAGGTCATCAGATTCCTGGAAATGGTCAATTGATTCTTCTAAGTCTGGTTCATCCTCTCTCATATCTACGAGTTTGTGGTCTTCTAAGATTAGTGTTTATAAATCGCTAGACTCAAAAACATTATTCTCAAAGTAAACTCTTTCCTCTAAACCATCATCACAATCATATAAAGGATTATCAGCGAAAGTTTCTAGTAAAGGCTCATTAACTAAGGTGTTAATCATGGTTACTTCCTCCGAAGGCACATCAAATAATGGATTATCCAACACACTGCAGGCTAAAGGATCATGAACTACATCGTCTAAAACGGTGGTATCTCTAGTCAAATCCTCATCCTTTTGAATAGGTGAATCATTATTAAAATTATTTGGATTTGTACTAGAAACAACACTATCATTATAAATCTCAAATGGAGTAACAAATTCCTGATCACTATGCCTACATATTTCATGTTCTTCATCTATACTATCCTCATCATAATCATATTTATAATAACATGAAAAAGATCGAACCTCATCAAAACAGGTAGTGTTACCAATTATAACCTCGTCATCTCAATTATTTGAATAAAAACTATCCTTATTTTCAAGGGTGGTATTGGGAACACTATACTGGAATTTAAGACTATCCTGAGCAAGTTTTTCCACAATCCTATTTGTATTCTCAGTAAATTGCTTGAGGGTCTCTTCTAGAGATAACTTAGTTGACCGCTCTACGGACTCTTCTGGGAGAAGAATATTATAAGTCTCTTTCATAAATAACTTCCGTGTTGACTCATTGAAACTCCTGAGAGACTCTTATAGAGAAATAGAAGGATTGTTTTGCTCGTATGACCTGTGGGTATGTGGATAGTAATTGGGATCACAATGGTATGGACCATAACCTTCAAAAGTTTCGCATTCCCAATCACTATTCACACTATGGTCATAAAAAGGATAATGCCCAAGCTGCTCAGTCGGATACTTATTGTATTGGCTATTATAATACCAGTTTGACATCCTAACTGTAAGGGAATTCTAAACAAACCCAAAGAAGGATGACTCGACCACAACAAGCCAATTTTATCTAGCAAACAACAAGCATGATGGCTCCACTTAGATTGTTTCTAGACCAGCTTCTAATCCTTCGAAATGGAATTCGTTACAATTTAATCAAACCCCTCTGGAATCAATCCGAGTCAAAGTAAGTTGAATAGAGGCAAGGGAAGCTGCGCAGAGCTTTGATACCCAAGGCCTCACCGCATTACAAGGCGGCGCAGTCACGCATTCAACTCACAGAAACCATCATGAACTTCGAAGTATGCTTAAAAGAGTAACCAATATTTTTCTAATGACTTTCCTATTAAGCTCGTTACCCTATCGGTCTCGTTCTAGTCAAAATTTTAGGCTTAGGTTCGCGTTTGGTTTCATTTTCCTAAGGCGGGCAAGAAGAGAACGGTGATGAAATCCGAACCCTTATCTTGTATGGCCAGGCCTTTCCCTTTACTAGGAAATTAAAACAGTCGTATTCGATTCCTCAACATATATGCATACAAAATCATCCAGTAAACCCGATGACAGGGGATTCGCGGGTGTTTAGAATTCTTACCTCCCGTTCCAGACGGGGGATGAACCGTTGAAGTTGACTCGGGCCACAACTCCAATGTCGTGTACGAACCCGAGGGGCCGAGACGATATCGTAATCGTCGTCCTTGTCTGCACACAGTTTATATTAAACTACCCTTCCGTAGGGTTTAAAAAAAAAGTCCCAAAGTTCAATGTCCGAAAATAAACAAAATGTCCAAAAATAAAAGATTACAAAAATAAAAACCTTAATTACAGTTTCTAAAATAAAAAATAAAATAGAATATCTATACACAAAAATTTTCTTCTTCACTCATGTTGGATTCCTCTTTTCTTTTCTTCTTTGGCTTCGCTTTTGTTTTCAACACTTTCTCCCATTTTCTTTAGCTCAGTTCCAAATCTGAAAGCAAACAAGAAATACCAAAATGCGTAAAAAGGAACAAATAAAAAAAAAACTAAAAACAAATTTATAAACAAATCCGCGTCGGCGGCGCCAAAAATTGGTCTGATTTTCAATTGAGTTGTAGTAAGAAGATTCGTTCACTCAGATTTGTTGAGAATTTGTTTTAAGACTTAATAAAGAAAATAAAGAAAAATATATATACACAATTTGTCACAAGATGAAGAGACGCTAAGACGTGGGATTCCACTACTTTTCATATTATTATGGTTCAGTCATTAACTCTAGACAATATAGCTCAAACAAAAGAAGTTGTGGCTCTAGTTCTTTGCCAAAAATAGATTTCGTAAAATATTATTTGTAAGTTAAAAGCATGACGCATCTGAAGTATTTAGAACTAAGCATGCGACATCTAACAAAATAACAAATAATTAATAGAAATCATAAAACAATTAAATCTATGCAAAAAGTCAATAAAAGAATTAATTCATTTACCACAATCATGAAAAGTTGTTTCCTCCGTTGTCCCAGTGATGGGGTCTAGCTCTGCATGGTGAAAACACACTCAAAGGAATTTTTCATTGCTCAAAAAGGTGTTTACAAGGAGAAAAGGTATAAAACAGGGCCTTTGTAACAGTTACAATTGTTACAGATACAACAATAAACTGTTACTGACGTTGTAGATTCTACGACTGTCACTATGTGTCGCAACCACTGTAGCTATACGACCCACGGCTAAGTGTCGTTGTCACTGTTGGAAAACGACTGACTTTGGAAGTCTGTTCTTCATGTTCTTCGTGTTCTAAAGCAGCAGAAAAATATTCTCTGCAACTCGTCCAATCTCTTATATGTAGCTCTCTATTCTCTTCCCAAACTCTCCATCCCCTTCTCTATGATCCCATCCACTTATTTATACTCCTTAGACTCATTTAATTACGTCATGATTCTCAATATTCTTCATTGAACTCGGGCAGTAAAGAAAATATTTTGGGAATATTTTCTTCCCTGATTTAGCTTCTCACGCGTTTCTACAGCTGCAAAATCTCCTCATTTATCTTTTTCAAGGTCCAAAGTGTTGCTAGAGTCATCATACATGAGCAGAACACATTTAAATTCTCCAAAACTCATGTAATCCCGTGAACTGTCCCTCTCATGCACGTGGTGCCCTGATTTCTTCTCACGGATTTTTCAGCCAAATTTGATAGACCAAAGCACTTATAATAGCTTTGTATATGTCCCAGGAACAATCCCATAAATTTTCAGCCATTTAGTCTCCCTATAACACCTCCAAATCCTTGATTGAAATCTGGCAGTGAATAAAAATATTTTCCCGCCAATTTGAAAATTTGAATTTGAGAAGAAAGTCACCCCTTATCCAGTGGTCGTCCCTTATCCGTTTCTGGAGTCTGAATAACATATGTCCTCCGGGGTGCCTTTAACAACTTTTTGAGCAGAATTTTCCATTAATATTTATTTCCAAAAAATACCTACAAACACACAAAACACCATAATAAGGACGAAAACAAGTACTAACAATACGAAACATTAAGGACATATTAGACACATAAATGCGTCTATCAATGAATTTTTATAACTTTGCATTTATGACTTAATGTTAGTCTTTCAATGTGTTTAATCTAAGAAAAATGAGGATCATTGTTTTTTTCAGGCATTTTCGGCTAGGTCGTTGCTTCACAAAACCTAGCCTTTCATAGCCGTAAAACTAAACACGGTTAGAAACTGCCAGCCGTAAAGCTTTCCACGGTTAGGAAACCCGTCCGTGTGGTATTAACGGTTGGGAAATACCTAGCCGTTTTTGGTCTGAATTCCCTGAACTACAATGGCTCATGTTTACGGCCAGATATCTAAGCCGTGCTGAAATAACGGTTGGGTTTTATATCCTTAAATGTATTTACGTCTTGGTCGACCTAGAATCTTCCTAGTCGTTATATAGAAAACGGTTCGAAACCCTTCCGTCGAGGTTTTCGGTTGGGACATTCCCAGCCGTATGGTTCTCTGGTAAACCAAAAAAAAAATTGCTCCTATAAACGGCTACATCCTCGCCGTAATTTCAGTCACGGACAGGAATCCCAGCCGTTTTTCTGAATAATTGTAAAAAATCAGATTTACGGCCGGGAATCCCAACCGTAACTCTGGAAGACCACTAACTCTGTAGGTCATATAGAATTACTGATGGGTATGCCTAGAATTTCCCAGTCGTAAGTAGTTATAGTTTCACTTGTACCACTTCAAATCGGCTAGTTTTTTGAATTTTGAAAAATATATCCGTTGGAAGACTGATCTATAGAAGGTTCTAGTTGTTCAACCATTTATTTAAACTTGTAATAACCCCACCTTTATATAACCCACCCATTCCAAATCAAAATCACACCTTCTACATCAATAATCTCCACCAAAACTCCTACAAACTCAATACAATATACTCAAAGGATAAACCCAACTTCACTTTGGAAGAAGACTTATCTCTTTGCAAAAATTTTGTATTATGCTATCCAAAGAAGGGAGAAGAACGAAAGAAACGTGGTTTACCAAGTCAATCGTATTGGAGTAATATTTTCGAGAATTTTTATGGTAAAACAGGTAACACTAACAATTGCGATGGGGTTGAATTGTATCTTCGATTTTCAGACATAGCAAAAAAGTAGAAGAATATATGGCTTTACGTCGTATGTGCGACCAACTTCGACTTAGAGGTGAGACTGATAGAGAAGTGATCGAATTTTTGATAGTGGTAAAGGTTGTCATTAACTCTGACTTTGTTGGATTTATTTTAAGTTTTAATAAACGAAAATAAGGAAAATATATACAAATATGGTGACAAGATGAAGAGGCACTGAGACGCAGGATTTCACTACTTTTCATATTCTTGTGGTTCAATCATTAAATCTAGACAATGTAGCTCAAACAAAAGAAGTTGTGACTCTAATTCTTTGCCAACAATAGATTTCATAAAACATTATTTTTAAGTCGTATGCATGACGCATCAAAAGTAATTTGAACCAAGCATGCGACATCAGACAAAATAACAAGTAATTAATAGAAATCATAAAGCAATTAAATCTATGCAAAAAGTCAATAAAAGAATTAATTCATTTACCACAATCATGAAAAGTTGCTTCCTCCGTTGTCCCAGTGATGGGTTCTATCTCCGCATGATGAAAACACGCTCAAAAGAATTTTTCATTGTTCAAAAAGGTGTTCACAATAATGAAATGGGAGAAAAATAATAAAACCGGGTTTGTAACAATTATTTGTTACAAACCGAACTATGACAGAGTACGATAAATGATAACTATCACTGTTACTGTAGCTTATAAGACTGCTCGCTGTGTGTCGTTTCCACCGTAGCAAATATGACAGTTTCCTGTGGGTCTTGTGTTCTTCGTTCCTTCTTCAGCAGCAGCAATGGCAGTTTCCTGCAACTCGATTGTTTGCGTCTCTGTAGTGTTCTAAACTATCCCAAACTCTCCATCCCCCTTGTACACATACCCTACTTCGCATTTATACCCAACAGGACAAACAAATCACGCTCATAACTCCATAAGATCTCCCATAACTCGGCAGTGAAAATAATATTCTCGGGAATATTTTGTTTCCATTTTCTTCACCTGCACACGTATGCAGCTTGTCAATTCGTGTTTACTCACTCCAACACACAACACATATTGAGTCACGTCTTCTCCCATCACACGCTAACCACAGAGAAACACGGGAAGGAGTAAAACGGTCCCATGAAACCTCACGCCTCTGTTTTCTTCATCCGGGCAATGCAACCAATTCTAAACCGAAACCGTGGACCATACCATCCCTGTTTGGTCCAAACAGGCCCAAAGAAACAAAAATCAGTGATCGAGTCTCACTCAAACTTGCCCAATCTCTTAACAGGGTTTCCGCAGGAAGAAAACCCTAGAATCTGTTCAATCCATGAATCCATCGTTCTAGCCAATTCCGGTCTAAACTACGACCATTACCAGCTCTGTTGTGTCGAAATAAACAAACCCAACAAGTTTTGGCCCTTGAATCTCCCTACAACACGTCCAATTCTCAAACCCTAAATTATGTTTTCTGACGAACACTTTTCCCGCCAAAAATAAAATTTGAATGTTGAAGATGAAGTGCCCTGAATTATAGAAACAACGACCATTACCAGCTCATAGTGCTCAGTAGAAACAACGTCTTCTTCGGTCTTCAACTGTTGATGATAAACTATCGAACCTCATAGAACCTTGACAATTAATTCTTCTCTTCGATTTCTTGCTTGACTTAAAAATTTCTACTTCCCTACGGCCTTATTGAACAAAAAACTAATTATAGAACAAAAAGAACGTAAATGATTTTATATATATATATATATATATATATATAGTTTTTTTCTTTTTTTGGAACAAAAATTACAAGACAAAAATTTACATGACCATGAGAGAAGGACTTTACAAACTTGGATCTTCGCAACTTGTGATGTCTTGGTATCATGAATTCCAACAACTTATATCATTTGCTCTTATAACTTCTTGTAACTAAGTCTTCAACTTTGATTTTTGAATTATTCTTTTCTACTGTTGCTTCTAAACCTTAAACTTCTTCAATTTTCTTCATAGATTTTTATGTCGCTCCGTTTGTTGATGATGATGAGTTTCTACTAAGAGAGAGTCGTAATCCAGTAACGAAGACTACATTGTGAGGTTGTTTTGTCTTTATGGCATTTCCTGACCTACTTGCCTTTCCATCATGGATGGTTAGGTCCATCACGGTTACCCTCTAAAAGGAACAAGTTCTCTCCTGAATTTCAAAGATCTCAATGTCTTTTTCTCTAATGTCTCAAAAGATTGTTATCTCTAGCATTCCAATTTTTATCTTTTCTGTGAGAAACAGTATGTAAACTTAGCTAACCAGATACTATGTGACGCTAGAAGTTTCAAAAAATGCGACTAAAAAGTTTCTCCCATACCCCCAAACTTAAATCTAACATTGTCCTCAATGTTCTAAAGATGAAATTAAAAGCATGAACAAGGAGAAACTGTTACCAATTGAAGCAAAAGAGATAAGGAAAGATATTACCGTGTCGCATGAATATTGGGTTACCTCCCAAGAAGTGCTAAGTTTAAAGTCTTCAGCCAGACTAAGAAAGGATTAGTCACCTTATAGAATCATAAAGTAATAGCCGGAATAACTGTGGATCACCGAAACCAAATAGAGCTATCACAAGTAAAAGGAATCTGGAACATGCCAAGAAAATTAACGGATAAAGGACGCCCTTGTCTAGTTTCCTGTTTAAGACAACTACATCTAGCCGTGGTTCAGGTTCAGGTTCTATAACTGGGTCTAGATAAAATATTTTCATGGACTGCATTTCTTCGTAGCTAAGGTCCGATTCAGGTATTAGAGTCTGTAAAAACTCAAGTAAAACCTTGGAAGCACATAATAATAACCTAAATAATTGCGGATCCTTTAAGTCAATCAGTTGAACACGATGAAAGTAGTGGTCTTCCTTAAGCAAATGTGTCGACCCTAATCTCCTAAAGTAATTAGGTTTAGTCTCAAAACTTAATAACCGGCACATCTGAAACTTATAAGTTCCCACAATTGGTTGAAAAATATTTGGTGGGAAAACAAAGTCAATTTGGGTACTATCGCCTAGGTAAACCACATCAACCAGAGGATGGGTTTCTAACAACTGAACTTCTTCCTGGACATTATTAGGTTCGGGAAAACGTGTATGGAGATAATCTTGTAAGATGGTTGAGGCACAAATGTCAAGTCCTACACGAGGGAACTTTCTAAGAGTTAAAGGTAAAGCACAAGGAGAATGATAATCACCCCCAAACTTAGAGTTTTGGGTGTCTCTAGATAGACTAACTACAATTTCCCTAATTTCTAGATCATCGGAATCCTGAAAATGGTCAATTGCTTCTTTTAGGTTATACTCAGGTGATGCATCCTCACTCATATTTAAAATCTCTACGAGTTCATCTTCTTCGTCTAAGACTATTGTTTCTAAATCGCTAGACTCTAAAACATTATTCTCAGAATAAACTCGTTCCTCTAAATCATTATCGTCTTTGTAAACAGGAAATACTACATCGTCTAAAACGAGGGTATCTCTAGTCAAATCCTCGTCCTTTTGAATAGGTGAATAATTATTAAAATTATTTGGATTTGAACTAGAAATAATATTATCATTGTAAAGCTCAATTGGAGTAACCATTTCCTGATCACTATTCCTACATAAGTATGATTCTCCATCAACACTATCCTCATCATAATAACATGAAAGAGATCGAACCTCATCTAAAATAGTGTCTCCAATTCCATCCTCGTCATCTTGATTAGGTGAATAATAACTATCCTCATTTTCAAGGGTAAAACTGGGAACATTGTGTTGGAAATTCATATAATTTCGAGTAATTCTTTCGTTCGTCTCAGCTATCCGCTTGAGGTGGTCTTCTAAAGAAGGTTCACTCATTATTGTAGTTCTTTCGTCTATAATTATATTATTCATCTCAGCTAACTTACGCGTCGACTCAGCTAACTTCCTGAGGGACTCTTCTAAAGGAGGAACAGGAACAGAGGGATCATAAAAAGGACTACTTTTCAATAGTTTGATTGTATCCTCTAGAGATGAAGAACTAGTACTATAATATTCTTGCTCGTAAGACTGATGCACGTGTGGATAGTAATTGGGCTCACCAGGGTATGACCCATATCCTTCCAAAGGTTGGCGTTCCCAACCACTATTCACACTATGGTAAGAGTAATGTCCATATTGTTCAGTTGGATAATCATATTCATTGTGATGGCTATTATAATACCAGTTTGACATCCTAACTGCAAGGGAATTCTACACAAGCACAAACAAGGCTGACTCGACCGCAACAAACCTATTTTATCTAGCAAACAAAAAGCATGATGGCTCCCTTAGATTGTTTCTAGACCAGCTTCTAATCCTTCGAAAGGGAATTCGCTACAATTTGAGCAAACCCCTCTGGAATCAATCCGAGTTAAATTAAGTTGAATTGAGGCGAGGGAAGCTCAGTGGAGCTTTGATACCCAAGGTCTCACCGGAATTACAAGGCGGCGCAGTCACGCATTCAACTCACAGAAACCATCATGAACTTCGAAGTATGCTTAAAAGAGTAACCAATATTTTTCGAATGACTTTCCTATTAAGCTCGTTACCCTATCGGTCTCGTTCTAGTCAGTATTTTAAGCTTAGGTTCGCGTAGGTTACGTGTTCCTAAGGCGGGCAAGAAGGAAACGGTGATGAAATCCGATTCCTTATCTTGATTTGGCCAGGCCTTGCCCTTTACTAGAAAATTAAATCCGATTTCAGGTCCTCAACATATATGCATACAAAATCATCCAGTAAACCCGCTGACAGGGGATTCGCGGGTGTTTAGAATTCTTACCTCCCGTTCCAGATGGGTGATGAACCGTTGAAGTCGACTCGGGCCACCGACTCCAATGTCAGTGTACGAACCCGAGGGGCCGAGACAATATCGTAACTGTCGTCCTTCCCTGTGCAGTTTATATTTAAACCAACCCTTCCTTAGGGTTTTAAAAATAAAGTCCAATGTTCAATGTCCGAAAGAAAAGAAAAAAAAATGTCCAAAAAAAAATATTACAAAAATAAAAACCTTAATTAAAGTTTCTAAAAAAAATAAAATAATATACAAAATCTTCTTCTTCACTCCTTTTGGATTCCTTCTTTGTTTCCTTCTTTAGCTTCGCTTTTCTTTTCAGCACTTTCTCTCTTTTTCTTTAGCTCAACTCCAAATCTGAAAGCAAACAAGAAATAACAAAACGCATAAAAAAACAAAAATAATAAAGAAAAAAAACAAACAAACAAAAAAAAAACAAATCTATACACAAGTCCGCGTCGGCGGCGCCAAAAATTGATCGAATTTTTGATAGTGGTAAAGGTTGTCGTTCACTCGGACTTTGTTGGATTGATTTTAAGTTTTAATAAACGAAAATAAGTAAAATATATACAAATATGGTGACAAGATGAAGAGGCACTAAGACGCAGGATTTCACTACTTTTCATATTCTTGTGGTTCAATCATTAACTCTAGACAATGTAGCTCAAACAAAAGAAGTTGTGACTCTAATTCTTTGCCAACAATAGATTTCATAAAACATTATTTGTAAGTCGTAAGCATGACGTATCAAAAGTAATTTAAACCAAGCATGCGACATCAGACAAAATAACAAGTAATTGATAGAAATCATAAAGCAATTAAATCTATGCAAAAAGTCAATAAAATAATTAATTCATTTACCACAATCATGAAAAGTTGCTTCCTTCGTTGTCCCAGTGATGGGTTCTATCTCTGCATGATGAAAACACGCTCAAAGGAATTTTTCATTGCTCAGAAAGAAGTTCACAATAATGAAATAGGAGAAAAATAATAAAACCGGGTTTGTAACAATTATTTGTTACAAACCGAACTGTTACAGAGTACGATAAATGATAACTATCACTGTTACTGTAGCTTATAAGACTGCTCTCTGTGTGTCGTTTCCACTGTAGCAAATACGACAGTTTCCTGTGGCTCTTATATTCTTCGTTCCTTCTTCAGCAGCAGCAATGGAAGTTTCCTGCAACTCGATTGTTTGCGTCTCTGTAGTATTCTAAATTATCCCAAACTCTCCATCCCCCTTGTACACATACCCTACTTCGCTTTTATACCCAACAGGACAAAGAAATCAAGCTCATAACTCCATAAGATCTCCCATAACTCGGCAGTGAAAATAATATTCTCGGGAATACTTTGTTTCCATTTTCTTCACCTGCACACGTATGCAGCTTGTCAATTCGTGTTTACTCACTCCAAACACAACACATATTGAGTCACGTCTTCTCCCATCACACGCTAACCACAGAGAAACGTTGGAAGGAGTAAAACGGTCCCATGAAACCTCACGCCTCTGTTTTCTTCATCCGGGCAATGCAACCAATTCTAAACCGAAACCGTGGACCATACCATCCCTGTTTGGTCCAAACAGGCCCAAAGAATCAAAAATCAGTGATCGAGTCTCACTCAAACTTTCCCAATCTCTTAACAGGGTTTCCGCAGGAATAAAACCCTAGAATCTGTTCAATCCTGAATCCATCGTTCTAGCCAATTCCGGTCTAAACTACGACCATTACCAGCTCTATTGTGTCGAAATAAACAAACCCAACAAGTTTTGGCCCTTGAATCTCCCTACAACACGTCCAATTCTCAAACCCTAAATTCTGTTTTTTGAAGAACACTTTTCCCGCCAAAAATAAAATTTGAATGTTGAAGATGAAGTGCCCTGAATCCGTTCTGCAGGTGCCTTTAACATTAGGGTGTTGTGGAAAAAATTGGGCTACATATAGCCGTGAGTGCTCCTTAGTAAAAGTAGGGGTCCGTATAGCAATTGTCCTCCGGGGGGTACTCCGAGCAACTTTTCGAGCCGAATTTTCCAACAATATTTATTTCCAAAAAATACCTACAAACACACAAAACACCATAATAAGGACGAAAACGAGTACTAACAATACGAACCATTGAGGACAAAATAGACACATAAATGCGTCTATCAAGAAGTCGCAGCTCAAGCTAAGAAAGAATGGAGAAAATGAAAAGGTTATGATTTCAACTTGGAAGCTCAATTCGCCATCATCAAAGACTTCTTAATACATCGAAAGGGATGTTATTAAAACCATCTTTGTAATGGGGATATATCAAGCATTTAATGAGTTTTATTATACTCTAGTTAGTGAATATATTAGTAATTTTCAATCGTATTAAGAATTCATGTTGAATCAAATTTTTTTGTCAACTTTCAAATCTAATTACGACCGGGAATGTTTTGTAAACCCATCCGTTTTGCAGACTCAGAGAAGAATAACGGCCAGAAGTTCGTAGATTCCTGTCTGTTTTCTGTAATTACGGCTGGAAGTTCCTTATTTCCCAACCATTTTCTGATGTTACGTCCTGGAATTTATAATATCCCAACTGTTGTGTTTATTTTCGGCCAGGTCGACAAGTTTACCCAGCCATTATGTCAGAAAATTCCAGATTTTTTTTTCAGATTTTCGACGGATTTGAACTGATAAAATTGATATTGGGAGTTGATTATAAGGTTATCTTGATTTTTGTGATATAGGGTTTCGTCATTTGTCTTCAAAATTTGTCAAAAACATTTCACCAAAATCACCATTTTTCCTTCTTCAAAACTCAAAAATATCATGTTTTGATTTGTATAAGATTAATGTTTTGATTAGCCTAATCTATTCACTAAGACTGATTAGTTAGGTTAAGGATTATAAACAGATGTAGGCATGATTTATTACCCGATAGACAACCATAGGCCTGTTTTTTTTTCAAATTTGCAAATCTAGTCCTCCATCCATCTTTCCATCCAAATCCGTTACTTTTGTCAATTTTTCGGTCAACACGGTCAATTTCTCACCAGATGGGATGAGTTAATGACGCACAATTACCCATTTGCCCTCTATAGGAAATAAACGCGTAACCATTTTAAATCTGTAGGAAAATGAACGCGTAGGATTTATGTCCGACCTGATTATAGGAAATAATCAACGATCCACATTTGAAGGCATCGAAAGTTGCCAGGTGTCGCAAATAGTTAATCTATCATCTATCTATGTTTATCTCTAATAACATCTACGGTCCTAATAAACCACCTTTATAAACCCTGAAAGCCTTTAGCAAACTTAACATTTCATCGTCTTCTTCACCATCTTCTTCTACACAGTGCCTTTGTATAGACGGAAAATAACTTCTTTCGTATTCGATCTAACCCTAGCTAAATCAGCGATTTTAGAGACTTTTAATTCGATTGTTTATATCAATTTGAAGAATAACTTTCAATGTTTTGATCAGTTCAATTGATTTGGCAGAGAATTGAAAGTTATGAAACTAATTCGATTCAATCTTCATCATTAAAAAGAAAATCTGAGTATCAATTAGCACCCGGTTCAGCGATATTCAACATGCATAGAAACCTACAATCGTCATCAGCGTCATCTGTACTTCTAAAAAATTCGATGAGATTCAATATCACCAAATCGATTCGACAATTTCATCAGCAAAATTGATCCAGAAGATAAGTTTAATCTCCTATTATACTTTCTATGTAATCGATTCTAATGTATGAACATGATTGGAAGTTTTTCTAGAAAGTGTTGTAGGTAGTTGTTGTCGCAAAAAAGAATTAGAAGTTGGGAAGAATAGTTTGTTTCCATGGGAAGGCGTTGATGTCGTTTGCCAAGGGTTTGAGTGGATTTCTGTTGCTGTGGACGTTTGAGTATTGTTTCTTGTAAGGGGTTGATAGTGATAATCTGCATATGCTGAGAAGAAAGTAATGGTGCAGATGGTAAGCTATCTGGTGTTGGTAATGAATGGGTTATGCAAAAGAAATTGGTAGAATGGTTTGAGGTGGTCGCTGTGGAGAAGCAGGGAATGGTTGGTGGTTAATGTAGGAATGATGTTGCAGCTGTGTTTGAGTAGTTTGATGATTGAGTGGCTGTGGAGAAGACAACACAGGGGTGTTGTGGTTGGATTTGAATTCGAATTCAGGGAGAAATGAAGATGGTTCTTAGGTGGTGGTTTGTACAGAACTTGGGGTTTAGTATGGGTCTGAAATTGAGTACAAGTGAAGGGTTCTTGAATGATAAGGCAGGAATGGGATTCAATAAACCAGGGATTATGGTGAATTTATACTGCACTGCGAAGCTGGGTCCTGATGTTGGTTGGTAACAATGGAATCTGGATGGGTGTTGACTGGTTTTAATTGCTATGTGCAGAAATAAGTAAATGAAAAGCTTAGTTTCATTGAGTTTAAGCTTACAAGCTTGAAGGTAATTACTGAATTAATGACCAAGGATTTTTGAGAATTATGATGTTATGACAGCTTATGTTGTTCTCTCGCAACTGAGATATAAGTTGAAGGACATAAAAGTCTTTTTCCAGTACCCTAACGGTGCCAAAAAGCTACATAACTGCTGTTAGCCGTTTTTTCAATAAAACGGTCAAAACCGACCTACATTTGTAAAATTAAAAAAAACGGGCCTATGATTGTAACCTTGAAAAAAATAACAGGCCTATAGCTGTTTTCACCCTTAGGTTAATCAATTTAATTATCATTAATCAAATTAAGGGTAGATTAGACATTAGAGAAAAATATAGATAAGGGGTCATATAGGTTGTCATTTCATGACCCCAAAAAGCCCCCAAAAACCCACTCTTTTTAAGCCCCAATAATAGGATTCAAAAATAAGGCAACGCGGGTTTTGGTTTATTGGTAAGACCTGCCGTTTTGAAAAAATTCTCATAAAGATCCAATGTTCAGGCGGGTTTTGGTTTATTGGGAACGATTTTTTGGGGACTACTCAAAAAATGGGGGGACTACTCTCAAGTTTTTGGGGTGGTTATTGGAAGTAATTTCCAATCATCCCTTATCTGATTTTTAAAAAATACCTACTTTACCCTTAATGATTAACTTAGTTAGTGTGATGATTAATTAGTGTTAGTTATAATTAGTAACTGATTAATTAGTGATTAGTGAGTTATATTAGTAGGATTTTTTTGTTATAACATTATTATTGAGAGATAAGAAGAAGAAGAAGAAGAAGAAGGAAATAGGAAGAAGAAGATGGGTGAACCCAAAAAAGTCTTTTTTTGAGTTTAGTAATTATGATTTGAGTGATTCATGTGATGATACTTCAGAATCAGAATCAGAATCAGATCCCCTTCACCTCATTGTGTATTTGTCAATACTTCTGATGATCCAAATATGAGTTATTTGTTAGATGATGAAAACTTTTTCCCCAATCTCAAGCTAACTAAACAAATGATGGATTTCATCAGCCACAACCTGAAGATAAAGCTATAGGTACTCAGGTATGCCTCATATTTAGTTAATGTAGCTTGAATTGTGCAAAAATTTGCCAAACTCGAAATTTCTGAAAAATAATCGGTGAGGTCAACCTAATTCCATTACCAAATTTAGATTGCGAGGTAACTGAACCGTTCTTAATGTGCATTTCGGTTACTAAATTGAGTAGACGCAGGTAACCGAACTACATGCTAATGGTGGTTTTTTAGAGTTCGGTTACAGTGTATTGTTCGGTTGAGTCGATATCAACACTTTTGATACCGAATTTTTTTCGGTAAGGTCGCATAAAAATATAAATACAGCGTTTCGAACCTAACCTTTGAGTTCGGTTTAGTCGAGTTTTTCAGTTTCATTGCCGAACTTGTACATAGAAAATCTAAAGATCGAGTTCGGTAAGGCCCCAATTTATTTCTGTAAACTAAACTACCGAACTTAGTGTTCGGTAGGCTCGATAAAAAAATTTACATTACCGAACTTGTAAGGAAATTTTTTATGGTATTGACGTTGTGCTATTACTTGTAGGTTCCATGTGATCCAATAGAACCAATGGAAAACCAACCTTCCCTTGTTGGTATTTTGTACGATCACACATCCCATCACTACATGAATGACTTGGTATTCCCAAATCCGGAAGATGCAAAGAGTTGGGCTAGACAACATGCACAAAAATACATGTGCGTATTAGTATTGAATGGGAGAGAAAGCAAAACTCGGTTTGAAATGGTTTGTGAGAGAAGCGGTGATCCCGATAAAAGCCACAAGAGGAAGGGTTATGTTTATAAAGGAAAGACAAATAGGAAGAAAAAAACTTTCTCAAAGAAGATTATTTGCCCATTTAAGCTTGCATTTAATTACAACGAAGATAAGGGAGGATGGGTTCTCTACAGGGTTATGCAAGGTTGTCATAATCATCCTCGTCCGGAGCATCTTGAAGGACATTTCATGGCGGCAAAGCTAACTCCTAAAGAGATGGACAAGGTAGATAAAATGAGAATGGGTATTTCACCGGTTCAAATGCTCCAAATACTAAAGGAGGATAACAAGGATAACCACTCATCTTTGTCCACAATTTACAAGGCAATTGAGACAATTAGAAGGAAGGAATGGAGAGATAGACAAGTAATGCAACAATCATTTTTTTTTTTGGACCAAGAGAAAAAATACGCGGTTCAAAAGGATGTGGATTCGGAAGAAGAGATAACACAACTCTTTATTGCGCATCCGACGAGTGTTCAATTGGCTCAATGATTTCATCAAGTTCTAATAATGGATTCCACTTATAAGACGAATAAGTACGAGATGTCATTGTTGAATATTGTTGGGCATACTTCGACGAAGTCACCGTTTACCGTGGCGTTTTGTTTCTTAAGAGATGAGCAAGAACCTAGTTTCATTTGGGCACTAAAACAAGTTAAGGAAATATTCTGAGGTGATGATATTCCCGCGGTTATAGTGACGGATAATGATGTCGCATTGATGAATGCAATAGAGGAAGTGTTCCCACTAGCACATAATATGCTTTGTACGTTCCATATATGGTGTAATTTGATGAATAGGTGCAAGCCAATAATTTGTCCACCCAAGAAAATAGGATATGAAGAAATTAAGATGCTACCGGAAAAAGATCGAGTGGATGCAAAAGAGAAAGTTGAAAAACAATACGATATGAATTACGCTAAATGGGTTGCATTCAACGGTGAATGGGAATCATTGTGTTGGTCCCTTACCGAGGAAGAGTATTATCTAAAAATTTGAGTCTCCAGAGAAGATTTCGGTGACCTAAGAAATAATGATTTGCTAACCGAACAGGGAGTTTGGTTACAAGACAAATACAGGTGGTCTCGGAACTTTTTTGTGGAGGCTCATAGCCAAACTAAGCATATATACGATTCCAAAAACACTCCAACACAAACCTAAGAGTTGGTATATGTGATTTCTGCATCAAGAGAATGAGTTTTCCAACATGTGAAATGGCAAAATTTTGAGTCTCCAGAGAACATTTCGGTGACCTAAGAAATAATGGTCTCCTAATCGAAATGCGAGTTCGGTTACAAGACAAATTATGTTTTTGTAACCGAACTAATATCATATGTGTGAAGGCCAACTGCTTCAGCCTACAGGAAAGTTCGGTGACCCGTGAAATGTTGCGAGCCAACCGAACTGCGACTTCGGAAACCTGGTAGAATTTCACCAGGTAACCGAAAAAAGAGTTCGGTGACCAGTAGTTTATCACAGGTAACCGAACTGCCAGTTCGGTTGCAAACTTAAAAATTGCAGGTCACCGAAAACATACTGTATTTCAACGTTTCAGTCTTATAACATTGAAAACACAAACCCAATAAAAATTGAAAACACAAACAAGGTTCTAAAACAAATATAAAACTGTTATATATACCAAACTACGAAATCCTTAAGTAATTTTTTAAAACACACAAACATACCAAATTAAACCATAAGAAGAACTCACACCATACGAAGTTCCATAACTAAGATGTCTTTTGAAACTAAAATCATACGAAATCACTAACGACCAGTTTTACGACCCCTCTTGCCACCTCCTTGTTTACCACGAGTTTTAGGTCGATCTTCCTCATCACTTGGGGTATCATCTCCTTGACCGGTTTCCTCCACAGCGCGACTTGAACCTTCTCCTTGTTGTCGACCCCTTTTACCACCTCCTTGTTTAGCACGAGTTTTAGGTCGAACTTCCTCATCACTTGGGGTTTCATATCCTCCACTGGTTTCGTCCACATCGCGACTTGAACCTTCTCCTGGTTGATGACTCCTCTTCAGTTGCTTAGACCTACTTGGCGAATAATTTAGGGAAGTGGTCGTAAATCCAAACCTATGCGAAAATACGAAAATATCCACGTACATGAAAATGGAATTGCAAGCAGAAAAAATTTGCGAATAATTTGCTAATTAACAATGTAGAAAAACTCACCTGAACAAGAGTTAAGTAACCTCCAATTTGATTACACTTAATCCTCGACCCTTTGCTCATCTCTTCTAAAACAAAAGCAAGAACGCCAGTGGCCCAAGAGTATTTGTTCATCTTATCGAGATGCTCCAAAAGTTGTAGATAATGTGCATCCACCCTATTTCCAGAAGTGTCGAGGAAAATGACAGTTCCTAGCATATATAACCAAAAAGCAGTGACATGATGCCTAAGGGTCTCCCTGTCCATCACCAACTTTCCTTTCTCCACCTTCTTTTTTATCCCTCCAAATGTTGCCTTCAACTTTACCAACTTGAACTTCTTGACCTTCTTATTTAATGTTCCATTTTCCTCTCTTGGATTATACTCATCTCCACGTTCAGGGGACCTCACAGCACGTCTAAACTTACATTGATACTTTCTTGCATCCCATCCTAGACATTTTAGAGCCAAATCTTCAAGAGCTTCATAACTTATTGAGGGGTTGTATCCTTCTCGAAGACATTTACCTTCCACTGGTAAGCCGGTGATATTATGGCAATCATCGGGAGTAATTCCTATCTCGCCGAATGGAAGATGCATAGTATATGTCTCAGGATAATGCCTCTCGAGAAATGCGGATACGACAACAGTGTCAAATTCCACATGTGCTAACTCAATAGCTCTACATAACACACATTCTTTAACCTTGGCTACAAACTCGTCACACTCCAAAGAAATATCCCAGGTGGACGCCTTTTGACGTTTAATAAGACGAACTGCATCGTTATGATCCTACGAAAAGAATATAACACTATCAATACGAAAGAGCGTAACACTATGAACTTAAACAATACCTTCGTCGCATAGATCTTCGCATCCCATGCGTGTTTGTAGACAAACAATTTGCCCCTCCATCATTTGGAGTACCATAAGTTGGGTCCACTGGTGGCAAACACAAATCAGCATGGGGAATATGTGAGTATCTTTTGCTAGGCGGCTTCGACTTCTTTTTCTCTTTAGCAGGAACAATTTCTTGCTCTTATTCATCATCATCCTCTCCCTCTTCTCCATCCTCTTCCTCTTCTTCTTCGTCATCATCCTCTCCCTCTTCTCCATCCTCTTCCTCCTCTTCATCGTCTCCCTTCTCTCCATCCTCTTCCTCCTCTTGTCCTTCTCCTTCTTTGTCGGGTTTTAGTTCTTCTTCTTCTACATTTCCTTGATCTTTTTTTCCTTGCTCTTGTTCAACCTCTTCATTTTCTTGGTCTTCATTTCCTTGCTCTTCTTCATCATCATTCTCTTCTTCAAGAACATTATCAATTGTATTCTCCATCACCTCTTCATTGACATCTTGGATTACATCACGAACATTATCTTGGTTGACTTCCGGTAACAAGCCCCCTCCATGTTTAGCATTTATAGCATTACGTTTTCAGAAATCTAAATGTTTTGCTCCACGAGGGGTGGGAGTTTTCAAATCCTCATCTAGTTGTAGTCTCAATTTTTTTCCTTTGTTCCTAATGAACAAAAACCAAAGTATCAGCTAAACATAAGAGAATATTGTGTTATCAAATCAAATAAAACTAAAGAATAAAATAAACACAACACTTGAAGTTAGCAGACTATAGTTCGGTTACCAAAATTTTTTTTGCATCGTAACCGAACTACATATTTCAACAGTTCGGTTAGCCATAAAAAGTATCGACAAATCCGAACTCATACTTAACTTTTGAAAAATTTAGTTCGGTTACGAGAGTTTTTTTTTGCGAGCACACCGAACTACATATTTCAACAGTTCGGTTAGCCATAAAAATTATCAACAAAACCGAACTCGTTCTTAACTTTTGAAAAATTTAGTTCGGTTACGAGAGTTTTTTTTGCGAGCACACCGAACTACATATTTCAACAGTTCGGTTAGCCATAAAAATTATCGGAAAAAAAGAACTCATTCTTTCAAAGGAAAAATTGAGTTCGGTTCCGAGAGATTTTTTTGCGAGCAGACCGAACTATGTAGTTCGGTCACCATATATTTTTCATTTTTTTGCGAGCACACTGAACTGTTCTTATTTTTGGAGTTCGGTTAGCAATTCTAGGGTTACACAAAAAATTCTCCTAGCCGAAATATCTACTGTAACTACCATTTTCAATTGGTTTTGATGATTTCTAATCGGTTTCTTCAACAAATAACGAATTGAAAAGAATGGGTATGAAGGAAATTACTCGCGGATTTGCATTTCACTTGAATTGGACTTCTTGGTTGATGTTGGATGATTGATTTTGCCTCTGAACGGTGGTTCAAGTTCTTTTTGAAGTAGTAATTGTTTTGGGATATTCACTATATGTGGGAGTCTCGGACTCAATCCTGGAAGTCTGGGTGTTTGCTTGGCACACATTGCTTATAAAGATTGATTAATCGACGATGAATTTTTTTCGGATCGACGATTAACGTCGATGTCTACGAAGAAGAAGAAGAGGAAAAGAAGAAAATAAGAAGAAGAAGAATATGAAGAAAGAAAAGAATCAGTTTTGAAACTGACTTTTTTCTTTTAATTTAGGTTTTAATTAGTGGGTTGGATTAGTGGGTAGTGGGTTATTAGGGTTAGTTATAACCTTAATTAGAATAAGGGAAGATTAGTCTTCCCTAATATTTTAGGACACCCCTTATAATGTAGGGTGGACATTTGTATCACAAAGTAGTCCCCCGCCTTTTTTGAGTACTCCCCAAAAAATCGTTCTTTATTGGTAAGTCTCATACAGAAAAGACCCAGTGTTCAGGCGGTTTAGCCTATATGTGAACTTTTTGCTTTAAACTCAAAGACATGGCAGAGATTTCTAAGAAGATGAGCAGAAAGGAATTTGGTCATATATCAAATGAGATTGATATAGGCCTATAGCTCAGATGAATCTTGTTGAAGTTCAAAAAGTGGCACATTTAAGGGATGTCAGTAACTTCGAAAAACAGATTGTTGAGCATTTGGAACATCTAATTGAAACTGAGCTAAAGGTTTTAGAGAAAAGAAATCACTGTAAATGGATTCCAGCAGTGGATAAGAATAATAAGATTTTCCACTTGTCTATCCAACAGAGAAGGAGAAAGAATTGCATATCTGTTTTAAAACAGGTTAACGATAAGTGGACAACTAATGAGGAGGTGGTTGCTCGAGATCTCATTGCTCACTTCAAAATGATGTTTCAACAAGACCAGAACATCCCATATGCACCAAATTTCTTTCATGTTAACAATAACATATCTGTCGAAGAAATTGAGTAGTTACAGATAGTGCCTGCTGAAGAGGAGATCTACACTACTCTCAACCACATTGGTGATCTGAGAGCCCCTGGACCCGACGGCTACCTGGATATATTTTTTCAAAAGATGCTGGCATATAGTTGGAAATGAGGTAACCTCTCTCATAAAAAATCGTTTTACTTCTGGTACGTTCCCAAAAGGCATGAACCCCGCCAACTTAGTTTTCATCCCAAAATGTCAACACCCTAGCACTCCGGTCGACTTCAGACCCATTGGAAAAGCGGGGGTCTAACAACACCACCCAATATTTCGATTAGAAATCTTTATGGACTAGCTCCGAAACACTTACTAGAGAATCAACTAGATAGTCAGACTCAATCTAGACAAAAGTATCTCAAGGAGTTAACATCTCTATCTTGTTTTGATTTACTCAAGCTAATAGAAATCAGCGAGTCTATATTCAAACACAAAGAATAACTTGGACGGTACCAAAGACCAATGTCCAAGGATCAATCAATATCAATCAACACCCAAAGCTCGGATTTCCAATTGATTGATTCAAACGCACAACCTGTATTATTTAAATTATATAAACAAATATAATGCGGAAATAGAAATAACACAGACACCAGAAATTTTGTTAACGAGGATACCGCAAATGCAGAAAAACCCCGAGACCTAGTCCAGATTGAATACACACTGTATTAAGCCGCTACAGACACTAGCCTACTCCAAGCTAACTTCGGACTGGACTATAGTTGAACCCCAATCAGTCTCTTACTGATCCAAGGTACAGTTGCACTCCTACGCCTGTGATCCCAGTAGGATACTGCGCACTTTATTCCCTTAGCTGATCTCACCCACAACTAAGAGTTGCTACGACCCAAAATCGCAGGCTTTAACAATAAGCAAATCTGTTTCACACAGACAAGTCTATCAAAGGATCAATCTGTCTCCCACAGAAAAACCCTAAAAAAATTTGTTCCGTCTTTTGATAATATTCAAGGTGAACAGGAACCAATTGATAATCCGGTCTTATATTCCCGAAGAACAGCCTAGATTAATCAATCACCTCACAACAATCTTAATCGTATGGTAGCGAAACAAGATGTTGCGGAATCAAAAACAATGAGACGAAGGTGTTCGTGATTACTTTTTATATCTTGCCTATCGGAGAACTCTCACGATCTCTAGCCACTCAATATGATTGTGCTATTACGATAGAAGATGCAAGATCAGATCACACAACTATGATAAAAGTAGTATCGGTCTGGCTTCACAATCCCAATGAAGTCTTTAACTCGTTAACCTGGTTTTAGAAGAAGAAAACCTAAGGTTAAAGGAGAATCGACTCTAGCACGAAAACTAGTATCACACGTAAGGTGTGGGGATTAGTTTTGCATAATACTAGATGTCTCCTTTATATAGACTTTCAAATCAGGGTTTTGCCTTAGTTATAAAACAATCAATATTCACCGTTAGATTAATACCTGATTTAGATTCAAGTTAATATTTCTCAACCGTTAGATCGAAAACTTAGCTTGTCATACACAAATGACTGCACACTTCTAGGTTTGTTAACCTCACCCAAACATGTACATTGTTGGTTCAACAATAGTCTACCCAAATAGGTTAACCATATGAGTGTTTCATACCACTCCATTTTCTTCTTCACCATAACTAGTTAAATTGACTCAAATGAACTAGTTAAGAGATTTGTTCAATTGCAAGGAAATCTTATGTAACTACACAAGACACAATTGAAGAAAAAATGATTTGATTCACTCGAATCGGTTCATGAATTTTATATCCACGGTTTGCAAATGCATTCCTTAGTCTTTTAAGATTAAGTTCAGAAATCATCTTTAGATATATAACCTTCTCAAGTTCGCAGACTAGGTTCGCGGAATTAAGACACTGGATAGAGTTTAGAAACTCCAGCAGAAATTCTCGGGTTCGAAATACCAAATGTGTATGATCTAGTCTATATATATAGCATACGACTTTTGTCTCAAAGAGTAGGAGATAGAATAGATAGACGTGATAGATAAGTTCAAGTCTCCACATACCTTTTTGTCGAGAAGTTCCACCGGTTCCTTGAGTAAATCTTCTACTTGTATGATGAATCGCCATGAAGTCCTTGAGCTTAACTACACTTACTATCCTAGTCCGAGACTTAGCTATAAGAGACTAGAAATCAAGACTTATAGTTTTGATTACTAACATTGGCAAACATGCTTGAGATAGCAACGCATGCGAGTTTGACCGAGAAGTGCTCTAACACCCATTTCCCTATACAATCTGTTGTATAAAATTGTTACTAAACTGATTGCTAGGAGATTAGATTGTTACTAAACTGATTGCTAGGAGATTAGGCCTCTCATGGATAAACTAAGAACCCATCTGCGCGGGAAGGTAGATTCTAGATAATATTATTACCGCGAAAGAGCTTGTCCACTCCAAGAAGTATTCTCACTCTGTTATAGGCTTTTTTGCATTCAAACTTGACATGAGAAAAACCTATGACAGAGTTGATTGGAAATTTCTCAGACATGTGTTCATGGGAGTGGGTATACATGGATCTTTGTTAATTCTCATCATGAATTGTGTTAGTCCTGCCTCGTTTTTTGTGATAGTGAATGGGCATCCAGAAAGCTTCTTCCATGCTGAAAGAGGGATTAGGCAAGGGAGCCCCTCTTCCCACAGTTGTTTATTTTACTTTCCCAAGGTCTGTCTTAGATTATGGTAAAATAGAAGAAGACAATTTGTATAATGGATATAAAATTAACAAATTTGAACCTCTGTTAACCACCTTATGTTTGCAGATGATCTTATGTTTTTTGGGGTCCTCAATAACAAGACCATCAACACTCTGCAAGATGTATTATTCGTGTACTCTAGCTAGTCTGGGCAGAAAACAAATTTCCAAAAGTCTTTCATTCATTCCAGCAAAGGTGTCAACTTAGAGGATCAAAGAAATTATACTGATATGCTCGACCTCAAAATCATGCATCAAAATGAAAAGTACCTTGGTGTTTATCTTCTTAAATCCGACAAGGTTGCTGCTTATTTCAATTTTATGGAGGACAAAATGAAGACCAAGATAGTTGGATCGAAAAGGAATGTAACACCCCAAATTTTTAGCATGGAGCATGCTCAAAGATGCGCCATGACACGAGATAAAGCTCTCAAGTTGCTGTCGCGTTAAGAGGAATATTGGCATATAACCAATATTGCACAATCATTGTGCATCAGGCCAGAGAGGGCTGGCTGAACGAGTATTGCGCAATCATTGTACGCGATCATTCTGCGCAATCATTGTACGCAATCATTATGCACAATCATAGTTGGACTTGGTGAAGTCATTTTTCTCCCCTTTCCAAAGTTGTAGAAATTGCAAGTTAACATATATAGGGAGGGGTAGTTGGTTGAAGGTGCATATGCGGACCATGCACCAAGTAAGCTTCAAAGCTTAGCCGGAAGAGTATAAATGATTCCTAAAAGTCTCATTTATATCTCTGTAGCCTTTCCAACGGGGCCTATGATGCGAAGGCATCATTATGCCACGCTGCGGATCCGATAATGCATAATCATTGTGCATTTTGAAGAAACGGCGTATACGGACCAAGCCATTACCATTATTGCTAGGCCACGACCTTGCAAACGAGCCAAGTTAAGCTTTTTTCCCTTTGAGGATGAACTACGGACTGTGATTGATCCCTTTAGAGTAGGGAAGGGTACGTAGGCAGCCACAATGAGTTGCAGCATTGTCGATCCAGCAAATTGGCCCCTCATATCATCTAAGCTCGCTAGCTCGATGCAAGAGATGATTGCAGCCAAACTTGATGAGGCTTAGTTGCATGCCAATAATGGATGCTCATACTTCCTATCAATCAATAAAGAGTTGGTTAGCGAGGTAAGGTAAGGAATGGCAAAAGCCTTAGAGCGGATTATGCCTAAGTCAAAGGCACATTCCTTATACCTGGACAAGACTCGGCAGTATGAAGGTTGCTCAGTTAGATAGGAAATTCAGTGATGAAGTTCCTTCGTTGAAGCAAAGTCAGTGATGCATGCAATATGCATTAGCCTTGGCCTTATGGCCTTACACCCTTTAGCGGACAAGGATAAGTTTGGAACGGTGTAGAAGCTAAGTTAGTTGCATCATGCACCACGAGCATGCTTGAAAAGGAAAATGGACGTGCATTTGCCTAGCTGTAAGGCCCAGACTGTAGCATCATCATGGCGCATCAGGGGAATTATGGCATGCGCGCCCAGGCGCGCTAGGCATAAATTTTCCGGTCCGTCGCAAGGAAATTCCTAAATTACGCAGGCAGAACAATGTTTATCCAATGTGTACTGGCCCTCATCTCTCCATATTACATGGATAATTGCTTAATTCCTAAAAAAATATTGGCTAAGATGACTAGGATTATAAGGTCTTTTTGGTGGGATAAAAATACGGATCAACAGAAGTCGCACTTTATTCTCTGAGAGAAATTTACCCATTAGATCAACTTTTGACAAAACTTGCAGACTGTGTGGTGAATCTAACGAAACTATTAATCACTTCTTCTTTGATTGCCTTGCAATCTGAGACTTTTGTTTGCGTCTTCGCTGGGAATCAGAATTGATGAGCTTAATGTTCAAAGCATTGACAACCATTTTATCAAACTATTATATGTTAAAGACGGGGGATTGAGTTTCAACAAGTCTGCATGTCATCTTTGGTGCTGGTGAAAAGTGAGGAACGATCTTATGTTTGGATTAAGCTCTATATCCCAACCATCATCCATGAAGCTGACAGCATGTTTGGGAAGTTTGTTAAAGCTCAACATAAGGATCATACTCCTTCGCCTCTAATTTTAGTAACTGACACCTCCACTTGGAAACAACTTGAAGATGGGATTACCAAGATTAATGTTGATGCTGGTTGTAAATATGGCAACAATGCTACTGCACTTGTGGCTAGAAGCAGTTCTATAAGCTTATTTGCAGGTTGCATTATTGTACATTTCAGAGAAGATAATCCCTTGGTAGCAGAAACTATGTCATTTATTCATCGAACACAGTTTGCACTGGATAATCATTTGAATAGATGTGTTATTGAAGGTGATGCCCAGCTAGTAGTTGCTGTTATAAAGAACCAGTCCAAGATCCCTCATTGGAAACTCATACCAATCATATTCTTTTCTCAACAGACTCACTACAAATTTCGCAAGTATAGATTTCTGTTTTATCAAATGAGAGGGTAATGACGCTGCTCAGTTCCTGGCTCAATATACTCTCACCAACAAGGTTTCAAGTTGTTGGATACCTCTTATCCCTCTTGTATCATGGATGTTTTGGCATCTGAGATAGCTTCTTAGTTCTTTTTTATTCCTTGTAACCCGTCAAAAAAAAAAAAAAACTTTTTGCTTTTACTTTTGTTTTCTTTTTTCTGTTGACGGGAAGGGAATTGCTATTAAAAGAAATTAAACTACAATAAGGGATGCGTAACGACCGATCGGTCTAATTTTCATGCCAAACTGTCGACCGAACTGTATATACACTGATTTTGAAAATTCAAAATGTAGTCGAACCGTCCAAGACTCGATACGGTTTGAAACCGATCCGTGTCGTCTTGGTCGATTTCGGCTTTTTGCCCGATTTCCAGAATCAGGGAAGAGAAAAACAATTTCATCATTAGTTTCATTAATGATCACTGGATCAATTTCATAAATCCTCACTTGAATTACATTGGTTTCAAGTGAAGGATTCATCGAAGTCTCATAACAATTAGTAAGATTCGATCTTCTCGGCATCATAATAGCAAAGAACCCGCCACGAAATAAGTCTATACAAATAGAAATTAAATACAAATAAGTCTAGTATAGTCTTCAATCGATATGGAAATAATATTTCTAAATTTGACATATGTGCATATTTCCCATCTCTGATGTAATACAATAATAATATTTCTCAAAAAACCCAAATCAGAGATGGAAAGAAGTATTTTGTGTAATCAGAAATAGAGAAAAGGAGACCAAGAAAACCATGATGAATACAAGTCAAATTCATCCATAAAATTAAGAGTTAAAAATAAAACCAATTTTTTTAAGAACCCTAAAATTTAGATAAACTTATGAAACGCTGTAAATACTTAATTAATCTTCGGTCTTTCACCAATCGAAAAATAATGGTGGTGGTGCTGGTGCTTGTGGTGTAGAAAGTGATGGTGATACTGTGACTGGTGTAGCAGGTGTTGTTGCATAAGTCGTTGGTTGAGGTTGAAAAAAAGCAAAAGGAAAAATAAAAATAAGTAACCAAAGAATGAGAACAAGAAGGTGGTGATTGTGGTGGTAATCGTTATGGTTAGTGGTGGTGGTGACATGAAAGGAGCTGAAGGATAAATCAAGAGTGAAAAAGTGGGGGTCTAACAACCTCACCCAATATTTTATTTAGGCAATCTTTATGGACAAACTCTAATACAATTCCAAGAGTATCAACTAGACAGTCAGACTTAATAAAAGGAAATATATCCAAGAGTTGTATATCTGTTTCACAATATAACCAGCAAATCAAACGGATAGAAAACCGCGAGCCTGATTATTATTTGAAACAACTTGAAAAATACTAATACCAATGTTCAAGTGTCAATCAATTTATATCAACAACCAAAGGTTGGATTATCTAATTGATTGAACTACGCACAACCTATGATATTTCAATTATATAAACAAATATAATGGGGAAAAGAAATAACACAGACACCAGAATTTTTCTTAACGAGAAAACCGCAAATGCAGAAAAACCCCGGGACCTAGTCTAGATATGAACACTACATTGTATTAAGCCGCTACAGAAACTAGCCTACTCCAAGTTAACTTCAGACTGGAATGTAGTTGAGACCTGACCAATCACACACTGATCAAGGTACAGTCGTGTTCCTTACGCCTCTGAATCCTAACAGGACTCTGCGCACTTAATTCCCTTAGCTGATCTCACCCACAACTAAGAGTTGCTACAACCCAAAGTCAAAGACCTGATAAACCAATCTGTCTCACACAGAAAAGTCTATCGAATAGATAATTGTTCTGTCTTTTGAGAAATCAAGGTGAACATGAACCAATTGATACACCGGTCTTATATTCCCGAAGAACAACCTAGTAATATCAATCACCTCACGATATTCTTAATTGTATGGTAGCAAAACAAGATATTGTGGAATCACAAACGATGAGACGAAGATGTTTGTGACAATTTTTTATCTTACCTATCGGAGATTAAATTTCGAGCAAATCTTAGAGAAGATAGTACTCAATACGATAGAAAACAACAAGATTAGAACACGCAACTATAGGGAAAATAGTTGGGTCTGGCTTCACAATCCCAATGAAATCTTCAAGTCGTTAACCTATAGGGTTTTGGAAAAGCCTAAGGTTAAAGGAGAATCGACTCTAGTCGCAACTAGTATCACACAAGAGGTGTTGGGATTAGGTTTCCCAGTTTCTAGAGTTCTCCCTTATATAGTCTTCAAATCATAGTTTGCAATCAATGCTACCTTGGTAACAAAGCATTCAATATTCATCGTTAGATGAAAACATGATTAGACTCAAGCTAATATCTTTTAACCGTTAGATCGAACTTACCTTGTTACACACAAATGAAAAATGACTTCATTTAGATATGAGTTAACGGTACCTAAACGTGCGCACCTTGTTGGCTCGACAATAGTTAACCGAAGTTAGCCATATGAACACTTTCATATCAAACTTATTTATCTTAACCATAACTAGTTCAAATAACTCAAATGAAACTAGTTCTAGAGTTGTTCAATTGTTTATATTCTCATAGAAGTGTACAAGACACAATTGAAGCAAAACCGATTTTGATTAACTTGAATCAATTCATGAACATTATAGCCATGGTTTGCAAAAGATTACATTCCTAAATATATAAATGTATTAGTTCATGAACAAACCGATTTTAGAACATAACCTACTCAAGTATGCAAACGGGTACGCATACCTAAGTGGTCGGACTAAGTTTGGGTTCGCCAGTATGTGAACGGGTACGCATACCTCCAAACTCAGTTGAATTTCCCGGAACTGAACTTATGCTGGTACGCATACGGGTATGCATTTAAGTTCCCGGACTTTCATTAACCAACCAGCATGTATACGGGTATGCATACTATGGTTCCAGGACTTGGAATATCATGCAACAGTTTAGCATAAAAGTACACATACTGTGCTATATCCAATCATGGTTAATTGTTCTAAACTCCCATTTCAATCATTGAAACATTCTTAAAAGACGATAATAGCTGTCTCACACAAACTATTAGCTTCAAAGAAATTTTCAAATGCGCGAATGATCAGTACGAAACATTCCAAGTCTACATCAAACGACTGTCTCACAAAAATTATGTAAGATGTTACCAGGAAATTTTCACATGATCATCTTTTGACTTTCGTCAAGAATATAAGATGAACTTGATTAAAGCGAAAGCTTACCAACACATATTTCGAGAAATATGTAAGCGAGTTCAACTCATCTCGAGATATCAAATGTGTATAATCGAAGTCTAGATATACGACTTTTGTCTCAAATAGGAGATAAAGTAGATATACTTTTGAGTGATAGATGAGTTCAAGTCTCCACATACCTTTTGTCGATGAAGTTCCACAAGTTTCCCTTAGTAGTTCTTCGTCTTCAATCGATGAACACCGTGAAGTATAATGCTCAACTAAACTTACTATCCTAATCCGAGACTTAGATATAAGTAGACTAGAAATCAAGACTTATAGTTTTGCCAACTAAACTTGACAGACAAGCTTGAGATAACAATGCTTGCAGTTCGATCGAGCAGTGCTTTAACAAAGAGACATAAAAAAGAAGAAAAGATAGAAAGGCGAGTGAGTTTGCTGCTTAGTTTTAGGCTTGGTTTAGTTGTTATATGGATTGAATAGAGGGATAGGACATCTCTCTCCTCTCTCTCACTCCTTCTTATTCTCCGACAAAACCATAAAAAACAACCCTTCTCTACTCATATTTAATTCATTTTTAGACTAGATCTGAGCAGATTTCTTCATTATTCCTTTCTTTCTAAGTTAGTTTGTAGATTAGTTTAGTTTTTGTTATGTTTTCTACTTATCTACACCGTTTTGGTGGTTTTATCTACTCTTTTGAGGTTTATCTACGCTTTAATGGCGATTTTGGGTTATTGGGCTGGGTTCTAAGATCAATAGTGATGCTCTTCAACAACGAAATATCCATATTTGTTGTATCCGACGACAAACTCTTCATCAGAATCTTCATCATCAACTTATCCGGCGACGAAATCTTCATCGGTGGTCTTTTTGACGACGGAATCTTCATCACTATTTACAAGAGATTTGAGCAAATCACTCCTACTTTGGGAGCATTTCTTTCTAAAGAAGAAAAACAAACTAAATGATTGGAATTTATTTCCGAGAAAAACCATCCTTCTTCCGATTTAATCGGATCTTATTCATACTTGTATTTGTCTTACTCCGGTAATCCTTCTCTTTCTCTTATCGGATTTCTCGGTATTGTACTCTTACGGTATTTTCTGGTTACTTTATATTCTCTTATTTTCGATCTTAAACTCATTGTAACCTTGAAATTCCATTAATGAAAATGTTCTTTTTTTATCAAAAAAAAAAAAGGATAGGACTAAAAGTTAAATTCTAAATCAATGACATAAATGTAATCGGTTCATTCGTCTCGGTTCAGTTCATTTTGATGGTTAAACTATTGGCTAAGTAGATGATCTTATGGTTGCTGATTTTCAAACTGTTTCCGATCGTTGGATGAACGGTATGGTTCGGTTCAATTAAAAATTAACCGGTTCTAGGTCATGTTGGTCGACCCGGTTCCTGTGCATCCCTAACTACAATTGTAGAAAGAGGCGTCGACCTGGCATGAGTCTGTGTAGTATAATGTAAACGGACAAAGTGTCGATATGGGGGACGTAATATCTACCAGCGTCTTTGGATAGAGCATCAGCTTTGTCATTGGTTGTCCTTGTGATGTAAGTATGCGATGCCTAAGGTAGTATAGAAAGAAGTGATTTGGTTGGTGAAGTGCAGATTTCGCCTGTCATAACACAATGATGATGGAGACAAGAAGGATTTTTGTCAGCTATTTGAAATCAGTATGCATGATTGACGGTGGTAGAGTTATGAACTTATGATGCAACTAAGTGAATGTTTGTTGTAAGGATAGTTCTTTTGCATGGAGCATTAAGGAAGCTCATCTAGAGCCCAACATAAAATCAATGAAAGAGTTGTCGTCTCTTGAAAATATTTGAATATCGAAACAAATGGAGTTATCCTTCTCCTTGAAAGATGCGTATATATTGAGAATCTGGTTTACAAATGGCTCAATTCGGTTAGTTAAAATGAGTTTAAACATAACAAGGACAATGGAGGTTGTAGGACAAGGCAGAGGGGCTGACAAAGAAACAAAATGTTATATTTTTGCTCGGTTGAACCTGCTAAGCATTGGTATGTCAAGGTTTTTTTTGTTATATTTTGGTTCCAAAAACTCAAAGTTGCTTGATTAGATTACCAGTGTCAACTTCGTTAGGATAGACTAGGAACTTTAGAAATGTTTAGACATACAAGTATTACATTGAAAACCTGGAGACTCTGAAGACGTATCAACATCAATGAGCACATCATCCTTTTGTTGGAGGTTAGTAATATAAGACACGACTTGCTTCCATTTCTATCTATGTTAATTTAAGTTATGTATATTAAAAAAAAAACATGCAAAGTTATACACAGGGAACTCTAGTATTAGAGACTTGATTATTTCATTATGATCAAAGTGTCAAGGAAACTTATGTGTATTGAATTACGAAGTATAACGCGTATCTTTTGAACTTCTTAATTACAATATAGACACTATCTTTGTAACTTGTTACTAGATTATGTAATGAACTTAGGATTAATTCCTTGCCTAGAAAACTATGTTTAACTACATGAGTTCAAGTAAGTAGACTTGCATAACTTGTTTCGTCGTTAAAAGGAATCAATGGGATTGGTGGTCCAATTATTATTGAGTATATATAGAACACCGATCCCTACTTGGGGATATATAACAGGAACGATCCCTGCCCTGGGGCTCTATAACATGACCGATCCCTATTGAGGATCTCTTGCAGGACAAGTCCCAATAACAAATCTCTTATTTACGGTTTTACATATAATTTAGGGTTTTGTGAATATTGGAATATGAGTTGCTATTAAGGAAAGTTCAAGATGTCGACATAGTGAGTGATTTAAACATGAGTTAAAATCGTATCTTTTATTGTTCAAAGATATTCGTTGATACTCAAGGTGGAATCTCAAACTGAAATGTTCGAGAATCTTTTATTCAGTTTTTCGAATATATATGTTTATTTTTCCAGAAATTAAAACATATCTTTGGAAGATATATTAGTAAAGTATACTTGTATACTAGATAATATTGAGTTTTCATCCATGAGGGATTCTGGCATATTAGTTGGAATCATACAAAACCGAAAATTGGTCTTTGTCGCTTATCTTTAGAATATTTTAGGTTATAAATAGTGAAGTTTGTTCTTCAAGCAAATTTATCCTGACATGGGCACTTCATTTTGTAGTCACTGTGGTAGCCGACTAATAGTATTACTTGTAATACTATCTTGGAGAAAAGAGTAACCTAATTAGGTGAAATTTATTATGTCCGCTAGTTTAAAGACTTTCGTGAGATCAGGAAGCGTCTAGATTGTACAGTTGGTAGGAAACTAGACTTTTCATTGTTTTTAGTTTTCGATTATTTATTTGATTGACTAACGGTTGTTAAACCTTGATTGCACCTAGTTTGATTATTCTTGAGAGCCTTTTCTCTTCTGACATAAGTGAAAACGCGGGGGGTATAACAACCACACCCAATATTTCGTTCGGAAATCTGTATGGATTAAACTCCAATATATTTCTGAGAGCACCAACTTAAAAGTGAGACTCAACCAAGGAAGATATCAAAGAGCTTTATCTCTTTCTCAATACAATCAGTAAACCAACAGATAGAAATCCATGAGACTAATTGATATGAGAATAACTCGGATGGTACCAAAGACTAATGGCCGAGTGTCAATCAAGTCCTATCCAACAAACAAGGTCGGATTTATCAACTATGATTGAACTGTGCACAACCTGTGATATTTTAATTATATAAACAAATATAATGCAGAAAAGAAATAATACAGACACCAGAGATTTTGTTAACGAGGAAACCGCAAATGCAGAAAAACCCCGGGACCTAGTCCAGATTCGAACACCACACTGTATTAAGCCGCTACAGACTCTAGCCTACTACAAGTTAACTTCAGATTGGGATGTAGTTGATCCCTAACCAAGTCTCACACCGACTAAGTTACAATCACGTTCCTTACGCCTCTTGAATCCCAACAATACTCTGCGCACGTGATTCCCTTAGATGATCTCACCCACAACTAAGAGTTGCTACGACCCAATGTCGAAGACTTATAAACAAATTTGTCTCCCACATATATGTTTATTCTGGTTTTGTTTCCGTCTTTAGATAAATCAAGGTGAACATGAAACTCAACTAATAATCCGGTCTTATACTCCCGAAGAGTAGTCTAGAAATATTAGTCACCTCACAATAACCTAACTGATTAACAGAAGAAGTTATTGCGGAATCACAAGAGTCTGAGACGAAAAACTGTTGTGATTACTTTTTATATCTTACTTATCGGAGATGATTCTCGAGTAAATCCTAGAGAAGATAAAACTCAGTATGACAAAACAAGTAAGATCAGAATACGTAACTACAGAGAAAATAGTTGGATCTGACTTCACGAATCCCAAATGAAGTCTTCAAGTCGTTAACCTAATAATGGTTTTGGAAAAACCTAGGTTAAAGGAGAATCGACTCTAGTTTAAAACTAGGACACACGAGCGTGTCGGGATTAGGTTTCCCAGCTGATAGAGTTCTCCTTTATATAGTCTTTTAGATCAGGGTTGCTTACAATCAAAGCTAGAAAATCTTAATAACAAAGCAATTGATATTCACCGTTAGATGAAATCTTGATTTAAGATTCAAGCTAAGTCTACTTAGAAACTAAGCAATCAATCTCCATTGTTAAATGGTATTAGCTTGATACACACAAATGAAATATACCTATATTTAGATATGGATGAATACCGAAACGTGTATACCTTGTTGGCTCAATAATAGTTAACCGAAGTTTGCCATATTAACACTTATAACTTAGCCATTTTCTTCTAACACTTCTAGATCAAATATGATGATCAATTAATCATGATATATAATCAAATGAATCTAAATGTGTTTCAAGAGAGTTGTTCAAATGTTCATCATCTCATAGAAATATATATATATATATATATATATATATATATATATATATAAACCATTTGAAACAAAATCGGTTTGGTTTGTAATTGTACAAAGTACTTATACAAGAACCAATTCATAAACATAATGCCACGGTTGTAGGATCAGAATCTCGTAACGACAGCATTTCAGCGAAATTATCAATGACACAATATAACAGCGTCGCAAAACAATTTCAGAAATGATAAAATAAATGACGTCAACTAAGATCACGAGAAAGATATGATAATCCTGCGAAAATTAGAGAGTTTGCGAAATTAACATCTGTAAGGTTGCGAGAATGTCGCAAACCATATCCGAAAATAAAGGACAGATTAACTGTCATCCACTATGTATTTCCTTATAAATAGTCATTCGAGTTGTAAAGAAAGGGAGAGATCTTTTTTGAGTAAGAAACAAGTAAATAGGAGAGAGAAAGTTCAAAGCATAGATCATTCTTGACTTCTTTATCTTTCTTGTAAGAACATTCAAAAATTAATCAATAAAATTAAGAGTGTAAACCTAAAAATGAGCTGATCAACAATGAAATCATATGAGGGGTGTAGTGTAGGATTTCCTGCAACTACATAATGGCGCTAGAAACAGGGATTGAAGATCGAAAGTTGAAGATTGTTGATTGAGAATATTCAAATCAAGAAAGTGATTAAATAAATCAGTGAATCAGTTAGAAGAAAGATGAATAGAATTAATGAAAATGGCAAAAATTGGAGTGTAATATGATAACAAAAAGCTTGATTAATGAATTCCATGAAAACATCAAAGGAAGAATACATAAACGAAATTTTGAAGGAAAAAAGTTATGGCGGTAGAAAAAACATCACCCTTGAAAGATTGGGAAAAGCAAAAAATTGCATTCATGGCGGAAGAAATACCAAAAGAAAATTTGAACCATACATCTCCGTTGGTCATCACAGTGCCTATTACACGAAAAGAGAAGGAGACAACAATAAAATCCACAGGAGAATGGATGTTGAACAGAACTTTAATCGATACAGGAAGTTCAGTTGATATAATATTTTATCATGCATTCCGGGGAATGGGATTTAAAGATGAAGAAATGTCCAGTTCAACATATTTTGTTCACGGCTTTGGAAAATCCACAACAAAACCTAAAGGAGAATAGTGGTACGAATTCCACTTGGAGAAATCGAAACATGTAACATTGTGCGTGGTGGATATGGAATCGCCATATAATATGTTATTAGGAAGATCATGGATACATGCGATAAAAGTTGTGGTATCAACGTTGCATCAATGTATTAAATTCCCCACTCCAAATGGAATAGGTGAAATCAGAGGAGATGTTGACAATGCGAAATTATGTCATCAAATTGAAGTAAACATTATGAAGACAAGCAAAAAAGAAACAATTTCGCAGAAATTGGCAAAGGAAGCAAAGAAGGAAGAAGAATTTAGAGTATATATGATAAGGGCAAAAGAAGGCAAAGGAATACCCAGCGAAATTTCGGAAGAAGGGAAGGACCCATAAAAGCAATAAAAGAACCAACACCAATGGGAGAACCTAAACCCAGTTACACTGCCGCAGAACCAACAAAAGAAATAAACGTTGGGACTATAGAGGAGCCTCTAATGTTGAGAATTGGAACCAAAATGGATATAGAAGAAGAAGAAAGAACTGTTAACTTGTTGCGAGAATATAAAGATTTTCGCAGGAACATGGATGAGATACCAGGAATAGATCCATCAATTGCATGCCACAAATTGGAGATTAACAAAAATGTGAGACCATTTAAACAGAGAATAAGAAAAATTGCAACAACTTACCATTCCCAAATAGAAGAAGAATTACAGAAAATGCTTGAGGCAGGAATTATAAGAGAAGCTAAATACCCAGAATGGATAGCGAATATGGTCATTGTCCCAAAGAAAAACAAAGGAATCAGGATTTGCATAGATTTCACTGATTTAAACAAAGCTTGCCCCAAAGATAGTTTTCCGTTACCAGATATTCCTCAAATGGTGGAATCCGCAGCGGGAAATGATAGGGTATTTAGATGGGTACAAAGGGTATAACCAAATCCCTCTCGCTGAAGAAGATCAAGAACATACTGCTTTCTTTGCCCCTAGAGGTTTATATTGTTACACGAAAATGCCATTTGGTTTGCGAAATGCGGGAGCGACATATCAAAGAATGGTAGAGAAGGTGTTCGCAAAATGGATACAAAAACATTAGAAGTATACGTGGACGACATGTTAGTAAAGAGTAAAGAAGCTAAAGACCATGTACAAGACTGAGGGAGATTTTTGAACAAATGCGGCAGTATAACATTAAATTGAATCCTGAGAAGTGTACTATTGGAGTTGCATCGGGAAAATTTTAGGCTACATTGTATCAAAGGAAGGAATACAGGTTGATCCAGAAAAAGTGCAAGCAGTTCGTGACATGCCAACACCAGCAACAATAAAAGATGTACAGAAGTTGAATGGGCTTCTAGCTTCGCTGGGGAGATTCATTTCGCGATCATCAGACAAATGCAAATATTTTTTCGATATACTCAAGAAGGGTGCAAATTTAAATGGAGTGATGAATGTGAAAAGGCTTTTCAAGGAATCAAAGAACATCTTATGAATACAACTATTTTACAAAAGGCAGAACCAGGAGAAGAATTATTGATTACCTTGCGACAACGTCGCATGCATTAAGTGTTGTGTTATTGCGAGTAGACGCAGGAGTGGAGAAACCCATTTATTACATTAGCAAAACTTTTAATACGCTGAGAAGAATTACTCAAAGATTGAAAAGTTAATCTTAGCATTAGTTTATGCATCATTTAAGCTCCGCATATACTTTCAAGCACACAAGATAAAGGTATTAACAAAAGTACCAATTGAATCAGTGATGAAGAATTCTAAAAGATCAGGAAGGTGGAGAGATGGAATGCACAAGTAGGCCACTTTGATATTAAATATGAAATTTTGTCTTCACCAAAATCACAAGTTGTTGCGGATTTCTTGCAGAAGAATTTCCTTTAGAAAGAAGCATGAAGCAGTAGAAGAAATGATGGATGTAGAAGAAGAACATGGAGATCCAAAGATTTATTAACAGAACCAAATAGATGGAAATTTGGTAGCTGGATCATCAATGAGTTGGAATGTTTAATTTCGCCAGAGGAAAATAAAGATGGTTTCTTCATTCAGATTGGAATTTGCAATCCACTAATAATGAAATAGAATATGAAGCTGTGTGATACATGCCTTAAAATTCGCAATAGAAATGAAACTAAAAATGCCAGGATCACTAGTGATTCGCAGCTAGTTTATTCGCCAAAAAAAGGGAGCGTATACTACAAAATGAACCATCCTTGAAGAAATACAAGAAGCTGGTTGAAGAATTATCAGCGAAAATCCCAAAGATAAAATGGAGGCACATTTCAAGAAAGGATAATAGACTCGCAGACGCTTTTGCTTTCATCTCAAGCATGATGACAGATCCACTGCGAGATGCATACAAATACAAACACTTCTGTCACCATCATAAATAAAAGAAGAGGAAGATGTGGATGTGATGATAATAGATAATGAAAAAGAAGAACAAATAAACAGTGTCGCAGACTGGAGAGAATGGAACTTCATGCATATTGGCAAAAGAGAGAAAACACAAGAAATAGATTGGAAAACACACAAGTTAAAAAGCCGAGCAACGAATTATGAATTAAGAGATGGGTTGCTATACCGAAAATCCTTTAGTGGACCATCGCTCATGTTTGACACGAGAGGAGGAGAAAAGGTGCTGAAAATGTTACATAGTGGAGATGCTGGCAATCATAGTGGAGGAAGATCTTTGGCACATAGATCAAAAATGCAAGGTATTACGGGCCATACATGCATGAAGATGCAAAAAAAAATATCAAGACGTTGCGAAGATTTTCGGTGGCATGGAAAGAAAATACATGCACCAGGAGCACCATTGTCATCTTCAACCAGTGTGTGCCCTTTGGAAATGGGGCTTAGACATTGTGGGGCCATTTTTACCAGGATCTGACAAAGAAGATACTTAATAGTCGCAACAGATTATTTCACAAAATGGACATAAGTGAAGGCAGTTACAAATATTCGCGACAAAGATATCTTACATTCATATTCGAAAATATCATTTGCAGATTTGGAATTCCTGCACAGTTGGTATCTGATAATGGGAAATATTTTTAGGGGCAGAATATAGAAATGTTACTTAATGCATTCAAGATAAAATGTGGAAAGTCAACTCCTTTGTATCCACAAGCTAATGGGCAAGTAGAAGCAACAAATAAAACAATTGCAGATATATTAAAGAATAAATTGGAAGGACATCACAGAGCATGGTGCGAACAAGTACATAATGCAGTATGGGCTTATAATACAACTAGAAGAGAATCTACTGGAATGTCACCTTTTTGTTTAACATACGGAGTTGAAGCGGTGTTACCAACAGAAGTTGTTATTCCGACAACAAAAAGAGAAGCTTGGGAGAAAAATCTTAGTGCGGGCTTAATTTTAAACAAACTTGATGAATTAGAAGAAAGAAGAGAAAAAGCTTTACAACATATGGAGAATTATCAGCGAAGATTAGCTCTGATAAACATAATACGCGAATTTCAACCTGGAGATTTAGTTCTGCGATAAACACCAATATATCAGCAAGAAAATGGTGGAAAGTTAGCGAAAAAATGGGATGGACCTTACATCATTAAGGAGATAGTTGAAACAGGAGCTTATAGATTAATGGATCCAGAAGGAAGAGATGTTGGTTATAGATTAGACAGACCATGGAACAGGTTGTATTTAAAAAGATATTATCAGTAAGAAGCTTTGAGAAGTTATGAATTCTGAAAGAATAATTGCAGAATTACTCATATCAAAAGAAGATCATGATGTGCGAAATTTTCGCAGAGATAATCACAGAACAATGACATAAAAGAAAGGGGCGAACCTTTATGGCGTACACCCTAGTTCGCGAATAAAATTTTGCAAGAGGCAAATGTAAGACCTAAAGTACGTCATATTAGGGGGTACCTGTTACATGGCTCAGGGAAAGGCTACACCGCCACTGGAACCTGAATCATGGAGATTTGGGGTCAATGAAGCCCATCCGGGAGAGGCACCTTGGATTCTCAACTTAAGCATATGACTTAGGTTGGGAGACTAAGGTAATAAGGACTCTCCCAAGGAGTGCATATCTGATCAAGGCGCCGAGGTACACGGTTGAGTCAAGAGTGCCAGGGACGTTTGAAGCGTACCTTGCCATTCTTGACAAGTCTTGGCTTATATTGCACTCGGCCTGAAGAAAACCCCACTTAGGGTGCAGTCTCGCAACCATAAACCCTATAGGTAAAAGGGATAAGAGGCTGCGAAAACAACTGGTTGTTGTTAAGACTGGATGAGAGGAGCTAACCTTGTATGGTAGAAGTACACCTCCTTGAAGGGGCAATCAGGGGGGAGATAAGGGCGGCACCCTCCATTAGGGAGCTGATAAGTGTCTTAAGACGCAAATGTCATGAGGCTTTCTATTTGCAAGGATATTAAGGCTTGTCATATTTGTGCAACAATCCTGAAGAGGCAATAATACAAAAGAAAAGGATAAGACGAGATCAATGGGTTTTCGCATGAAAGTGCGAAGACGTCCTGCGATCTCGTCGCAAGACGACAATGTCATGGGACTTTATTTTCGCAAGAATATTTAGGCCTGTCATATTGTCGCAACATTCCTGAAGTGGTCATAATACAAAAGAAAAAGTTAAGGCAAGATCAATGGGTTTTTGCATGAAAGTGCAAGGACGTCCAGCGATTTTGTCGCAATGACAAGAGGTGGCATAATAAGCCCTTTAATTAGGAAGGCAAAATAAGACCATATGATCAAACAAAATATTTATAAGTATTCGTAACAAGTTATTTTTTGCAAGAAAGATAATGAGAGGCAAGTATGGGAATCAATACACAAGAAGCATTATCTTTCTCATCAACAAAATATTAAAGGGAAAAGTTGACTCCAAAGTTGGTTGAAAAATGTAACTCGCAAAAGTAATAAAAATAAGACAGTTCAAGAAGACAGAGCTAAATAAGAAGCTTAAACTTCAGTATTAATTTCAGTAGCAGGAGATAACAGAAATTCTTCGCCAACATTCTCGCAAGCCTCTCCTTCATTTCGGTTCTGGTCTTCGCCTTGACTAGCATCTTGATTATCGCCAGCAGTTACTTCTTCAGGAGAAATTTCTTTCTCATTCTGATTAACACCAGCAGATGCTTCTTTATAAGGACCCTATTCTTCATCTTCTAAGAAATTATCCTCTGCACCGCTTTCGTAATCATAATCACTATCAGCAGGACGAGGAACTTCATCATCATCTACTTCTAAAGGATCAATTGATGTAGGAGGAAGAGAGTTGGACAATAAAATGTCATTTACAAGGACTTCAGCCCGGAGATGAACTTGGCGAAGAAGTGCTCTCTGATGATTCCTATCTTGGATATCCTTAAAATAAGCAAGATAATCAAGTCTTCTTTCTGCTCGGTCGCGAGAACCAGTAAGGGTAGAGACGAGCAATGCATTTTATTTGCAAATTTTAGCATATTTAGCCTCCAAATCAGAAATAGAAGAATGAAGGTTCTTCTCAGACTCTGCGAAAAATAGAATACAAAATTTTATTAAGATAAGGAATTCAGAGAGATATGACAAAGAAAAGATAATTAAGGCAGTCAAACTATTATGACTACCTTCCTTTTGCGAAATAAGGTGTTGAATCAAGGATAGACAACTATTCTCCCAATGGTCCATTGCGTCATCAAATTTATCTCCAACTAAACCTTTAAGTCGAGACTGAAGATTTTTCTCTTTAGAAATAAGAAAGGCATTTTTCTTCGCAAGGGAAGAATAAGATTCTTCTAATTTGGAATATTGTTCTTTAAGCTGATTTGCCTTCACACTTAAAGCTATTCTACCTTGAATGAGTGTATCCCTTTCAGCGATAGATGATTCTGTTACTTCTTTAAGTTCATTTCTCAAAGAGCGAAGAGATTGCTCTTAGTCAGCACATACTTTTTGGAGAATACTAAGTTGTGATATCGCCATCTTTTTTAAATAAGTTCGCTTCTCTTGATATAAGTTTATTCTCATCTGATAAAGTTTCCATCCCTAAATTAGCTTTAGTTAAAGAATAAGAAAGACGAGATACTTCATTACTTAATAGATCTTGTCTTTGAACTAATTGGGTATTTTCATTGGTAAGATTATTTATCTGATCAAGAGAATATGAATAGAGGTTATCTAATTGGTTATATTGATCCATCAAGATTTCTTTAGAAACACGGGCTTCTTCAACAGCAGATTCAAATTGATATCTCTCCATTATTCGTTTCTGATTTAATGCTTAACATGCGAAAGAGGGATTTAAAGGATAATTAAACATGGGAAGGATAAAACCATCGAAAAGGCAAATTAAATACATAGATAAGAAAATCATACCTCTTAATTCATCATTCTTCTTGCGAAGATTGTCACGATCCAGCAAAACATTCTGAAACTTCTGATTTTCAAGACGAAGAACATTACATTCTTTTTCTAAAGCTGTCTGCGAAGCAGCTCTGTCAGAACCCAAATATTTGCTCAGAATTTCGCAAACATTATACTTGATGGGATCAGTAGAAGACTTCTTGCCATCATCCATAATTTCAGATAAAACTTTGAAATCAATATCTATCCCTTCCACGGTTTCTTTCGACAGAGTAAGAGACTTGGGTAGAGAACTGGTAGAGATAGAAGGTTGAGAAACACTCTCAATGGGAAGAGAAGAGGTTTCATTCGCAGAAGGATCCACAAGGGGAATTTCAATCATAGAAAGGTCAGCTGAAGAAATGAAATCAGAGGCAGCATTTTCGCGAATTGGAGATAAAGGTTTATCTTGCGAAGATGTCGCAGGAGATTTGGAAGAAATGAGTAGGTGGAAGGGAACAGAAGTTGGAACGGTTTTAAGGTGGCGAGATTTCTTGAGAGGTTTATTAAGATCTTTATCACCCTGCGAATTACAATTCAGATAAGAAACAAAGGCAACAATATTGTTATTAGAAAAAGATAGTGTTTCTTACTACCTTCTCATTCGCAGACTTTCTTTTATGTGCGACAACCTTATGCTGTGACTTGGGAATGTTAGGATTCTGAACTGTAAATTTAGTGTTGGAGTCGCTTTTGCTGAAATAACAAGAATATGGGAATCACATAAACAACATAAACAACATCAAATAAGGTAATAAACAAGATCAATTTCAAATATGTCAATTTCAGCAAAACTCATAAAGAAGAAAAAAGGAAGACTAACCTTGATGAATCCATGAAAAATAATAGCAAGGAGATTGTCTCGAAGAAAATTACGAACTATGAAGATCTAGTATGAAGATGAAGAAGAACTTAAAAAGGTTGAAGAAGAAAGAAGAAAAGTTGCAATAATGGAATTTGCAGAAGAACGATGAAGTTGCAGAGAGAATAAAAGGAAAGAAGAAGAGAGTGAAAAGGAATATATATAGAGGGAATTTTTCCTCAAGAAAATAAACACGGTTAATACGGAAAGATATAAGCGGTTAAAAAGTAACGGTTACAAAAGACGTGTCGAGAAATAAATGGAAGAAAGAATACTTGTGATAAATGCAAAATATGAAAAGATAAGCAGTTGCGGCATTTCTCACACCATTCTCTACTTTGCAGAGAAGATATGAGAAGAGGCAAGATGTAGGATCAGAATCTCGCAACGCCAGCGTTTCAGCGAAATTATCAATGACACAATATAACAGCGTCGCAGAACAATTTCAGAAATGATAAAATAAATGAAGTCAACTAAGATCACGAGAAAGATATGATAATCCTGCGAAAATTAGAGAGTTTGCGAAATTAACATCTGTAAGGTTGCGAGAATGTCGCAAACCATATCCGAAAATAAAGGACAGATTAGCTGTTATCCACTATGTATTTCCTTATAAATAGTCATTCGAGTTGTAAATAAAGGGAGAGATATTTTTTGAGTAAGAAACAAGTAAATAGAAGAGAGAAAGTTCAGAGCAAAGATCATTCTTGACTTCTTTATCTTTCTTGTAAGAACATTCAAAAATTAATCAATAAAATTAAGAGTGTAAACCTAAAAATGAGTTGATCAATAATGAAATCATATGAGGGGTGTAGTGTAGGATTTCCTGCAACTACAACGGTTTGTAAAACTAGTTCACATTCCTTATTCCATTAAAGTTCCAGGGACTTTAGTTCCCAAACGAACCCGAGTTCATGAGTATGAAAATCCATACTTACCGATTTTAGAACCTGACCGCTGTGTTCGCAAACTGAGTACGCGAACAACCGTTCCGGACTTTGGCTTTGTCCAGCCATTCGCAAACAGGCTAAACAGCGGTTCCGGACTTAGCATTGTCTAGCCGTTCTCAAACAGGGTACGCGAACAATATCTCAGGACCTTTTCACAAGTAAACTCGTTCGCAAACAAGAGTTCCGGACCTGAACTAGAACTTCACAGTACACATACAAATTATACATATTGTGATATATCTAGGCATTGGTAGTCGTTCTAAAACTCTCATTTAATCATTGAAACATCCTTAGAAGACGACAATGGTACTCTTACACATACCACTAGCTTCAAGTAATTTTCAAGTGATTAATCGATCAATACGAAACTTCCCAAGTTAACATCAAATGACTGTCTCACACAAATCATGTAAGATGTTCAAGGTAATTTTCACGTGATCATCTTTGACTTAATATTTAGTTTCCAACAAATAGATTGTCTCCAACTAAACTCGTCAAGTATACGATGAACTTAGCTAAAAGCTTCCAACACATATTTTGAGAAATCGATAAACGAGATAAACTCGGCTCGAAATATCAAATGTGTATAATGTAAAAAGTCTATATACCTATACGACTTAGTCTCATTAGAAGATAGAATAGAATAGACTTTTGAGTGATAAATAAGTTTCAGTCTCCACATACCTGTTGTTGATGAAGTTCCTCCAAGCTTTTCAGTAGATCTTGTTCTTCAATTGTTGAACGCCGTGAAATCTAAAGATCAGCGACACACTTCTATCTTAATACGAGACATAGCTATAAGTGGACTAGAAATCAAATATATTTTGATCATTAAACTTGACAAAAAAGCTTGAGATAACAACGGTTGCGGGTTCGACGAAGCAGTGCTCTAACAATCTCCCCCTTTGTCAATTTTAGTAACAAAACTATCAATACATATGGATTATAAAATAAATAAACTTTGTAGCTTCTGATCCATCATGCTTGATTTCCTTGGCTCTTCAACTTCCTTGAATTATTCGTTACTTCAAGTTATATATCGATTCTGAATGTGTTCAACTCAGCATCATTGTTGTTGAAGATCTGTAGCAATAACAATACAAAAACAAAAGTTCTCAATCATTGTTATTCAGTGTCATAGTATTATTATATAGAATCAAAGTCCATTTGCATCACAACTTTGAAATAATACTATGGTGATATGTATCACTCTCCCTTAGTCAATACTTCCATCTTATAATGAAAACCGCTCACCCTTACATAATGATCTGTAAACCATATGTATGTAGTGTGAACTACTAAATAATTCTTCCTCTTTTTGTCAATATAAATTGGCAAAGGTACGAAAACTATGGGATCATAAGGCATTCTCAAAATATAATTCATGACTAAAAAAGATCATATCAACTTTGTTTTGATGATTTCACATAGTCGAAACTTAGTGTATTCATCAAGAAGTTTATTAAGATCCAAGTTAACTCCTACAGAATTCCACAACCGCTCTCCCCACAAAGATATGGAAATTAAGCAAAAGTTCATTTAATAGCTCTCCCCATATGATGTCATTCCCGAGATAAAAACATGATCGACCTTACTTTTACGAGAAAAGAAGGATTTCTTTAGACATTAACAAATCACGTGGATTTGTATCCAGTAAACTCGAATAAATTAAGCACGAAAAGATCTTATTGACTAATTTAGCCGGAAATCACTCAACATAAGAAAACTTACGGAGCACATACAGTACTTTCACATAAAAGTGGACCAGGGAAAGATCAATGTTGCGGAATTTTCTCAAAAATTTCATTCTATCCATAGAGACATAGTAGACTTAACTTTTGAGCATATATGAGATAAGCACAGTTCACGAACGTAAACACATATATATATATCTCAAAAGAATTTGCAATATATAAAACCAATAAGATTAAATACTGCAAGATCATCTTCCAAATAACTTGGAATTTGAATAAATAAATCTAAAAACAATGCAAGATAAAAAAATGTTGGAAATAGCTATGTGTAATCACAATATTTTCTATACTAAATCCTAGTTATTCTTCTTAAACATAAGAATAAATTCTCATAAGAAGTTTCCTAGACATTATTTTAGCAAGCAACAAAATACGTTTCACTTACTTTGAAGACTCTTCTCATGTTGCATATATTCGTCAAGCTCATCCTCGATCAGATCAATCTTGTCCTCAAGTCTTTTGGTTGAAGATTCAAGTTCATTCTTCAAGGCACGTACTAGTTCCAGAACAAGTTTCATAGTTAGTGAGAGCTTATCAAGTTGAGAGATTGAGGGATTCACATCAGATGATGAATCACGTTTGTTTTGACTTATCTCACTACCAGAATAATCAAAACGAACAGAACAGTCAAGACATCGTCTTCTTTACTAGAAAGACTTGATGAGGACATGGTTAAAAAAGTAAATGAAATGCTTGCTCAAGAAATGAAATTTTCAACCTTAAAATAAATAAGATATCAAAAAAATTCCCAAAACGACCTTTGACCAAAACCCTAAAAGAATTTTGGATATCCCACAAAGGTTTATAAACGTACACATACCCAGGAGTGTGCAAGCTATTTTCACAAATAGAAACAGTTCTTAGCTCAATAAACGAATTTAGAGCACAAAAACGAAACAAGTTAATAAAGAGAAAATATTTACGTCTAGCTCAAGAAATATGATACATCAAGAACCTTTTCACACCCCTTTTTAGAGATTATGGTTCTTGTCCATAGGAATACAAGAACAACCTCAGAAACTATTATAACATGTCATTTCTCCCATCAATTAGAGGATCAGGTGGTTTTCCAATAGGTGAGGGTGATTTCCTTATTCCTTGTCCCTGATTACTCTTAAATGGAGGAATGGCCAATATGGGACTGTTAGAGCATAACTCGGTCAACCTCGCATGCGTTGCTATATCAAGCATGTTTGTCAATGTTAGTGATCAAAACTATAAAGTCTTGATTTCTAGCCTATTAGCTAAGTCTCGGACTAGGAAAGGAAAAGTGTAGTTGAGCTCAAGGACTTCATGGTGATTCAACGACAACGACGAAGATCTACACCAAGGAACCGTGGAACTTCATCAACAAAAAGGTATGTGAAGACTTGAACTTATCTATCACTCGAAAGTCTATCTATTCTTCTCCTACTTCTTATGAGACAAAAGTCTTATGCTATATAGACTAGATCATATAAACTTGATATTTCGAGCTGAGTATTCATTGCTTATCTTTTACTCGAAATCATGTGTTGGTAAAGCGTTTCGCTTTGATCAGGTTTATCTTCACCTAGTGACGAAAGTCATGAAAGTATCAATCACTTTGGAAATTGCTCTGACGAGAAAGGTTTGTTGTTCTTCACGACTGAATATCGCCCTCTGAGAATGTTTCAATGATTGAAATGAGAGTTTAGATTATATAACCATGTATTCCTTGAACCGAAGTTTTCGAACTTTGTTGATCAAGAGAAATCGGTAGGATTGTGGAATTGGCTTGCCAAGTCAGCGAACCCAGTCCGCAGACTCAGTCCGTGAACTGACAGAAGTTCTCGACCGAGATTTTCTGCTGGGATTTCCAAAACTCGCTTGTGTGCTAAGTCCGCGAACTGGCGAAAGTTCTCGACCCGAGAATTTCTGCTGAGTTTGGAAAACTCAACCGATTAACTTAAGTCCGCGAACTTGTTTGTGAACTTAAGAGGTTATGATCTAAAGGTGTGCTATGAACATGAAACATTAATTATTAAGGAATGCTTTATGCAAACCGTGGCTATAATGTTCATGAGCCGATTCTAATCGAAACGAATCATCTTTGTTTCAATTGTGTCTTGTGTACTTACATAAGATCTCATAGCAATTGAACAACTCTTAACTAGTTCATTTGAGTCAATTGAACTAGTTATGGTGAAGAAGAACATGATTAAATGAGATACTCATATGGTTGACCTTTTGGGTTATCATGTTGAACCAACATACATGTACTCGTTTGGGCATGGTTTTTCTCAAACCCAGTAAACGTGTACCCAAGTGTGTGTGACAAGCTATGACTTTCGATCTAACGGTTGAGAGATATTAGCTTGAATCTAAATTAGGTTTTCATCTAACGGTGAATAGAGTTTGCTTTGTACCTAAGGAAAAACCCTGATTTGAAGGCTATATAAAGGAGACATCTAGCATTGATCAAACCCAAGCCCCACATGTCTGTGTGCTACTAGTGCTCTCGCTAGAGTCGATCTCCATTAACTCTTGAGTTTCTTCTCTAAACTCGAGTTAACGACTTAAAGACGTCATTGGGATTGTGAAGCCAGACCGATACTACTTTTATCGTAGTTGTGTGATCTGATCTTGCATCTTCTATCGTACGAGCACAATCGATTGATTGGCTTGAGATCGTGAGAGTTCTCCGATAGGCAAGATAAAGAAGTCACAAACATCTTCATTTCACTGTTTGTGATTCCTCGACAATCCGCTTGTATAGTCAGGAAGGATTGTAGAGAGGTGATTCATTAATCTAGGTTGTTCTTCGGGAATATAAGTTTGGATTATCAATCGGTTCATGTTACCTTGATTTTATATCTAAAGACGGAACAAAACCTAGGGTTTATCTGTGGGAGACAGATTTTACCTTTCGATAGACTTTTCTGTGTGAGACAGATTCGTTTATTATGAAGTCTGTGATTTTGGGTTGCAACAACTCTTTGTTGTGGGTGAGATCAGCAAAGGGAATCAAGTACGCAGTGTCCTGCTGGGATCAGAGGCGTATGATTACAATTGTACCTTGTATCAGTGGTAGATTGGTAGGGGTTCAACTATAGATCAGTCCGAAGTTAGTTTGCAGTAGGCTAGTGTTTGTAGCGGCTTAATACAGTGTGTATTGAATCTGGACTAGGTCCCGGGGGTTTTCTGCATTTGCGGTTTCCTCGTTAACAAAACTTTTGGTGCCTGTGTTATTTCTTTTCCGCATTATATTTTATATAATAGAAATAGTACAGGTTGTGCGTTCGTGATCATCAATTGGAAATCCAACCTTTGGTTGTTGATTGATATTGATTGATCCTTGTACATTAGTCTTTGGTACCGTCCAAGTTATTCCTTGTATTTGATAAAGACTCGCTATTGATTTTAGCTTGAGTAAAAATCAAATCAAGAGAGAGATATTAACTCCTTGAGATACTTTTATCTAGATTGAGTCTAACTGTCTAGTTGGTTCTCTAGCAAAGTGTTTCGGAGTTAGTCCATACAGATTGCTAAGCGAAATATTGGGTGGTGTTATTAGACCCCCGCTTTTTCAATTGGTATCAGAGCAGGCAAACACGTTAAATACCTCATCAGTCTGTGTTTGTAGCGATCTGACTCTATGGACATAGATGCTATCTCTATTAACGTATCACCAGTCTTCGATGGCTCAAAATTACTTATGGTGGAAAATTGCTATGCGAGAGTTTCTTCAATCGCGTGATTTTCAATCGTGGGTATATGTAGTCAATGGATATGATGCGCCAGTTGTTGCAACCGGAAATGGAACTGTTCCCAAGAATATTAGTGAATATAATGCTGCCGAGATTTTTGCTGCAAAACAGAATTCTGAAGGGCTGAATGCTACCATACATACCATTGCCCCAAGTCTTCAACACCATGTGTCTAATTGCACTAGGTCTAAAGATGCTTGGGATATCTTAAAAACCGTATTTGAAGGGAACTCTAGTGAAAAGGAAGCTAGGCTTCAAAACCTTAATTCCGATTGGGAGAACCTTCGTATGGAAGATGAAGAAACATTTGATGAGTTTAATCACAAAGTGTCTGAAATTGATAATGCATCTTTTGCATTGGGTAAGACTATTCCAGAAAAGGACATTGTGATGAAAATTCTCAGATCGCTTCCATCCAGATATAAGTCTAAAAAGCATGCCATCGTTGAGGGGAATAACCTTAATAATCTCTCCAGAAAAAAACCCTAATTTTACCGAAATGATGATTTATTGCAAATCAACACGGGACCGACTACATGGGATGACGGGTTCACCATATAACGCCCAAATGCTCGAATGAGCAAAAATACCAAAGTCTCTTGAGGACCAGTTGGTGAAAGAATGATTAAATGTTGATTTAATCATTTACTGAAATAATGCTCGTGTGAGCAACAAATCATAAAACTTGATGTAGAAAATATGAGGGGGCGACCAAGAGGTCATGAGACCGGCTCTTGATGGTCGTGGGACCAGTAGATGGTCGTTTGAGCGAACTTCCAATTGTTTGGAAAGAGTTCGAACCTAATATGAGCAACTGAGCAAATTAGGTTAAAATCATTAAAACATGCGGGACCAGCTGTTTGCAAGCCTCAGGGTCACCCTTGGTCGGTCAAGGGGACGTGACCGTGTCACCATAGTGTCCGTGCTTCAGTCCTGAGAATTTTGATATTTTCTGATGCACATTTGAGCAACATTTGGAGAAAATATGTAAAATCCATGGTTTTGCTCAAATCGGCAAAAATACATGAGATGATGAAAATAATAAATAAAACAAGGAATTACAAGGTGTGGGATCGGCCACGGCTAGGGCATGGTCGGCCGGCTGACACGCGGTCCCACATGCATTTCCCAGTTTTATGTGATTTTATGTATTTTTCTCTGATTTAAGGGAAATTCCATGAAACTGGAGAGTTTGGCGAAATTAGGGAACTTCCATGAGATGAGAGACATAAATTAAAATATAAAAATAGGGAATGGGAGTGTGAGACCGGCAATGGCCGTGGCATGGCCGGCCGGCCAATGGGCGCGGGTCCCAAGGCACTCTTCCCAATTTTATGTAATTTTGATGATTTTAGATAATTTTCATAAAATCAAAGGGATTTGTTGAAAACCAAGATATTTTGTTGAAATCAGGGAGTTTACATGAAATCAGGAAACAAAACACCAAATAATAATAAAATAATCGGCGTGTGAGACCGGCTAGGGCATGGCCGGCCGGCTAGAGCCCGGTCCCACAAGTTTTCCTAATTTTTTAATATTTTCCATCATTTTAGAGAAAATACATGAAATTAGGTAATTTTAGGGAAAATTCAAGGAATTTTCATAATTTGAGAGAAATAATAAAATAATGGAGACGTGAGGTGTGGGACCGGCCACGGCCAAGGCATGGCCGGATGGTGCTCGGTCCCGCGACACCTTTCCCTAATTTTATTATTTTTTGATAAAATCATGTGATTTAGATAAAAATACATGAAATTAGGTAATTTTCATGATTTTAGGGAAAATTCATAAAATCAAGGAATTTTTCTTTATTTGAGAAAAATAATAAAATAATGGAGACGTGAGGTGTGGGACCGGCCACGGCCAAGGCATGGCCGGCTGGTGAGCCTAGAGGATTTTCATGAGATCGTGAAAATAGTAAAAATATGGTAAAATATAAAATTGGCGCGGGACTAGTCACGACATGACTAGCCGGCTGGTGAGCCTAGTCCCCTGGCGCTTTTGTTTAATATTTATTATTATTATTTTACCTTCTTATTTTGCATAAGTTCCTCGTTCGTTCGTATTTTTGAAATGCTCGTTCGTGCATTCAAAATGCTGGTCTGTGCATTATGTGCTAATTACACTTGCACCATTTTTGTCAGTGCTTATTCAATGCTCAGATGCCTGTTCCGTTGAATATTTATTACTAACCTGTGGAATTCTGCTGGGAAGAACCACAAATTGAAGTAACGAAATATAACGAGGAATCGTAGAATATTGCTGAATATTCAGGCGATTAATTGACGACTCGTAGAATATTGCTGGATATTCAGATGATGGCTCGTAGAATATTGCTGGATATTCAGATGATTTAAGATAATTAATTTATGGCTCTATACTAGAAGGGCTTCCTGTCTAGGAGCATTAATTATCTGAGGGTTGAGCAATATGAACTTGCTGGAGTGTCATATTCCTCTTGCATAGTCGGGGAAAATCTGGTTACATCCCGAAGACGTTGTCGCTCTATACTAGCAGACATGCTGTCTAGGAGCCGCCCAATCTTTCGATTCTATACAGTATGAGATGTGTCGTGGCCTCAGCTGAGAGACTGCACATCTTCATCTTCTCTGAGAGACTTTCTCCATCAGAGGTGGCATGAGCTTTCATGCATAGAGACATGAGTCTCGATACTCATCCGATTCGGATCCGGAGTAATTACTGAAATTGCTCAGTATTCATGAGATGTGTCGTGGCCTCAGCTGAGAGACTACACATCTACACGTACTCTGAGAGACAGCCTTCTCAGTCAGAGATTTATGACATGAGCTTTCATGCTTTAATGAGAGACATGAGTCTCAATACTCATCCGGTTGCCGAATCTGGAGTATAGTTTTACAATTCTACCCTTTGTCGAAAATCCACCATCTACATTAAGTCCCCTGCTTAGTGAGGAACAGTCATGTTCCTCAGTCAGCATTTAATGGTGATTTTCCAGGTAAAAAAATAAGTAATTGAACTTAGTCATAAGATAAGATATTACCGGATTTCGACTGAATGAGCAAACCATGGTTTGAGCGGAAACCTTGTGGCATAATAGAGCATCATCCAGTGAACATAAATGTGTAGAACCGCTGGTTCGATGGTGGAACCTTGGTTGGTTTAGGATTCACGGGTCGGGCCCAAAAGGGAAATCCTTATGGAATTAGGTTTTGGAAATAAAATTAGGTATAAAAGGAATTAATCTCTTTTTTTTTTTCTCCCAACCGACACCACCTTCATCCCTCTCATCTCACGCCGAGCAAGAGAGCAGGAGAATTCGCCGGTTCCACCGCCGGCGCGTTAGCTCGCCGTCCGCCTTCGCCGGCGCCGACCAGGTATTTTTTATTTTTTTTTTAAGTTTGCTGATTTCATGAGTGTTCATGCTTCCATCATGTTAAAATTCTATACATGTGTATATGTTGATGTGAGTTTTGTAAAAACCCTTGTTTTATAAACGTATGTTCGTTCGATCGTTAGTTTTGAAAACTAATAAATCCCTGATTTGAGGATTTTTTTATATATGTGGACTTAGGTCCAGTGATAAAACTTAGTGTATGAGCTTTCATGTGAACCAAGATTTTACCTTAATAGATGTGAGCTTTCACAAAACCGAAATAAACCGTTTTAGAAATATGCTCATTCGAGGAAAATAGATACATTATATTTTATGTATGTAAACTTATGTCCAGTGATAAAACTTTATTTATGAGCTTTCAGTTAGTATTTTATCACAATAGGTGTGAGCTTTCACAAAACTAGCATAAACCTTCGTTTTTAATAAAACGCTAATACGAAGGAAAATAGATTTTTTATTATATGTAGCCGTGACATATTTTATGTGAAACATGATGACATATTTTATTCACATGGATTTGTTCTTATTAGATAAATTCTGAAAATTTATATGAACAAATTGCATTAATTATTGTTTTGTAAAATCAAGACATGGGTTTTGAGTAACCTTAAACTATACAACTTATTTGTGATGAAGTCATGTCTTATTGTAAATCATAGTTCAGTTGTGTGAATGTTCACATTATGAAAAATATGTTTATGAGAAAATCATTTTCATGAACTAATGAAGCGTTGTTCGTTATTGCAGTTTCAAGGAACGAATTGATTTCGTGTGTTAACTCTTGTATTGCAACCACTATTGTTAGTGAAATTGAAAGAGGTAAGATTCAAGAATTACCATTTTGTGGATGAATTTATCTGCATGTCGATAACTCCATGCTCCTGGTTTCAGAAAATGCCGGCTTCCAGCGGTCGTAGTTATTCCTCCGGTTCTGACAAAGATCCCAAAGCTCCCATAGCTAAGTCGAGAGCCAAGGTAATTCGCGATGAGGGAGCAAAGCCCAGCGTACCCTCGAATGAGCGGAGAGTTACTTTCGCCGAACTCATGAAAAGAAAAGCCGAAGACGATGAGAAAGATGCTCGTCAGCGCACAAAGGATCGAATCCGGCGCAAAATACAGAGAGTTGAGGAAAAACGCCAATTCTTGGACGGGGTACCCTCTGATTCTGATGCTGATGCTTCCGAAGAAGAAACCGCCTGGGGTTTGCCTGATCAGTGTGCCAAAGAATTCGAAAGTCCCATGAACATTGCAGCTGAAGCGGAAGAAGATTCAGATTCAGATGATGATTTTTATGCTCATCCAGACGTCACCAATAGTCATGACAGTGATTCCGAAGAAGAGGATTCCGAGAAGGATAGTGATGAAAACTCTGAGAAAGACAGTGATGACGAATCTGACAACTCAGATGGATCTGACGAGTAGCTTTACTTTCGATCTCTTTTTTTTTTTAGTATTTGAATACTCTCAATCTTCGTAGTAGATGTCTTCATTCGAACAACTTTATTGAAGTATTTAGGTCTTCCTTTTGAACGAGAGATTTTATTAATGCAAGTTCTTCTTGATTGAATTAAGCAAACCGAGCCACTCTTCATGCCGAACTCATTGTAATCTCCCTTAACCCTTGTGGTTCTTCATCTTATGAAAATATCCAAACATAAGCTGTATAGTACATGGGGCCGTGTGACTTGCCGATCACAATTAACCTTGGTCAGTCCCCAGTGCACTATTTTACTTCCGCATCTCCAGTTTGACCTTGTTCAAGACTTAGGGTTTCAGTAAAACTCGTAACTGAATCGGAGATAAGTGCCTGCCGTATCTTGTATATATCTTTGTAGATTTAGGGTTTATCACTTGCGCCAATATTTCCTCCATTCCTAAGTTAGTTTCATCACAGAAGAAATTTCGATCATCATACCTCTCATATCATGTCTGCTGATAATACTTCTTCTCAAAACGGACTTCAGTCGAAACATGGAGTAGAAGCGCCCATCTTGGTAAGTTGCACATCTTTTCCATCCGTTCAGTTGAGGTTACTGATCGTAGAAGATGATTTGTTGCAGGATAACCAGAAGAATCTTTCTTCTCACAATTCAAGGCCCAAGCGGACTGCTAGAACTCCTGCCCGTATAGGTCGGCTCCTGCTGAGACTGGATCATCTGTAAGCAATCTTATAATCCTTGAAATTTTACCATGTCTAATTCAGGCGAAATTAAACACTTCCCGTTCATCACAGGCGGATGTTCGTGTCGTTGTTGATGCTAGAAGGAGAAGGAGTGGAAAGTCCGTGACTGTGGTCGAGGTTGAAGACAGTGGCAATCGAGCATGTGAAGATTCTGCAGAATCCGTGGAGACAGAAGACAGTGTTCACGCCTGTGAATACCCGACAGCTGGACTCTCGTTTGAAGCTCCATTGGTTAACACTTTCCCAGACAATGAGATGGTTGGTGGATTTGTCATTCCCAAGTGCCATGCACCTCTGTATACCAAGATCTGGAAAAAGTATGGGCATATTGCTACTACGGAAGTGTGGAAAGGTTTTCTACCCACTCTCTTGACTACAGTTGCAGGGCTGCTACCGATCATTGAAGAAATGAACCAAATGCACCTGCGAGACGTCAAGAATCAGGAACTGCACAAGTGGGATGAGATGATTTCCAATTGTGAGATATTGCGATTCAATGTGAGCTGGCTTCGCCGTCGTCTTGAGATAATTAAGATCCATAAGGCGGCGGAGGCTGCTGATGCGATTTCCATGACCACTGCTTTACTGGAGGAGGAAAAGATACTGGCTTTGGAGTGAGTCAGCGAGGGTTGAGGTTGGAGGATTTGAAGGCAAAGACTAGGATCTTCCAGAAGAAACTCGACAGGGTTTCCTATAGGGATTATCCATTGCTGGATGGTTTGCTCTGGTGAATATTCAGGAGAGTTGTAATGTAGGTTTCTGACAAGGTAGAATAATCTGATAGCATGAGGATTTTTGTTCAATTGATGAATATTTGATGAACGAATGAGCATCTTGCATGCTCTTTGAAGGAAATAAATTACATTTGAGATGTATTTGAAATAAAGGTTAATTATCTTGTTGATCAAGCGTAATAGGCTTTGAGCCATTTGCGTTGATAATATTTCCTTCCTTTCCTCCACTGAGTGCTAAAATTTTGTAGTATCCACTAGACACCGCTTTGATGATAACATACGGCCCTTCCCATTTCGGAGAGAATTTGGGAGCAGACATGTCTTGTTGAATGTGCTTTGCTGTCTTTAATACCAAATCTCCTACTTGAAAAGTTCGGGGTTTTACCATTTTGTTGTAAGCCCTGGATACCCTCTGTTTATAAGCCTCCACGTACTTTTCTACTTTAGCTCTCCTTGATTCAAGCATGTCTAGTTCAGCAACTCTTGACTTGGACACTTCAGCTTCATCCCATTGTATTCCGCTAGCCGCTGCAATCCTTGCTGAAGGAATTTTTATCTCGGCTGGGAGTATAGCATCAGCCCCATAGACGAGCGAATACGGTGACGTCCCAATTGAGCTCCTTGGTGCAGTTCTGTAAGCCCACAAAGCCATGGGAAGTTGCTCATGCCACGATCGTGGATTGTCATGAATTGTTCGACTGATAATCCGGATCAAAGTTTTGTTGGTACTCTCCGCTTGGCCGTTTCCTTGGGGGTAGTATGGTGTGGAGAAGATTGTTTAATCCCGTACTCCTTGAGTAATTTCTCGACATCTTGATTGGCGAAAGGAGTCCCATTATCTGTGATGATATGTTTAGGGACGCCGAATCTACATATAATATGCTCCTTGATGAAGGCTGCAATAGTTACCCTGTGGTACCTCTGAGCGGGATTGCTTCGACCCACTTAGTGAAATACTCAGTAGCTGTGATGATGTATTCATGCTGCTTTGAGGATGCTGGATTGATCTTCCCGATGATATCAAGTCCCCAGCTATAGAAAGGCCATGGACTATTCACAGAGTGTAATGGAAGACAAGGGTATGAATGAGATTACCGTGAATCTGGCATTTATGGCACTTCTGAACGTATGCGGCTGCATCATCTTCCATAGTCGGCCAGTAGTATTTCTCGTGGATTTGGAGAAACAACTTCTTTTTCCCCTGATGTTCTCCTTCATGAGTTTCTTTCAGGACTGTCAGGATTTCATCTTCGGCTAGGCATCTCAACAAGTCTCCTCCAAAGCTTTTGCGGTATAAGATTCCGTCAAGAAAAACAAATCTTTAGCTCTCTGTATGAGTTTGATTGCATCTTTCTTTTCTGGTGGCGATTTTTGTCTCGAAGATATTCGATGTAAGGCTCCTCCAGTCCGCGGTGTGAAGGAGTGTTAGCACCTCCAAATGATGAGGAGGTGTCTGACAATTAGGACAAGCTCCCTGCAAAGTCCTCGACTGTGCTTCCATGGAAGGCCAATAGTACCCGAGTCTCTGGAGTCTTCTATAAAGTGTTATCACCAGCGTCTGTCCGCACACTTCTTGATGCACACTTTCGAGTTTTTCTTTCGCTTCTTCATCACCCAGGCATCGTGATAGAGAGGCATCCGGGTTACGATGGTATAAGGCTCCATGAAGCAAGAAGAAGTTCTTCAGTTCTTTAAGGCTGATCGTCCCTTCTGTAATGGAGCTGCTCAGTTCATGAATGATAGGTGCTCTCCAGTCATTTGCTTGAGCTTCTTCAGTTTGATTAAGCCACGTGGATGACACAGCTCGTCTTTGCACTATGATGGATTTCTCTGATCCTTCGAATTGCAACTTGGAGGCAAGAGTTGCTAAGCAATCACATGCCTATTGTTGGTTCGGCCAGTATGGGTGATGGTCGCGTCGGCGAAATGAGTCAGGAGTCGCTGTGCTTCAGCCCTGAATGGAGCAAGTGTTATCTCTTTGAGAGAGTACACCCCATTCATTTGATTGACTAGTAGTTTTGAATCTCCTCTGATCTCCAGATGCATTGCTCCTGCTTGTTTAGCTAAGGATAATCCTAGCAAGAAGGCCTCATACTCTGCTGAATTATTTGTACAGTGGAAATCCAGCTTGAATGAGTGTGAGAATACCTCTCCTGATGGCGAGACCAAGACTATGCCCGCTCCTCCAGTATCATTACTAGGAGTGGCGGATCCATCAAAGTACAACAACCATGTTTCTTCTTTAACGACTGAGATTCCTGGAAGTTCTCCTGGTACGTCATCTGGTAATGTCGCGGAATCTTCTCCTGGGAACGCTGCTAGTAAATCTGCTACTGCTTGACCTTTGATTGCTTTGGGGGAAACACATACTATGTCGAATTCCGACATCTGAAGCAGCCACTTTCCAGGTCTTCCTATCAGAGCGGGCTTTGAGAGTAAAAACTTTATGGGATCAGCTTTGGATACAAGCACAACTCTGTTGGATAGTAAATAATGCCTGAATCTTTGCATTGCATGAGCTAACGCCAGGCATGCTCTTTCAGCTTTCGGGTATCTGAGTTGAGCATCCTTCATGGTTCGGCTTGAAATAGTAAATTGGATGCTCGACGCCTTCTTCGTCTTCTTGAGCCAGTAGTAGTGCTCCAATAGCAACATCACTGGAGGCTGTGTATAATATCAACGGTCGACCCTGCACTGGAGACCTCATGACTGCAGGTGATAAAAGTATCTGTTGTATTTTCTGAAATGCTTCCTGCTGAACATCCGTCCACGTGAAACTCGCTCCCTTCTTCAGCAGAGGGGTGAACGAAGCAATAAGTTGAGCCAATCCTGGTATGAAGCGTCTGATGTAATTCACCTTACCCATGAAGCTCTGCAGTTCCTTCACAGTGGAGGAGGAGGCATGGTGGAGATGGATTTCGCTTTGTCCGGATCGACTTTGATCCCTTCGGCAGTGACCAAGAATCCCAGAAACTTTCCAGAAGAAACTAAAAGCGCATTTTAGAGGATTCATCTTCAACTTGTATTCTCTGCATCTTTCAAAGACTTGTCTCAGAACTTCTAGATGGGATGTTCGAGCTTTCGATTTCACCACGACATCGTCAACATAATCTTCTACTTGCTTGTGCATCATATCATGAAATATTGCTGTCATGGCTCGTTGGTAGGTGGCGCCAGCATTCTTCAACCCAAAGGGCATCACAGTGTAATGAAAATTCCCAATGGGAGTGCGAAACGCGGTCTTGGCGGCATCATGTTCGAACATTTTGATTTGGTTGTACCCACTGTAACCATCCATGAATGAGAACATACCGTGGCCGCTGGTCGCATCAACGAGCATATCAATGTTGGGTAAAGGAAAGTCATCCTTCGGGCAGCATTTATTTAGGTTTCTGAAATCTACACAACATCTGATTTGGCCATTTTTCTTCTTAACTGGGACGACATTAGCCAGCCAGGTTGGGGTTGAATAGGCTTGATAAATCCTGCTACCAGTAATTTTTGAATTTCGGCCTTGATTTGTTCCTCGACCTCATGCCTGAACTGCCTGGGTGGTTGTTTGACAGCCTTGGAGCCGGGAATGATATGTAGACGGTGAGTGACCATTTGTCATCCAGGCCAGGCATTTCTTCATACGTCCAAGCAAATATATCCCGATACTCCTTCAGTACTCTACCAGACCTACGCTCTTCCGGTGATAGCGCAGAACTGACCAAGATCGGTCTTGGATCTTCCTCTGTGCCGATGTTAACCGTCTCAAGATCATCAGTGGTAGAATTCGTGCCATCTTGCAACTTTGTGGAGCTTCCTGAACTTCATCCTGGTAGTTGTTCATTCTGACACGATTCACCAGTGCGGGGAGACTCTTGATCAATCTCCCCTATTAATTGCTAATCTTTGCGTCGCCGGTAAATGACCCTTCCTTCTGCGTCATGAGTGGTCATAAAATTGGATCCTGAGATCGTAGTTTCATTTTTCGGCGTTTGAACGTGTAGCAGGCGATTCGACTGGTTCCGCTTCGAAGATGGTGATGATGCAGATGCCTCAATAGCCTTCCAACTTGGAAGTGGAGTAGTGTAGATTTTCTTAGGAGGTTCAGGGGGCTTCTCTGGGATCGATGAATTCATCGTAGGACAGAGCATACGGAGATGATGAAGCAGCTATGCGGACGATCTTGTTATTGAGTAACGCCTTCATGCATTGATGGTAGGTTGATGGAACCACCTTGTTGTCATGGAGCCAAGGTCGCCCAAGTATCATGTGGTAGTCAGGTTCTTGTTCGATCACGTGGAATTTCACCTTTGATTGAATTGGTCCTACCCTCAAATCTATGTACGCGTATCCATATGTGTGGCTTCGGCTTCCTTCAAACCCTGTCATTAGGATGGGATGGTGAATGATTTTACCTCGCGGGAATCTGGTCATTCTAAGAGTTTTCTTAGTGACAATGTTGGTGGAAGCACCGGTGTCGATGAGGGCTCTTCTGAATTCGGTGACTTTGATGAAGCCAGTCACGTACAACGCGCGATTGTGCCCTTCGTCTGCGATGTGATCTTCTTCTCCAAAAGTGATGTTGTCGATTGAATGTTCATATATCATGGATACTTTTTCAACTGCTGGGGTTGGTAAAGTTATTTGTACGTGGTTGAGTGTGGCAAACGTATCCGTACGCTGTTCCCTGAAAAAGTATAAAAGTTCACACAAATTTTCAATCAATTGTGCAACCTCTTGATCCACCGGCTTTTCATAAGTAGTGAAACTGTTGATTTGAGGGTCAGGCATTGAACCAGTCCCCAGTGTTGGGACTTCCGAAGCAGAGACGTCGCCCAACTCAGATGTCAGCTTGATGAGAAAATTGAGTATGTGATCTATCGTGTTCTTCATCAGATCCATGTTCCTGGTGTGGACTTCCAGAATTTGAGATAGCTCTGCCAGAGTCGGGGTTCCTATGCCTTCCGTGTCGTCAGGTGTAACATGAGGAATCCTGCCATTTGAAAGATTCTGGATTGGGTCTGGATCAGTTGAATTAGTCCTAAGACCAACCATCTTGTGAAAATGATATTGCAACCGAGATATTAATCTTCCACTGTGGTCGCCAATCTGTGAGTGGGGAAAAACGATTTGCTGGTTTTTACGGAATTGAAGAGTCGACCGTGTGGAGACTCCTTGAACCGAGCGAAATGTTGAACCTCACACAGATGTACTGCAAGAAGGGAGTGCTTTAAGTTCGAGAGATCAATCTGTAAGACCCCGTCTTAAACCAAGAACAATGGTCGTTTCAGAGTCAATTAGGTCACAAGAGAGGATGGGTTGATCTGTAGGAGGGAAGCTGAGAAATGCGTGAGATCAATGGTGATCTGAGATTGTAGGTGTGTTGTGAATTCAGCGTGAAAATGTTCTGAATGATTGAATTTTGCTCAATTGAGAGTAATTTCTGTGAGTTCGTGTAGACGAAAGATTGTATGTATGAATTTTGATGAGAAATTGCTCGTCTTGGCGAATGTCGTTCGAATGTTTGAAAACTTCTCTATCTTTTCAATCAGGATTCATAGAAATTTTATAATGCCGTAGTTGAAAACCCCATGATCCCATGAAGTGTGACAGTTGATGGAATCAGAGAATGGGAAATGGGGAAATCATGTTAAAACCAATTACTCATCGTGCAGAGACTTGGTTAACTTTCCACCCACTACTTTGCTGACTCTTCCAACTGATTGCAAGACTTGCTCACATTCTCTCATGGGTGAACACACGTGCCGTAGACCGCCAGACCAAAATCCTAGTTAATATCCCCCATGTGACACGATTGAAATCTCGTGATTGTGGAGTCAGTTGCTGACTTTATGGGACGATGAGTCCATGTAGCGCTGAGTTGAATATGATTAGCCAATGTTTCGAAACTCATGAATTTAATGTGTCTGCTTAGACGAGGTATCATTATAACCTAAGACGAGCAAAACTGTGTTGCTAAATTGTTGAATATTGATAGTTGAACCAATATTCTTTGATTTGAGCAAATATTGCTAGTCTGAGCGAATATTGCTAATTGAGTAAATATTGCCGGTTCGAGCGAATATTGCTAGTTTGAGCAAATATTGTTCTTTTGATGAATTGTTGGTAGCTGGACCAAATAAAATGTTAATTTAATTTACTGACTGCTGAGTCAAGCAAAATAAATATGAATATCAATCATGGAATCAACATCAAATTATCAGAGTGTTTGAATCTGCACAGAATCACGTTTCTGCAGAGCTCTGGATTCAAAACCCTAATTTTACCGAAATGATGATTTATTGCAAATCAACACGGGACCGACTACATGGGATGATGGGTTCACCATATAATGCCCAAATGCTCGAATGAGCAAAAATACCAAAGTCTCTTGAGGACCAGTTGGTGAAAGAATGATTAAATGTTGATTTAATCATTTACTGAAATAATGCTCGTGTGAGCAACAAATCGTAAAACTTGATGTAGAAAATATGAGGGGCCGACCAAGAGGTCATGAGACCGTCTCTTGATGGTTGTGGGACCAGTAGATGGTCATTTGAGCGAACTTCCAAATGTTTGGAAAGAGTTCGAACCTAATATGAGCAACTGAGCAAATTAGGTTAAAATCATTAAAACATGCGGGACCAGCTGTTTGCAAGCCTCAGGGTCACCCTTGGTCGGTCAAGGGGACGTGCCCATGTCACCATAGTGTCCGTGCTTCAGTCCTGAGAATTTTGATATTTTCTGATGCACGTTTGAGCAACATTTGGAGAAAATATGCAAAATCCATGGTTTTGCTGAAACCGGAAAAAATACATGAGATGATGAAAATAATAAATAAAACAAGGAATTACAAGGTGTGGGATCGGCCAAGGCTAAGGCATGGCCGGACGGCTGACACGCGGTCCCACATGCATTTCCCAGTTTTATGTGATTTTATGTATTTTTCTCTGATTTAAGGGAAATTCCATGAAACTGGAGAGTTTGGCGAAATTAGGGAACTTCCATGAGATGAGAGACATAAATTAAAATATAAAAATAGGGAATGGGAGTGTGGGACCGGCAAAGGCCGTGGCATGGCCGGCGGGCCATTGGGCGCGGGTCCCAAAGCACTCTTCCCAATTTTATGTAATTTTGATGATTTTAGATAATTTTCATAAAATCAAAGGGATTTGTTGAAAACCAAGATATTTTGTTGAAATCAGAGAGTTTACATGAAATCAGGAAACAAAACACCAAATAATAATAAAATAATGGGCGTGTGGACCGGCTAGAGCCGGTCCCACAAGTTTTCCTAATTTTTTTTAATATTTTCCATGATTCTAGAGAAAATACATGAAATTAGGTAATTTTAGGGAAAATTCATAAAATCAAGGAATTTTCATAATTTGAGAGAAATAATAAAATAATGGAGACGTGAGGTGTAGGACCGGCCACGACCAAGGCATGGCCGGCTGTTGCTCGGTCCCGCGACACCTTTTCCTAATTTTATTATTTTTTGATAAAATCATGTGATTTAGATAATAATACATGAAATTAGGTAATTTTCATGATTTTAGGGAAAATTCATAAAATCAAGGAATTTTCATAATTTGAGAGAAGTAATAAAATAATGGAGACATGAGGTGTGGGACCGGCCACGGCCAAGGCATGGCCGGTTGGCGCTCGGTCCCGTGACACCTTTCCCTAATTTTATTATTTTTTGATAAAATCATGTGATTTAGATAAAATACATGAAATTAGGTAATTTTCATGATTTTAGGGAAAATTCATAAAATCAAGGAATTTTCATAATTTGAGAGAAATAATAAAATAATGGAGACGTGAGGTGTGGGACCGGCCACGGCCATGGCATGGCTGGCTGGTGCTCGGTCCGTGACACCTTTCCCTAATGTTATTATTTTTTGATAAAATCATGTGATTTAGATAATTTCTTTGAAATAAAAGAAATTTGCTCGAACGAGAGGATTTTCATGAGATCGTGAAAATAGTAAAAATATGGTAAAATATAAAATTGGCGCGGGACTAGTCACGACATGACTGGCCGACTGGTGAGCCTAGTCCCCTGGCGCTTTTGTTTAATATTTTATTATTATTATTATTTTCCCTTCCTATTTTGCATAGGTTCGTCGTTCGTTCGTATTTTTGAAATGTTCGTTCGTGCATTCAAAATGCTGGTCTGTGCATTATCTGCTAATTACACTTGCACCATTTTTTTCAGGGCTTATTCGATGCTCATATGCCTGTTCCGTTGAATATTTATTACTAACCTGTGGAATTCTGCTGGGAAGAACCACAGATTGAAGTAACGAAATATAACGAGGAATCGTAGAAGATTGCTGAATATTCAGGCGATTAATTGACGACTCGTAGAATATTGCTGAATATTTAGACGATGGCTCGTAGAATATTGCTGGATATTCATACGATTTAAGATAATTAATTGCTGGCTCTGTACTAGAAGGGCTTCTTGTCTAGGAGCATTAATTATCTGAGGGTTGAGCAATATGAACTTGCTGAAGTGTCATATTCCTCTTGCATAGTCGGGGAAAATCTGGTTACATTCCGAAGACGTTGTCGCTCTATACTAGCAGACATGCTGTCTAGGAGCCGCCCAATCTTTCGATTCTATACAGTATGAGATGTGCCGTGGTCTCAGCTGAGAGACTGCACATCTTCATCTTCTCTGAGAGACTTTCTCCATAAGAGGTGGCACGAGCTTTCATGCATAGAGACATGAGTCTCGATACTCATCCGATTGCCGGATCCGGAGTAAGTACTGAAATTGCTCAGTATTCATGAGATGTGCCGTGGCCTCAGCCGAGAGACTACACATCTACACGTACTCTAAGAGACAACCTTCTCAGTCAGATATTTATGACATGAGCTTTCATGCTTTAATGAGAGACATGAGTCTCAATACTCATCCGGTTGCCGAATCTGGAGTATAGTTTTACAATTCTACCCTTTGTCGAAAATCCACCATCTACACCTTGATTCAGTGTGAGATTGATTAGGGTTCAACTACAGTCCAGTCTGAAGTTAATTGGTAGTAGGCTAGAGTCTGTAGCGGCTTAATACAGTGTGGTGTTCAATATGGACTAGGTCCTGGGGTTTTTCTGCATTTGCGGTTTCCTCGTTAACAAAATTATGGTGTCTGTGTTATTTCTTTTCCGCATTATATTTTGTTATATAATTGAAATATCACAGGTCGTGCATTAAGATCAAACAATTAGAATATCCAACCTTTGGTTGTTGATTTACATTGATTGACACTTGAACATTGGTCTTTGGTACCGTTCAAGTAACTCCTCTTATGTTCAATCGGGCTCGCAAATTTCTATTTTCTGATTGCGGATTGAATTAAGAGTTAGAGATATTAAACTCTTTGATATGCTTTACTCTAGATTGAGTCTGACTGTCTAGTTGATTCTCTAGAAAGTGTATTGGAGTAAGTCCTCTCAGATTGCCAAAAAAATTGCTGGGTGTGGTTGTTAGACCCCCGCATTTTCAAGATACAGAAGAGATGCCATTTTCCTTAGCAGAATCAGATTACATGGAGTGCCCACATATACCGATTATGGAGGTTTCAAAATATGCCTCTCAACAGTCGGATTTTAATGGTGCACATGTAATCTGATTCCTGGCAAAAAAAAGTTACAGAAAAATTGTCACTTTTCCTCAAAGGAATCGGATTACATGATATGACAACATAAACCGATTCTGAAAGTGAACCTCTGGCGAACTGTCAGAATCGGATTACATATAACTGAAAAACTGCCAGAATCCTGCATTTTTTGCACACACATTGTAGTTGGTTCTTTTGTGGCATCTTAGACAAACACAAACAATTTTCAAAAGAAACCAGATTCAGTCATTTATAAACTAGGAATATAACCAAACATAATTCGACAATAAGTTTAAGACATATGTTTTGACTCCATAATTATCCATAGTTAAAGACATAAGTTTGAAACCATTCATCCATGAACATCCCCACCACGACCACGTCCACCTCGTCCTCGTTTAGCAGATTGGGCGCTGGTCGATTCACCTTCAAGCTTCTTTCTTGTGGTGACTATCTTCCTCTTTTTCTTTGGCTCCTCCTCCTCCTCCACCAGTTCCACAAACTTTGCACCCGCTTCTACATCTTCGAGACTGTTCAATTCATCAATCATCTTTTCATTGGCCTTAACTTTTTCCCCTTCCCTGATTTCTAGCTTTGCTTAGGTTATCAAGTTCCCGACTCGGCTTCTCTGTTTCCATTATAAACAAGAAACATTCAACAAAAAAACCATTAACAAAACCGTATTTGAGTTACAATATGCACCAGGCATTCGAGAGCTGTATCTTTGTCATATATCTTGGGCCTCTCATTTACTCGTATCACTCGAGTATGCGAAACATTGAGGTACCACGACATGTAACCTGGAATTGCGTCATCATCTGTGCTCGATCGACCATCCATACTAAGTCCGTCGAACCTTCTTTCTTCCCAATATTCACATGATGGTAAAGGGTTGTGAACAATCTCAATATAATTATTATATGACTTGGTTTTTTTCTCATCGATTTTAAACTTCTTGTTCTCCTTTGGGATTTTTTCTACGTATCCGCATTGTCTTGCGACTCTTGTCGGGTTGTACATTACATATCCTCTAGGGTGAAACAAAGGCCCAAAATAATTTTGTTGCTCGGCGCACCCAACCATCTTTCCTTTTCCTTTGGCCAAATCCTTCTTGTGCGGGTCAAAGACAACATATTTCATCGTCAACTTGTCCAACTGGCGTCTCAACTTCAGATAATCCTATTTTTGGGACATCGGCTTACTTCTGT